>NW_025814897.1:66477500-66960000 GCF_022079265.1 Lynx rufus | reverse complement strand
GAGAAATGACAATTGACACCACAGAAATACAAAGAATTATGAGAGTATTATGAAAAGTTATGTGTCAACAAATTGGACAACCTAGAATAAATGGATAAATTCCTAGCATACAATCTTCTAAAACGGAATCAGGAAGAGAGAGAAAATCTGAACAGATTGGTTACTAGTAATAAAATTGAATCAGTAATAAAAGAACTTCCAACAAAGAAAAGAACTTCCAACAAAGCAAAGTCCAGGATCAGATTGCTTTACAGGCAAACTCTACCAAACATTTAAAGCTGACTTAATACCTGTTCTCCTCAACGTGTTCCAAAAAACAGAAGAGAAAGGAAAACTTCCCAATTCATTCTATGAGGCCAGCATTACCCTAATAGCAAAACTGGTCAAAGACACTACAAAAAAAGAGAGGCCAATATTTCTGATGAACACAGATGCAAAAATCCTCAAAAAATTATTAACAAACCAAATTCATGGATACATTTAAAAATTCATTCATGATCAACTGGAATTTATTCCAGAGGTACAGTGGGTGGTTCAGTATTCACAAATTAATCCAATACTTCACATTAACAAGAGGAAAAACCATACGCTTATTTCAATAGATGCAGAAAAAGCATTTGACAAAATACAGTATTTGTTCATGATAACAGCTTACAACAAAGTGGGTTTTAGAGGGAACATATCTCAAGGGTGAAAAACTGAAAGCTTCTAGTCTAAGATCAGGGACAAGACAAGGATGACCTCTCACCACTTTTATTCAGCCTAGTACTGGAAGTCGTGACTGCAGCAATTAGACAAGAAAAAGAAAGAAAACACATCCAGACTGGTAAGGAAGAAGTAAAACTCATTATTTGCAGATGACATGATACTTAATGTAGAAAACCCTAAAGACTTCATGAAAAAACTATTAGAACTGATAAATGAATTAAGTAAAGTTGTGGATACAAGATTAATACAAGATATTTGTTGCATCTCTATACACTAATAATGAAATAATGAAAGAGAAAACACTCCCACTTACAGTTGCACCATAAATAGTAAAATACATAGGAATATATTTAAGGAGGTGAAAGGCCTATACTCTGAAACCTGTAAGACATTGATGAACAAAATTGAAGATAACACAAAGTAATAGAAAGATATACCATCTTCTTGGGTTCAGATAATATTCTTAAAATATTTATACTACGCAAAGCAACCTACAGATTCAGTGCAATCCCTATCAAAATGCCAATAGCATTTTTCACAGAATGAGAACAAATAATACTAAAATTTGCATGGAACTATGAAAGACATCAAATATACAAAACAGTCTTGAGAATGAAGAACAAAACTGGAGGTATCATTCCAGATTTCAAGTTATACTACAAAGCTATAGTAATTAAAACAGTATGGTACTGGTGCAAAAATAGAAACATAGATCACTGGAACAGGATAGAGAGCTCAGAAGTAAACCCATACATGTATGGTAAATTAATCTATGATAAATGAGGTAAGACTATACAATGGGGAAAAGATAGTCTCTTCAATAAATGGCATTGGGAAAACTGGACAGCTACACGCAAAAGAATCAAACTGGACCACTTTCTTACACCTTACATAAAAATAAACTCAAAATGGATTAAAGACCTAAATGTGAGACCTGAAACTATAAAACTCCAAAAAGAAAACATAAGCAATATTCTTTTGGACATTGGCCTTAGCAACATATTTATGGATCTGTCTCCTCAGGCAAGACAAACAAAAGTGACAATACGCTATTGGATTACACCAAAATAAAAAGCTTTTGTATAGCAAAGGAAACCATCAACAAAACAAAAAGGCAAGGTAGTGAATGGAGGGAGATATTTGCAAATAATATATCCAATAAAGTTTAGTATCAAAAAAATACACAAAAAATTTATACAACTCAACACCAAAAAAACAAAAAATCCAATTAAAAAATGGGCCGAGGACCTCAATAGACATTTTTTTTTTAAAAGAAGACATACAGATGATCAACAGACACATGAAAAGATGCTCAATATCATTAATCATCAGGGAAATGCAAATCAAAACCACAATGAAATATCACTTCATACCAGTCAGAATGGCTGGTATCAAAAGGACAAGAAATAACAGATGTTGAAGATATGGAGAAAAGGGAATAGTTGTGCACTGTTGGTGGGTGCTAACATTTGAGAAAAAGTATGGAGGTCTTTCAAAAAGTTAAAAAGAGAAATACCACACAACAAGGATGTCCACTGTCACCACTGTTAATTCATCATAGCACTGGAAGTCCTAGCCTCAGCAGTCAGACAACACAAAGAAATAAAAGGCATCCACATTGGCCAGGAGGAAGTCAAACTTTCACTCTTCACAGATGACATGATACTCTGTGTGGAAACCCCAAAAGATTCTACCAGAAAACTGCTAGAACTGATCCATGAATTCAGCAAAGTTGCAGTATAAAATCAATGCACAGAAATCGGTTGCATTTTTATACACCAATAATGAAGCAGCAAAAAGAGAAATCAAGGAGTTGATCCTATTTACAATTGCATCAAAACCAATAAAATACCTAGGAATAAACCTAACCAAAGAAGCGTAAAATCTGTAGACTGAAAACTATAGAAAGTTTATGAAAGAAATTGAAGATACAAAAAAATAGAAATATAATCCATGCTCATGGATTGGAAGAACAAATATTAAAATGTTGATACTACCCAAAGCAATCATACATATTCAATGCAATTCCAATCAAAATAACAACAGCATTCTTCACAGAGGTAGAACAAACAATCCTAAAATTTGTATGGAACCACAAAAGACCTCAAATAGCCAAAGCAATCCTGAAAAAGAAAACCAAAGCTGGAGGCATCAAAATTCCAGACTTCAAAATGTGTTATAAAGCTATAATCATCAAGGCAGTATGGTATTGGCACAAAAACAGACACTCAGATCAGTGGAACAGAATAGAGAACCCCGAAATGGACCCACAAACATATGGCCAACTAGTCTTTGACAAAGCAGGAAAGAATATCCAATGGAATAAAGACAGTCTCTTCAGCAAATGGTGTTAGGAAAACTGGACAGCAACATGCAGAAGAATGAACCTGGGCCAGTTTCTTACACCATACACAAGAATAAACTCAAAATGGATGAAATATTTAAGCATAAGACAGGAAGCCATCAAAATCGTCAAGGAGAAAGCAGGCAAAAACCTCTTTGACCTTGGTCGCAGCAACTTCCTACTCAACATGTCTCTGGAGTCAAGGGAAACAAAAGCAAAAATGAACTCTTGGGACCTCATCAAGATAAAAAACTTCTGCATGGTGAAGGAAACAATCAGCAAAACTAAAAAGCAACCGATGGAATGGGAGAAGATCATAATCCAGTGAAGAAATGGGCAAAAGACATGAATAGGCACTTTTCTAAAGAAGACATCCAGATGGCTAACAGACACATGAAAAAATTCTCAACATCACTCATCATCAGGGAAATACAAGTCAAAACCACAATGAGATGGCACCTCACAGCAGTCAAATGGCTAAAATTAACAACTCAGGTAATGACAGATGTTGGCGAGGATGTGGAGAAAGAGGAACCCTCTTGCACTGTTGGTGGGAATGCAAACTGGTACAGCCACTCTGGAAAACAGTACAGAGGTTCCTCAAAAACTTAAAAATGGAACTACTCTACAACCCAGCAATTGTACTACTAGGTATTTATCCAAGGGAAACAGGTGTGCTGTTTTGAAGGGGCACATGCACCCTAATGTTTATAGCAATGCTGTCAACAATAGCCAAAATACAGAAAGATCCCAAATGTCCATCGATGGATGAATGGATAAAGAAGATGTGATATATATAGAATGGAGTATTACTTGGCAATGAAACCATACCATTTACAACAATGTGGATGGAACTAGAGTATATAATGCTAAGTGAAATTAGTCTGTCAGAGAAAGACAAATATGATATGACTTAACTCATGTGGAATTTAAGATACAAAACAGGTGAACATAAGGGAGGCAAAGCAAAAATAATATAAAAACAGGGAGGAGGTCAAAACACAAGAGACTCTTAAATACAGAGAACAAACTAAGGGTTGCTGGAGGGATTGTGGGTGGGGAGATGGGCTAAATGGGTAAGGGGCATTAAGGAAGATACTTGTTGGGATGAGTGCTGGGTGTTAATATGTAGGATGAATCACTGGATTTTACTCCTGAAATCATTATTGCACTATGTGCTAACTAACTTGGATGTAAATTTAAAAAAATAATAATAATAAAAAAATAGAAATACCATAGAGGGGTGTCTAGCTGGCCCAGTAGGTGGAGTGTGTGACTCTTGATCTTGGGGTTTTGATTTCAAGCTCTGCATTGGGTATAGAGGTTACTTTAAAATAAAATCTTAAAAAAAATACCATATGGGGGCGTCTGGGTGGCTTAGTTAAGCATCCAACTTCAGGTCAGGTCATGATCTCACAGTTTGTGGGTTTGAACCCTGTGGTGAGCTCTGTGCTGACAGCTTAGAGCCTGGAGCCTGCTTTGGATTCTGTGTCTCCCTCTCTCTCTCCCCGCCCCCCATGCTCTGTCTGTCTGTCTCTCTCTCAAAAATAAATAAACATTAAAAAATTTTTTTTTTAAATAACAGATCTTCTTGTGGGGGGGGGGGGGCTGGGTGACTCAGTCCATTGAGCATCTGACTCTTGATTTTGGGTCAGGCCATGATCTCACCATTTCTGAGTTTGAGCCCCACATTGGGCTCTGCACTAACAGTGCAGATCCTGCTTAGAATTCTCTCCTTTCTCTCTGCGCCTCCCCTCCTCGAGAAAGTCGAGATAGAAGGAACATACTTAAATATGCCAACAAACATATGCCAACAAAGAGGACAACCTGGAAGAAATGGACAAATTCCTAAGCACCCACACACTTCCAAAACTCGAACAGGAAGAAATAGAAAACTTGAACAGATCCATAACCAGCAAAGAAATGGAATCAGTTATCAAAAATCTCCCAACAAATAAGAGTCCAGGACCAGATACCTTCCCAGGGGAATTCTACCAGACGTTTAAAGCAGAGATAATACCTATCCTTCTTAGGCTGTTCCAAAAAATAGGGAAGGAAAACTTCCAGACTCATTGTATGAAGCCAGCATTACTTTGATTCCCAAACCAGACAGAGACCCAGCAAAAAAACAGAACTACAGGCCAATATCCCTGATGAATATGGATGCAAAAATTCTCAGTAAGATACTAGCAAATCAAATTCAACAGCATATAAAAAGAATTATTCACCATGATGAAGTGGGATTCATTCCTGGGCTGCAGGGCTGGTTCAACATTTGCAAATCAATCGATGTGATACATCACATTAATGAAAGAAAAGATAAGAACTATATGATCCTGCCAATCGATGCAGAAAAAGCATTTGACAAAATTCAGCATTCTTTTTTTTTTTTTTTAATTTTTTCAACATTTATTTATTTTTGGGACAGAGAGAGACAGAGCATGAACGGGGGAGGGGCAGAGAGAGAGGGAGACACAGAATCCGAAACAGGCTCCAGGCTCTGAGCTGTCAGCCCAGAGCCTGACGCGGGGCTCGAACTCACGGACCGCGAGATCGTGACCTGGCTGAAGTCGGACGCTTAACCGACTGCGCCACCCAGGCGCCCCCAAAATTCAGCATTCTTAATAAAAACTCTCAAGAAAGTTGGGATAGAAGGAACATACTTAAACATCATAAAGGCCATTTATGAGAAGCCCACAGCTAATATCAACCTCAATGGGGAAAAACTGAGAGCTTTCTCCCTGAGATTAGGAAGACGACAGGGATGTCCACTCTCACTGCTGTTGTTTAACATAGTGTTGGGGGGCGCCTGGGTGGCGCAGTCGGTTAAGCGTCCGACTTCAGCCAGGTCACGATCTCGCGGTCCGTGAGTTCGAGCCCCGCGTCGGGCTCAGGGCTGATGGCTCAGAGCCTGGAGCCTGTTTCCAATTCTGTGTCTCCCTCTCTCTCTGCCCCTCCCCCGTTCATGCTCTGTCTCTCTCTGTCCCAAAAATAAATAAACGTTGAAAAAAAAAAACTTCTTTAAAAAAAAAATAACATAGTGTTGGAAGTACTGGCATCAGCAATCAGACAACAAAAGAAAATCAAAGGCATCACAATTGGCAAAGATGAAGTCAAGCTTTCACTTTTTCCAGATGACATGATATTATACATGGAAAATCCGATAGACTCCACCAAAAGTTTGCTAGAACTGATACATGAATTCAGCAAAGTTGCAGGATACAAAATTAATGTACAGAAATCAGTTTCATTCTAATACACTAATAATGAAGCAACAGAAAGACAAATAAAGAAACTGATCCCATTCACAATTGCACCAAGAAGCATAAAATACCTAGGAATAAATCTAACCAAAGATGTAAAAGATCTGTATGCTGAGAACTATAGAAAGCTTATGAAGGAAATTGAAGAAGATATAAAGAAATGGAAAAACATTCCATGCTCATGGATTGGAAGAATAAATATTGTTAAAGTATCAATACTACCCAAAGCTATCTATACATTCAATGCATTCCCAATCAAAATTGCACCAGCATTCTTCTTGAAGCTAGAACAAGCAATCCTAAAATTTGTATGGAACCACAAAAGACCCTGAATAGCCAAAGTAATTTTGAAGAAGAAGACCAAAGCCGGAGGCATCACAATCCCAGACTTTAGCCTCTACTTCAAAGTTGTAATCATCAAGACAGCATGGTATTGGCACAAAAACAGACACATAAACCAGTGGAATAGAATAGAAACCCCAGAATTAGATCCACAAAAGTATGGCCAACTAATCTTTGACAAAGCAGGAAAGAATATCCAACGGAAAAAAGTCTCTTTAACAAATGGTACTGGGAGGACTGGACAGCAACATGCAGAAGAATGAAACTAGACCACTTTCTTACATCATTCACAAATATAAACTCAAAGTGGATAAAGGACCTGAATGTGAGACAGGAAACCATCAAAACCCTAGAGGAGAAAGCAGGGAAAAACCACTCTGACCTCAGCCACAGCAATTTCTTACTCAACACATCCCCAAAGGCAAGGGAATTAAAAGCAAAAATGAATTATTGGGACCTCATGAAGATAAAAAGTTTCTGCACTGACAAGGAAACAATCAACAAAACTAAAAGGCAACCAACGGAATGGGAAAAGATATTTGCAAATGACATACCAGACAAAGGGCTAGTATCCAAAATCTATAAAGAACTCACCAAACTCCACACCCGAAAAGATGCTGAACGTCGCTCCTCATCAGTGAAATACAAATCAAAACCACACTCAGATACCACCTCACATTAATCAGAGTGGCCAAAATGAATGAATCAGGAGACTATAGCTGCTGGCGAGGATGTGAAGAAACGGGAACCCTCTTGCACTGTTGGTGGGCATGCAAACTGGTGCAGCCGCTCTGGAAAACAGTGTGGAGGTTCCTCAAAAAATTGAAAATAGGCCTACCCTATGACCCAGCAATAGCACTGCTAGGAATTTACCCAAGGGATACAGGAGTGCTGATACATAGGGGCACTTGTACCCCAATGTTTATAGCAGCACTCTCAACAATAGCCAAAGTATGGAAAGAGCCTAAATGTCCATCAACTGACGAATGGATAAAGAAATTGTGGTTTATATACACAATGGAATACTACTTGG
Organism: Lynx rufus; assembly: GCF_022079265.1. NCBI lineage: Eukaryota > Metazoa > Chordata > Mammalia > Carnivora > Felidae > Lynx > Lynx rufus. The sequence goes on along the minus strand of NW_025814897.1, from coordinate 66,952,310 downwards.
CAATGAGAAAGAATGAAATATGGCCTTTTGTAGCAATGTGGACGGAACTGGAGAGTGTGATGCTAAGTGAAATAAGTTATACAGAGAAAGACAGATACCATATGTTTTCATTCCTCTGTGGATCCTGAGAAACTTAACAGAAGACCATGGTGGGGAGGGGAAGGGGAAGGGGAAAAAAAAAAAAAGGTTAGAGAGAGAGGGAGCCAAAACATAAGAGACTTTTAAAAACTGAGAAAAAACTGAGGGTTGATGAGGGGGGGATGGGAGGGAAGGGAGGGTGGGTGAGTGGTATTGAGGAGGGCACCTGTTGGGATGAGCACTGGGTGTTGTATGGAAACCAATTTGACAATAAATTTCATATTTAAAAAAAACAGACAAAATAAAAGGTTGTAATTTTGTTAATAGTTTGGTTTATGTACTGCTTAAAAATGCGTGTGATCTGTACACACAAAATATGTTTTGTTTCTTAAATATTGGCTCATACTATCATGCTGTTTTGTGAGTTTTACCCCCATTTACTATGTTTTGGATATCTTTCTGTACTAATAAATAAAGGTATATGTTATTTTGAATAGTTATATACTGTTACTTGAAAAAATGGATTGTGCTTATTATGACTGGACTGTGATATGTGACTGTATTATAATTCACTTAACCTGTTACCCATTTCAGATATCCAAATGATACAGAAGTAATTTAAATTTTTTCAGTGTTACCCAACAGTGTTGTAGTAAATAGGCTTATGTATCTCACGTGAGTACTTATTTCTGTTGAATAAAATTTTTGGAATGAAAATCTTGTTTTAAAAACATGCACATTTAAAAAATTTCTGAAACATATTACTAATTGACCTCTAAATTTGATCAATTTACTCTTCTACCAGTAAGGTATATGACTGCTGTTTTTTGTTTTTGTTTTAAATCCCATTATCAGCTCTTGGTATTATCAGTTTAACTTTTGCCTATCTGATAGATAATAAATGGCATCATATTTTAATTTACTACAACTGCTACAAATGTTTGAGACTAGAATGATGCAATGTTCTTGGGTACTAGTAAAAATAGTTTCCCTTGGGATAGTTTGAAGAAAACTGCACAGAATGTTATTTTAAGAACTTCCGTGCCATGCCAGAATGGATGAATTGAAGATTGCTGTTAATACAATTAAAGAAATGAAAGCAAACAAAAACAAAAGCAAAAAACAGCTCTAACTTTTTAAAAAAACTGATGTCATCATTATCATCTTGTTCTCCTGTAGAGATAATAAAGGAAATAAATATAGAACAATTATTAGGAAATAAACTATTTTTAATAGCACAAATACAGCCTCTACAACTAGTTTTTAGAGACAGAGAGTACTCTTTGTCTAGGATTTAGATGTTTACTATTTTTTAAAGAACATTCTTATACCACTTAGACAACTGCTTTCTTGATAGGAAATTGAGTTTTCAAAATGCTGTGTCTGTTTAAAAGATCCTTTTCATGTTTCTGGTAGAATTTAATGTTCCATTCAAGTCTTTTTTTAATGCAAGTAGGAATGTTTTTATTTCTGTTAATTGAAATAGTTAAATATTTTCGATAATATTCTCAAGTTGTATTTTAAGACATATTTCTGATGTGGGTCAGATTAGAAGATTGCCAGTGATTTGTTTTTGTTTTTGTTTTTTATTTATATAACTTAAGTAATTCTGAGTAACACAGATTCTCAGGGACAGTGAAAGAAATATTTTATGTTCTCTTTATTTTTAATAAAATTTTTGCATGAACATTTATTTGTCAAGTCAGTCTCCTCACACCTTCCTACTCCCGGTATGGTAAACTGAGATGTCAAATAAACCATTAAAAATGAAACAGTGTTTGAGGTGTGTGACTATTTAAGACTATTTTTGGTTTTTACTTAATAAGATTAATAAAAATTATTAAGCACTCTCAGTATTTTTGTTGCATTGGCTACTGGGCATCCTGGTAAATCGTGCAGACATCATCTTTATTTTCATAGATTTATAGTCTTATAGGGGTCTCAGAGAATAAAAAAGCAAAAGAAAACAAAAACACCATACTTAGAATTCATGACAGATGTTATAAAGGGGAAAATAGTGGAACATTAGAGAATAATGCGGAGACCAACTTTTGACAAGATGGTCAGGATAAGCACTCTGAAGCAGTGACATAGAAACCAGCATGTAAAGGATTAGAAGGAGTCTGCTGTGAGAATAGCTAGGTGTCTTAGTTCAGGCCACTTTAATAAAGTTCCACAGGCTGGATGGCTTATAAACAACAGAAATTTATGTCTCACTGTTTTGGGGGCAGTAAGTCTGAGATTAGGAAGTCAGCATTGTTGGGTTCTGGTGTGAGGCCTTCTTCTAAGTTGCAGATTGCCATCTTCTTGTTGTATCCTTACATGGTGCAAACAGGGCAAGAGAACTTTCTGGCAACTTCTTTATAAGGACATTAATCCCATTTGTGAGTACTCTACCTTCATGACCTTCTGAAAACCCTGGCTCCTATCTATCCCTACCTCCAATGCTATCACATTGTGGGTTAGGATTTCAATGAATGAATTTGTGGGGAAATCATTCAGTCCACTGTACTAGGGGATGGACAGGGTAGGAGAATTAAGGCAGTTTGAGGAAACAGTCTATAAAAAGAACTTTAGGTATAAAACATCTTGGCATGTTCAAGGAATTGAGAAGAGGGACTCTATAGTTGAAATATAATGGGTGAAGTTGAGACTAGACTGGGTTTTATGAGGTTGTGGAAGTAGGGGCCTGATCACACACATCTTGTAAGCTTAGTAAGTAATTTATTTTTTATTCATAGTGCAAGGGATTTTTATTCAAAGTGCAATGAGTAGGCAGTTAGGAACAGTGACATGATCCAATTTTTTCAAATGTTTATTCATTTATTTTGAGAGAGAGCATGTGCACGTGCGTTAGTGGGGGAGGGACAGGGAGAGAGTGGGAGGGAGAATCCCAAGCAGCCTCTGCACTGTCAGCGCAGAGCCCGATGTGGAGCTGGATCCCATGAACTGTGAGATCATGACCTGAGCATAAACCAAGAGTCAGACTGTTAACCCACTGGGCCACCCAGGCACCCTGAGATGATCCAATTTTTGTCTGTTGTGTGAATAATGTATGGGGAGATGGGAAATAGTAATCTAGGTAAGAAATCATGATGTCTTGAGTAGAGGCAATAAAGATTGGATGGATTCAAGATATATTTAGGAGACAGAGATGACAGGACATATTGAGGAACTGGACATGGGACAGAGAGGAAACATAATTGATGTCCATATTTCTAACTTGTTAGGTTTTACAGTCAGTAAGTAAAGCAGTGTGTGCCTACCATGTTACTTTTTATTTGTATTCTTGGTTTCATAAAATGAACAAGACTTTCAAATACACAATTTAGGAGAGGTGTTTTAGTCCATTTGGTTTCCTATAACAAAAATACCATAGACTGGGAAGCTTATAAATGGCAGTCATTTGTTTCTTATCATTATGAAGGCTAGAAAGTTCAAAATCAAGGTGCTGGCAGATTCAATGTCTGATGAGGACTTGTTTCCTTGTTTATAGACAGCCATCTTCTTGCTGTGTGCTCACAAGTCAGAAGGGCCAAAGGAGCTCTCTGTGGTCTCTTTTATAAGGGCAGTAACTCTTCATGAGTGCTCCATCCCCATGACCTAATCACCTCTCAAAGGTTCACCTCCTAATACCAATCACATTGGGGGTTAGGATTTGAACCATGAATTTTGTGAAGTACGAACATTCAGTCTGTAGGAAAATGTATAGAGACTTATGGCTGGAATGTAGAGAACTGATAAAACATCCCTGAAAATATGGAATAAATTAATAAAAATGCTTTATTCTAACGTTTATTTTGAGAGAGCACGTGCACACGCGCAAGTTGGGGAGGGTCAGAGAGAGAAGGGGACAGAAGATCCGAAGTGGGCTCCACACTGACAGTAGAGAGCCCAGTGTGGGGCTCGAAGTCACGAACCCATGAAATCATGACCTGAGCCAAAGTCAGATGCTTAACTGACGGAGCCATCCAGGCACCCTCAAAATGATCTACTTACAAGGTTAATGAAACACATTTGTTGCTTAAAAGACATTGTTTATCCTAGGTACTTATTAAGTATTTGTTGAATTAATGAATATATTTCCAGACATTCCCAATGCTCTTTATTCTTTCTGAAAATCTGAGTTTCCCTTTAGTATCATTTTTCGTCAGCCCAAAGAAATTGTTTTAGCATTTTGTGTGCAGGTCTGCTGGCCCTAAGGCTTTGTTCCTTTTGTTGTTTTTGTTGTTACCCTTTCCGCACCCCCCCCCGAATCTTTTTTTTTTTTCCTTTCTGTTTGTCCAGATTCCATAATTTTATTGGTCTATTTTCAAGGGCACTGATTTTTTTTACTCATTCATCTTCATTTGCTGTTAAGCCCATCCATTGATTTTTAAATTTTAGATATTTTATTTTTCAGGCTAAGATTTCTATTTGGTTATTTTTAAAGTTTCCATTGCTCTATTAAGGTTTCTTTTTATTTGTTATGTTTTTATATTTTTCTGTATCATTGAGCAGAGTCCTAATACTTGCTTGAAAGTCTTTACTAATTTTAACATATGAGCAATATGTACTTAGTCCTCCTTTCTGGATTTTTTTTGTCAAAGAATTTTGGATTGCATCCTGGACATTGTGAATATGAAGTTGTGGGGTCTCTGAATTCTGTTATATTCCTTCAAAAAGTATTGATACATGTGTTTAGCAGGCAATTAATTAACCTGATTGGACTCAAATTCTAAGCTCTGTCTCATGGGTGGTAGTCTTAATTCAGTTCTTTTATCCTTAGTTAGGCTTCTTACAGTTTACTCCTTGCATATGTGCTTCAGAAGTGAGCCAGAATATTGTAGAGTTTGTACCTGGATTTTATGTTTTTCCTTCTCTAGCTGTCTTCTTTCTGAGATTCCTCTTTTCAACATCTGTGGTCTCCCTGAACTCTGTGCTCTAGTTCTTGAAGACGATGAGGTTGTGAGGTTTTTATATGAAGTTTTAGGTACCCCCCGTGGTGCTAACTGGACCTGCCCTTAGGAAAAAGCTCTAAATGAGAAATTCACCCAATACTACTCTCTTCCAGCTCTTGACTTGCCTCCAGTATTTGCCTTCTTTTGGTCACTCTTCAGTGTCTTTAGGTAGTTGACTTTTGTATTTTGTTTACAATTTATAGTTATTTGTGTGAGGATTGATCTGGTAGGTGCTTACCTAGCTGTACCAGAAGCTGAACTTTGCCTTGTTCCTTTTTGTATTGGGAAAGTCCTTTCAGTATTAAGTTCCCTACTGTAGATACCAGGTTTTGGACATATCATGTGCTAATTAATTAGTTAAGTCATTGCCATTTTGAATATTGTTTTTATGAATTTCCTGATTCAAAGAGAAAAGTCACACTTCCTGATCTTAAAATGGAGATCTTAAAATTCTAATGGAGAAGATAATCAGGTAAACAGAAAATAAGTGAAAGGAGACATGATAGAGGCATAAACAGGATACTAGGAAGAGCACAGAGAAAGGGAACCCTAACCTGATCCGGTAGTGAGGAGAGGAGACACAGAAGGCTTTTTAGAGGATAGGATTTCTGTGTTGTATCTATAAGAAATCAGGGTGTTCTAGTTGAAAAATGGAATAAGTGACTTCCTAGGAAGAAGAAAGAGCATAGGTAAATATGTGGGGGCCTAAAATGAATAACTTTTAGAAGAATTGCAGGTGGTTTTGGTATGGCCTCAGTTATGGAGTAATATAAGGATGTGGGAAAATACAAAGCCAGTGAGATTGGGCTGGAGCCAGATCTTGAAGGGCCTTGAATGTCATGCCAAGGACTTTGGACTTTATAGGCAGTGGGAGGCCATTGACATGTTTTAAATGTGGATGTGACATCATCAAATTTACATGTTTTATAATGATTATTTTGGCATTTGTGCACAGAAGGGGGAAAATTGGGGGTATGGATACAAATTAAGGCAAGAAATTATGAAAGCTAAGAGAGTGGTAGTAAAGAGGAGGGAATGAATTCAAGTGAGAACTTAGGAGAAGAAACAGTGGGTTTTGGTAACAGATTTGTTGTGTGTGTTGTGTTAAAGGATAAGGAGAAGTCTGGAATGATTACCAGTTATCTTTACTCTTAGAGAATATTATAAAATACGGTAACATCTCTCTTGGCTCAGTTTTTTCCCCTTATAAATATTATCAGGAAGCAGTGATATATGTTGGCCTCTGGTAGAGGCATCACTGTTTCTGACTTGTAGCAGTGAGCATTTTGTTGTTTTACAGTGATGTTACTTTCAGAGTTATAAATAGAAGAAACCATATAAACTTGTCAGTAGTTGTTTCATTTGCTTGTTATTTTAAGTATATAATCACGAATTTTACTAATTTTTTCTCATATGTATTAATAACTTATTGTTAGCTGTTTTTTTAATGAAAAAGTTTGTAAAATATTTATTTTGAGAGAGAAAGTGCTGAGCAGGGTAAAGGCAGAGAGAGAGAGAGAGAGAGTGAGAAAGAGAGAGAGAGTGAGAAAGAGAGAATCCCAAGCAGGCTCCGTGCTGTCAGTGCAGAGCCTGATGTGGGGTTCGATCTTACGAACCGTGAGATCATGACTTGAGCTGATATCAAGAGTCTGACGCTTAACCGATTGAGCCATGTAGTGCCCCTTGTTTTTTTTTGTAAAGAAAACATTTAGGAAATAGAAGAATATAAAGTGAAAAGTCTCTTTTACCATGCCCACTCTCATTCCTGTTTTCTTAAACTGAAATGTCTTTTAGTTTTGTTTTGTTTTTGTTTTGTTGGTGGACACATAATGGAGGAATGAATATATTGAATAAATTTAGATAGCATCGATTGGTTCTCCAATATGGGAAATGGGCAATTTAGTAAACTTAATAACTAACTTCTCCCTTTACTTCCTGATATGTTTGCTATGTTAATATTCTTAATCTAATTTATTTACATAATGTTATTAAACTTAAGTTTTTTGAATTATCAAAAGTATAGTGTCTGCTGATTACTTACTATGGAAGAATCTAAGAAATTAGAGTAAGTTGTACCTATCTTTAACTCCTGAACTATCTGTTGTGACTTTTAGACTACTCATTTAGACATTAGTTTGCTTACAAATTTAAATGTTAGCTTTTTCCTAAGATAAATTTTCTTTCTTATCTCCTAGCTTTCTACTTTTTAATCCTTTAAAAAGTTCTTATTTTGGGGTGCCTGGGTGGTTCAGTCAGTTAAGTGGCCAACTTTGGCTCAGGTCATGATCTCACAGTTCATGGGTTCAAGTCCTGCTGTCGGGCTCTGTGCTGACAGCTCAGAGCCTGGAGCTTGCTTTGGATTCTGTGTCTCCCTCTCTCTCTGCTCCTCCCCCACTTGCTTTCTGTCTCTGTCTCTCAAAAATAAATAAACATTAAAAAAAATTTTTAAGTTCTTATTTTGAGCCTTTTTTTCCACATTCCTTAAGTTGTATAACTCTAATCAGACACTATGTAATAAGGATTAGAGCAATCTATAATGGGAAGATTTCTCAGTTCCATTAGAAGAAATAGGAGGGGAGGATGGGAGAATCATGATTATGGTCTTCATACAGCTTTTTATATATTAAGGAAGGAATAGACTTATTCTTTGTAATTAAAGGTGACATCAACTGGTGAGAATACTTGGAGAAGATTTTGACTCATTGTAATGAAAAACAAAGTTTTAAGATAATTTGGATATTTTCAACAATAGAATGAAATCTCTCAACCCCTTTTAGCATCTTTTTTCCCTTTTCTAGTTAGAATTCCATAGCTATTTATTGTAACTTTTGTTCTTATCTACCCTCAGGTGCCTTATTCTCCTTATTGTCTCAATCGAATACTCCCAGCATTGAATGAACCTAACAATTCTTTGGTTCTCTTATGTTTTAAAACAGCCAAATACTGCTGGAGATTACACCAACTGGTGGACTTTTCTCCCTTAAAAATTTGGAATAAGATATTATGGAAGTACAGAAAAGGAACACTTAGTCTTGGGACACAAGTGTCAGGAAACATTTCTAAAGAGATGACACTTGAAGTTAATCTTGTAAAATATGTAAGGATTAACTAGGGGCGCCTGGGTGGCTCAGTTGGTTGAGTGGCCGACTTCGGCGCAGGTCATGATCTCGCAGTTTGTGAGTTCAAGCCCTGCATTGGGCTCTGTGCTGACAGCTCGAAGCCCGGAGCCTGCTTCCAATTCTGTGTCTCCTTCTCTCTGCCCCTTCCCCGCTCATGCTCTGTCTCTCCCTGTCTCTCAAAGATGAATAAACGTTAAAAAAAATAAAAAAAAAAAGAATTAACTTGATGATGTGAGAAAAGGAGATAGAATTGAAGAGGCATTTCTGGCAGAAGGGATAATATATTCAAAGGCAGATAGATGAATTTGAATGGACCTACTCATTTGGGATGCTATACATAGGTTGTTGAAACTAGAGTGCTCGTAAGGAAGGGTATGGATGAGAGTTAAGTGAGATTCAGATCATTAGGAATTTGATCATTATCCTGACTGTGATGAGAAGTCAGTTAACTGGACAAATTCTGGCAGGATTGAGGAAAATAATTTGGAGTGAAGTCAGGGAGAACAGCTAAGAAGTTATTACATTAGTCCATGCAAGAAACAAGGAGGACCCAAAACAAAACCATTGTAGTAGGCATGGGAGAATATTGAATTTCAAAATCCTAAGAGGTACATGGTTTTGTTACTGATGCAGTTAACAATGAGGCCTTCTTTTTTATTGCAGGCCAGATGATACATAAAGAGATTCCTACAAGATGGTATTTACCTTAGTTTGGAATCTACTTTTCAGTAAGGCAGGCACAGGAAACTGCATTATTAATAGGTCAAAACTCAGTATGTCTCTTGGAAAATATATTTTTAAAATGATAGTGAGAAATGTGACTTTCAGAGTCAGAGTATTTAATAGTCTTCCTGACCAGTATAGTCTTTGTCTATTGGCTACTTTGTTTCTAGACATGATTTAGGTTCTACCCTTCAGATACACTTTGATTTGGAACTGAACCAAGCTGAGATAGAGGTAGGAGTGGGTTTGAATTTTGTTGGCATGGATTGTGAGATAGAATGGTTCCGAGCTAACAGTTTGTGTAGTAGCTACATAATTAAGTGGGTGGCTTTCTATTTCTGTAGCAGCTTCCTTGTTTGCCAGCTTCCTGCAGTGATGGTGACAGCTTTCCTGATTGTGGCTGAGGTGGAATAGTTCTGTAGGCTAGGAGTTGTTTCTGGGAGCTCATTCACTCTAGATAGAGCCTGCCTTTCCATTTTTTCCAGTGATTTTGTTCTCCATATGATTCATGTATTAAATCCCTTTTTGCTTAAACTACTTAGAATGGGATTCTGATCCTTGACCAATACAGTAATTGGTACCAAAAATGTTACAGGCAACAGATCCTCAAGAAATATGGGGTGGCTGGGGAGGATCATTTGTAATCACTCCTTGGTGCGTAGTGGTAAAAATTACTTGTTTTCACCAGCAGTCACCTGAATGAAGGCAGAGCTTTGGTGGACTGAGTGGTGATGTATTCTAGGAGACAAAGAAATATAAAAATTGTGGGAGGATTGGCTATTTTTAACTCCTCTACAGACTTTAAAGCAGTGGTTCTCAACCTATGGTGATTTTGCCCTCCAGGGACTATTTAGCAATGTGTGGAGACATTTTGGATTATTACAACTGGGGGAGGAGGGTGCTGTTGCTATTTAGTGGGTGGAGACTAGGGATGCTGCTGTCCAGGACTTCCTCCTCTCCACCAAAACAACAACGTTATCTGGCCCACAATGTCAATAGTGCTGAGCTCAAGAAACTCTGATTTAAGGCAAATGGCATGGGTGGCAGAGTTTTAAAGTCTTGGCTGAAGTTATGGTTAGAGAACAAGAGAGTTTTGTGATTGGCTTAAAAGAACCTTTTACATCTTATGACTCCAGGGCTGTCAGAGCCAAAATCAGGTGGAGGGTCTGATCCAACAGGCTGTTGAACTTACAGTATAGGTTGAATCCACAGCTTAATCAGGCTTCTTAGGTGTAAATTGGGGGCATTGTTTGGGATAGAGTGAGATTCCAAGAATTGGAATGGTGACACTTTGAGTATTTGGATTGACTTCAGGTTTTTTGTTTTGTTTAGGTATTCTTAATCTGTAATTTTTACTGAGCCTCCCTTGCCAGCAGAAGCAACTTCTCTTTCCTTGACTATACCTTGTAGAGCCAAGGCTGTTCTCATTCCTATCCCAACCATCTCACAGTCTCTGGACCTATTGCTAGAGTCAGATCCCAGAAAGTCCAAGGGGCCAATTTCAAACTTAAAGACAAGTTTTATGCATCAAAAGAATTGCCAATATTTTACTCATTTATATTAGCAAAAACCTAGGAAATAGATATGAATTTGGATTTTGAGGGTGCTAGACGAGGAAAGGAGGAATCTAATTTTAGTTTGAGTTGAATTTATTAATGTAGGTTCACTTAATGAGAGATTTCAGATTTGGTGATTGCTCAGGCAGCGAGGACTGGTTCTAATTGCTTGTTTGGCTGACTAAAACCTTGATTCAGTAGCAACCTACACTGAATAGAGTTGAGATGCCAGAGTTGGGGAATCAGGAATGTGGGGTGAATTTATTATGTTTAGCTGGCTTCCTTAATCTCTAATTTTGTCCCCCAAGGTGGATATTCTCTACTATCTTTAAGAAATTAAAGTGATGAAGGGAATGTCACATCCTTAGAAAGTGTTGTAGTGGCTATTTTGTCTAGCCTTGGTATGAACATGAGAGATGCTGTTATAAGATGGGCCCTCTGAATTCAGTGGGATCCTGGAATGGCAGAGGCAAGTGACAACTTAACCATCATAGGCAAGGTGGGCATGGTTATCATTGTAGACAAATTGATCAAGGAGTCCCTAAGACTGCCATGTAGAGATGGCTCACTGAAGTACCTCCCATTGAGGCAGAACTTTTCTTTTTTGGGGGTGGGGGGAGTGATATCACAAGTAGGTATAGTTAATTTTCTTCATAGCTTTCCCTAAAGAAAGAGACTTTTGGCCACTTATGAGTATAACTGTGGACGAGGAAGGGGAAAATACTCAAACCTTTCAGGGGTTATTGGAACCTGAGCTAAAGCTAATTCCTAGTGATTCAGGATACCACCCTGTCTCACCAGGCAGAGTGGGAGCTTTATGGAAATTAGAAATGGAATGAAGCTTTGGTGTGAAACTATTTCATAGTAGGCCTGGTGAGTCTTATGAATTCATCCTGTGGTTATATCTTGTTTCTTAGTACATATCTGGAATAAATGTGTTTGACAGCTGGGAGGATTCCCAAATTGGCTTCCATGTCCACGGGTTAAGAGCCTACCCATTGTAGGAAGAGCCAACTTTAACCCCCTGGAGCTCTCTCTTTCTACCAAGATAATAAGCCAAAAGCAGTCTCACATCCCGAATTACAGAGATTGTGCCACATTAAAGACTTGAAAGATTCAGGAGTGGAAAGGTTCAGGCTGCATTTAATACTTGTTTTGCCTGTGTGGAAGACAGATCCTGGAGAATGATGGTGTGTGATCATAAGCTGCTTCCACCACTCTAGTGGTATTTGGTTCTCCATATGTGATCTGTTTATTAGAAACAGATCCTGACACCTGGTGATTAAGTATTGCTCTGTCAAAGGCCTTTCATCATATACACACGCACACACACACTGTCTCTTTCTCTCTCATAACAGAAAATAGAAATAGCCAACAATGTAGTACAGTGTCACCATACTGCCTCCATGGTTACATCAGCTTTTTAGCTCTGTGCCATAGTTTAGTGTATAGGGATTTTGTTTATCTCACAATCTCAGAGTACGTTCCACTGGTACTATACAGTGATAATATCATGCTATTTGACAGTACTTTGTGATAGAAAACCAGCAGACACCCTAGATCCTTTGTAAAGGACCCAGATGATGGGTATATGAAATACATAGAAATTTTTAGGATCTGACACCTTCATGAAGTTTCTGAGATTATAGTGTTTTGGGATGTGTTGAGATGTCCCTTCTGAAATAGAAGAAAAGCTACTACATCTTATATTCCCTGATACCAAAAGGATTGCAGTAACTGGTGGGTCTCTTTGGATTTGGAGTCAGAATGTACTACATATAAGTATACTGTTATAACCCCTTTATTGAGTAATTTGTAAAACTGTTGTTTGGTTGCTATATGGAGCTTGTTGTAAGCTCTGAAAGGAGAATCACAGTAAGGGCCCTTTGATTTTGGAGCTAAGCTACATCTCCTTTGGCAAGCAAATATTCTACTTTGGAAAAAGGCTTGCTGTTTTTTCTGACAGGGAATGAATATCCAAATACTGGTTATCAGTGACATGAACTACATATACGCAGGGCATGTCTAGCAAGCAGCATTCCATCATCAAAAGAAGTGGTATATCTAGGATTGGGCAAGATGCGGGTACTGAAAGCACATGTATGTCACACAAGCAAAAGGCTCTTTATGTACTGCAACCTCTCATAACCCTACACCCATGGTTTCATCCCTGGGGAGTTCCCCATATGCCTGGTTGACAGATGGTTCTGTATAATGTGTTGGCACTTTGACTGACTGACTCATGGGCAGACTGGTAGAAACTACCAGTTGCTTCCTATTTTTTTCTCTTTCTTCAGAAACAAAACTGTGTTTTTTCATTTTCATTTTTAATTTTTTTTAGCAGTATAATTACTTAACTAAGTATAATAACGAAGACTCCCTTTTGCTTGGGTGTGACTATGAGACTAGGGTTTAGCCAGTGATAATATAAGTGATATTATTCTTCTAGGAATTCTCCTTAATCTGTGCCTTTCTTTCTTCTCAATTTCTACTTGAAGCATGGATGTGTTATTTGGAGCTCTAACAGACATACTAAACTATGGCAGTGAAGGGCAAACCCTGTAGACAGTAGAGTGGTGAACCAAAAGAAGCTGGATTCCTGAGATCATAGATCTGTCAGTCCTGGATTCCTACTTCTAGAGTTCTTTTTTTTTTTTAATGTTTATTTATTTATTTTGAGGGAGAGAGTGCGAGCAGAGGAGGGGCAGAGAGAGAGGGAGAGAGAGAATCTGAAGCAGGCTCTGAGCTGTCAGCACAGAGCCCAATGCAGGGCTTGATCTCACAACCACAAGATCATGACCTGAGCTGAAATCAAGTGTCGGATGCTTAACTGACTGAGCCACCCAGGTGCCCCTTTTAGAGTTCTGTTATATGAAATGAAGGAGGCCTCTATCTTATTTAAATCGCTGATATTGTATTTTTTTCTGTCATGTGCTAGTGAACCTAATTGTAACTGAGACACTGAATGCCTGGATGGATAAGGTGCCGCTCTTTGAGACAGGGAATGGAGGAGAGGATACAGGTTTTACAGAAAAGATAGAAAATCCCATTTGGGTCTTGATTAATTTGCTCTGCCTGTAGAAGTGCTCAATAAGGAGTATAGATGGATGACACTGGGAGCTTGAGAAAGGTGCTCTTTTATCGTAGGAGAAGGCAGTGTTTGTTTTTAGGAGAGTCTCAAGCAAAACAACCTGCAGTAAAGTATATTGTATCCAGTCTTAGAATTTGGTTTTTGTTTTGCAGGACAGGAAGTCTGATTTTTAAGAAGAGTTGAGCAGAAAATATAAGGCTTGAATTATCTATGCTGTAGTTCTGCTCAAAGGTGAGCTTTGAGTTGGAAGTTAAGAGATGCAAAAGAATATGGATTTGTGAAGGGGAGACCATTGTAGGTGAGGGACATGTTTAATATATTTGGGAAGAAGATATCTGGTATCTGTATTTATTGAAAGGCCTGGTTGATTTGTAAGGCACAGGTGGCTAGAGATAATTTAAAACATGCATATTTTTCTGCCTTCTCTTTTGTTGACTTAGGGTTAGGGAAGCCATTGATAGGGACATGTTGAAAGAGTTGTAATCAGAAAGGTGTATCATGCTTGGTTGCATTGTGCAACAAATAGGAATATCTATTTTGACAATGTTGAACACGGTGACCATTGCTATTGTTCGATCAGTAACTTTTCTCCCTAGTTTAAAAATGTTCTATTTAAAAATTCTTATACTAAAACTAAGTACCTGTCATATAGTAATCTTGTTTTCAATAGGAGGGAAATTTAAAAAGCACAAAGTGATACAGCAAGTCATAGTAGAGAAGAATTGTGTTAAATTTGCTATTCTCTTTTCATTCTAAAAGGGTTAATATGTTTTAGATTCTGCTAACTAATATGTGTTGTTAAGCTGTTTCTAAGAAATTTGGAATTCTCATGTGGGAGTATTTTTTTCTGCTGTACTATGAACAGAGGCTAAATATTCTGTATATAATGGTAATACATTTCTAAAATACTTTGAAAGGCACAGATATACAATTATACTGCAGAATTTTTTTTAAAAGTTGCTTCTTTTTCTCTTCCCCCTATTTCCCTCTACAGAAGAAAGAAGTTCTTTCTTCTTCTACCTCTCTTTCATTTGCCAGGTTGCTATTTTCTCAGTATTACAAAATAAGCATGTCTTTGTAATCTTGAGTTTGGTTTAAGATAACTTTAACCAGTGCAGAAAGGTCTTTTATTCTATATCATACAAAATAACAATAGGCAGTAGCCTGGAGTTCTTTGCCAGAAGACAAATTATTGAGGTTTAGTTTAAATTCATATAGTTGAAATGAGTATAGTTTTCCTAGGAAGGTAATCTATCTGGAAGAGACTTTTTTGTCTACAAGCATGGTTTTATGCCCTCTAGTGGTAACATGTGTATATTTCACATTTTCTGATATTTGTTCATCATGGATAGAATTTTAGAGCCAGAAGAGACCTAAGATCATTTTTTGGTGGTAGACCAAGGTTCAGAGAAATTAGAGAATTTGCTTAAGGTTGCTAGTTAGAGATAAAGCTAAGACAGGCCTGAGATCTCTTGATAATCTTTTTTTTTTTTTAACAAAACTTAATGGTGTATATCTGTGAGGACTTTCTAAGATTATTTATTGTGGGAAGATATTTATATTTTGGGTTTTTTCTTGTTTATTCATATTACTGTTGATATCTTTAATGTACTAGTGTTTTGAGATAAGAAAGTGTTTTGGACTTAAAAGAGTGACTGACACAGAAAGGAAATGGAAAACATATTTATCTTTGAGAAGACACAGTAGTTGAAGGATTACTTGTGGGAGATGGTTGAACTTATATTTATCTTGTTACATTTAGTACAGAAAATATTAATGATTGTGTCTCTGGGCTAACCCTGGGATAGGCTAGTTCTTTCAGTAGGGAACAGGAGAGAGCCAGTGCCCTAGAACTGCATAGATTTACTAGGGTCATATACTAGGCTCAACATCGTTCTATGTTGAAAGAAGAGTTGGTTCTGGCAGTTCCCGTTCATCCACCCTGTCAGGCAAGCAGTAAGCTTCAAGGACAGAGAAATTTTAAGTGATCCCAACGTTTGTTAGAAGAAGGCTACAGAGTGGATGATAGTGCCCTGAGAAGAGGTTTGGAGCCAGTTGATATCAGGACACCAGCCATTGGTTGAGAAGCATTTGAGTATTAGATTTAGGATGACTGGGATTCACATTTGTGGTCTGCCACTCATTTATGCAGTGTGACTTTGGAAATATTACCTGAAATGTAAGTTTATTTCGTTATGTGTAAAGTGGAGATTAGTATTTTGATTTCATAGGTAGGTAGGATTAAATGCCTCATGTATAGTAACTGCACTTAAATGTTAGTTGGATCTGGATCTGAGGGTGACTGACCTGAGCAAAAACAAAACCACTGTTCTAGGAAGACTGGGATCTTGAACAACTATTTCCACATAAGAAAGAACTTTCTAATAATGTGGGAAGTAGTGATTTTGTTTTCACTTAGAGATGTTTAAGGCAGAGGATTAACAACTTTTCGGGATTATTATAGAAAGTATTCAAACATTGAATTGTTATAATTTAATTTAATCATATGATTTATGAAACTCATAAGGAGAATGACAGTTTACTAGGGACACTTGGGTGGCTCAGTTGGTTAAGGGTCCAACTTCGGCTCAGGTCACGATCTCATGGTTCATGGGTTCAAGCCCTGCATGGGGCTCTGTGCTGACAGCTCAGAGCCTGGAGCCTACTTCAGATTCTGTGTCTCCCTCTCTCTCTGCCCCTCCCCTGCTCACTCTCTGTCTCTCAAAAATGAATAAAATGTTAAAAAAATTAAAAAAAAAAGAAAATGACAGTTTACTGCATGTACTTATATTTTTACTCTATTATTCTTTCAGCCTGATGCCTCAGTATTGCTTCTTTTAGCCCTTCCTTTCTCTTTGAATAATTCCTTTAGCTGATGTTTAAGGGTAAGTCTGCTAGTGCCAAACTGTTTTAGTTTTTTTTTATGTGAAAACATCAGGATTTTCCCTTCATTCCTGAAGGATAGTTTTGCTGGAAATTGAATTCATAGTTGACAGTTTTTTCTTTCAGCTCTTGAAAAGTATTATGCCACTTCCTTCTGACCTCCATGATTTCTGGTGAAAAATTTGCTGTCATTCTTTTATTGTTATTGGTGTTATTCTAGTGGCAATGTAGTCTTTCTCTCCTGGCTTCTTTTAAGAACTTTTTCTTTTTAGTTTCCAGAAGCTTAATTATGAGGTGTCTTGGTGTAAATTTCTTTTGAGTTTATCCTGTTTGAGGTTCACTCATCTCCTTGAATTTTTTGTTGGCTTTGCCAGATTTGGGAATGTTTCAGCCATTAATTATCTCTGAATACACTTTCGGTTCCACCCTCTCTTCTCCTTCCAACACTCCAGTGTTGTGAACACTAAATATTTTGTTATGGCCCCATGGGTCCCCTGAGACTCTGTTCTTTATGTTTTATTTTGTCTAGTTCAGATTGGGTAAAGTCTACTGATTTATCCTAAATTTCAATAATTCTAACCTGTGCAATATCTAGTGTACTATAGACCCCATCCCCATCCATTGAGATTTTTATTTTGGTTATTTAGGGTTATTTAGGGATTATTTATTTATTTTGGTGGGGTATTTTACTTTTTGGTTTTAGAATTTCCTTTTGATTTATGACTTCTCTTTCTTTGCTGATATTTTCTAGTTTTTCATATTCCAAGAGAATTTGTGATTGATTGTTGATGAATTTTTTGACAGTGCTTTAAAATCCTTGTTAGATATTCTAGTGTCTGATTCATGTCTGTGTTGACATCAGTTGATTGTCTTTTGTCATTCAGGTTTTGATTTTCCTGGTTCCTTATATGATGGGTGATTTTTTAAAATTATATCCTGGACATTTTGGCCATTTAATTAGTCATTCTATTTAGATTTAGCACATGGAACATAGTCTAATTTTGTGAGTTGTTATTCTAGTGTCAGTTTAATTTTCAGAGCTTTTGCAGTGTTATTTTGGTCTTTTTGGTTTATGTGGTTCTCCATACTGGTTCATACTGGTGCTGCCTGCCATGGCAAAAGTGTTTCACAGGCTAGGATGTTTGATGTTTCTTGGTTGGGGAGATTAATCTCCCCACAGGGCCTAAAATGTTGAGTTGATTTTTTTTTTCTTCTTTCAGTATCTTAAAGATGTGATTCTACTGTCTTCTGGCTTGCATTGTTTATAAGAAGTCTGCTGTCATTCTTATTTTTGTTACTCTGTATAGAATGTGTCTTTTTTATTTGGTTTTTAAGATTTTTGCTTTATATCTTTTTAAAGTAATTTAACTTTAAAGTAATTTGACATGCCTTGGTATAATTTTATTTATTTATTATTATTATTATTATTGTATTTGGAGTTTGTTGAGCTTTGATCCCTGGATTTATAGTTTTCATCAAATTTAGAAAAATAAAATTTCATCAGATTAGGCTGTTATTACCTCAAATCTTTTTCATTTCCTTTCCCCTTTGGGGACTCCTGTTACATGCATATTAGGCCAATGAAAATTATTCCACAGCTCATTGATGCTCTGTTCATATTTTTTTTTCAGTCTGTCTTGTGTTTCATTTTGGAGAGTTTCTATTGCTGTAACTTGTTCACTGATCTTTTTTTTTCTGTAGTGTCTAATTTATTAATTTTATCCAGGGTATTCTTCATATCAATTCCTAAAAATATGCATCATAGTCATAATAACTTCGAATGTCCTTATCTACTAATTTCATCTGTGTTGATTTGAAGTTTGTTTTGGTTGACTTTTCATTATGGCTCATATTTTTCTGCTTCTTTTCATGCCTGGTGGTCTTTGGCTAGATGTTAGACATTGTGAATTTTACTCTGTTGAGTGGTGAATATTTTTTTTTAAATTTTTTTTTTCAACGTTTATTTATTTTTTGGGACAGAGAGAGACAGAGCATGAACGGGGGAGGGGCAGAGAGAGAGGGAGACACAGAATCGGAAACAGGCTCCAGGCTCTGAGCCATCAGCCCAGAGCCCGACGCGGGGCTCGAACTCACGGACCGCGAGATCGTGACCTGGCTGAAGTCGGACGCCCAACTGACTGCGCCACCCAGGCGCCCCTAGTGGTGAATATTTTTATGTTCTTGTACATAATCTTGAATTTTTCTGAGATGTAATTAAATCACTTGGACATGGCTGATCGTTTTAAGTGTTGTTTTTCATTTTTTTTAAGGTGGGTCCATAGCAGCATTTAGTCTAGGACTAATTTTTCCATACTACTGAGGTAATACCCTTCTGAAATTTCTTCCTAAAGCCCAAGGAATTAAGGTGGTTACTTGCACCTCCCCTCCCCCCCACTTCCCAACCCTTGGCTGTTGAGAACACAAATTGTTCCTGCCTTTTGTGAGCTCTGGAGAATCACTCTCTCTGTTCCTTTTATGTGGTTTGTTCCCTGGCCTCAGGTGGTACTAATCAAGTATTTAGGGGAAGACTCAGGGAGGTCCTCTGTGGATCTCTGGACTTCTCTCTTCCTATTAGTCTCTCTTCTCATTGGTACTGTGCCCTGTGAACTCCAGCCTTCTTGTCTTTTCTTGGCTTTCAACTCTCTATTGCTTCAGCTCAGGGAGACCGCTGGACTCTGCTTGGATTCCTCCTTCCTGCAGTCTGGAAATGCTCACTAAGGAATAAGCTATAGCAATTGTCGGGTCCACTTAATTTGTTTACTTTCTCTCAGGGTTCAGTGTCCTTTAGTGCCTGATGTCAGTGTCTAAAAACCATTGTTTCACATATTTTTGTCTGGTTTTTAGTTGTTGCAGGTTGGTGGGTTAATTCCGTCTTTGTTATTCACATTTTGGATGATGTGGAATCCCTAAACCAGTGATTTAGACAATTTTATTATGTAGCCAGTGGGAGAATCATTTAATGATTTTGATCAAGAGGGTTAGCATGATGACCTTTGACTTTGCAGAGCCTATTTCCATACTGCCAGATGCTTGAACATGTTGGAGTGAAGAGAAACAGGAATCAGGGAGGTGATGAGCCTGCTGCTGTCATCCAGATGAAAGATGGTGAGAGTGTGAACTCCTTGGGTGATTGTGAGTGATGCTGGTGAGAGGGCACATTTGGTAGGTATTTGGAGATACAGACTTGAGAAGACTTTCTTTTAAAAATAGTGATTTGCACCCATATAGTTTGTACAGTATTTCAGACTGCCTGTAGTTCTTTATTTATTGCTATTAGAGAAGACATTTTATTCAGTAAGAAGATGCAATCTCAAGAGCTTTACAAAATGCAAATCATATATTTAGTTTTGATTTCAGTTTGTACTCTTCTATCTTTGATTTTTATTTTTTTAAAATTTACACCCAAGTTAGTTGGCATATAGTGCAATAATGATTTCAGGAATAGAATCCAGTGATTCATCTCCTACATATAACACCCAATGCTCATCCCAACAAGTGTTCTCCCTAATGCCCCTTGCCCATTTAGCCCACCCCCACTCACAACCCCTCCAGCAGTCCTCAGTTTGTTCTCTATATTTAAGAATCTCTTATGTTTTGTTCCCCCCACCCTGTTTTTGTTTATTAAAAAAATTTTTTTTAATGTTTATTTCTGAGACAGAGAGAGACAGAGCATGAGTGGGGGAGGGGCAGAGAGAGAGGGAGACACAGAATCAGAAGCAGGCTCCAGGCTCTGAGCTGTCAGCACAGAGCCCGACACGGGGCTCGAACTCACAAACTGTGAGATCATGACCTGAGCCAGAGTCGGTCGCTCAACTGACTGAGCCACCCGGGTGCCCTGCCCTCCCTGTTTTTATATTATTTTTGCTTCCCTTCCCTTATGTTCATTTGTTTTGTATCTTAAATTCCACATATGAGTGAAATCATATGATATTTGTCTTTCTCTGACTAAATCTTCTATTTTTATTAATCTTGACATTTATTCTCTAAATCATTGAATTTATACATTATCAATGAATTTTGAGTTTAATGGAGACTGAGGTTGTGTGGCTATTGTCGATTTATTATTTTTAATGGTATACTTTGTTCTCTATGTATTCTGTTCAGTTTTAAATGCATTCTTTTTCACTTCTGTAAAAGCCCCAGGGCTCTTGGCTAAGTTTAACTCTGGAAAAAAAATAGTTTGTGTGTTCTAAATAAACCTATTGAATAATAGGAGATTATACTGGAAAAATCAGAAAATCACATTACATTCCTACCTAAATTTTTGAATAACCACAAAAGGCTTGTTTCAGTTGAAATAAACAGACTTCTTTGATTAAATACTAAATGGATCAAATATGAAAGCTTTTTGTGGAATGATTTCCTGCATGCTTTCATTTCAGTTAATGAACAGTATTCCTTTTCCTTATCCTTTGAAAATTGGTCTTTACTGACACAAATAGATCTACTTATTTTGATGAGTTTCAATTTTCTAGTTGATTATTTTAGCATTATAACACAAGTCTTCTGGTGAATAAGTAAATAATATTTAACAATTTTCATTTGCTAAAAAGCATATTTTGTAATTCAGGGATGGGAAGTTTGAGACCTACAAGTTGAATATGACCCTCATATTAATTTTACCTATTAACAGGTAAATTAAGTTTCTGTTGGTTAGCTTCTACCCTATTAAAGATGAGTAAGTCAATTATATATACTTGGAAGGTCAGAATTTCTGATTTTCTGGCATTGTGCTTTTGCTTTTGTCATTTACCCTGAGATGATATTCTCAGTGAAGGAGAGAACAGGTGGTGGCACAATAGGCAGATTGTTTTGGGATAGAATGCATTACGACTGTTACCAATGTCAGTAATGTGTATATAGCATGTTTTGACTGAGATGTTTTCCAAGTAGAAATTTTGACTCCAGTTGGTAGATTAAAACCTACTCCATAGGTAGATTAATCAGACCTATGCCAATATTAATGAAGTTTTTTGGAAAATATTTTCTGAAGAAACTTCTTGAACAATTTTTTAGTATAACACAAATAATTTCCATTTTTCAATTTTTGGTGTTTTTTTACTGAAATTGTTTTTATTGAGAATTTGTTAATACCCATTAAATTAACTTAAGATAGTCACATTTTATGATATGTATATATATGATATGATAGTTATATTTTATGATATGACATAATAATATATCCTAACTAACATACAAAAACAAAAAAAAGTGATATACAGTGGGTAATAGAGGTAGGATGTAGAAAGTGCATGTGCTGTGCTGACTAAAGAAATTTCACAGAGATGAAGCTTGAGTCTGAAATACCTTTGTACAGATATGTGCTAGTATCAAACATTGTTTTAAAAAAGGATTTATGTATTTTGGGGCACCTGGATGGCTCAGTTGGTTAAGTATCTGACTTTTGATTTTGGCTCAGGTCATGATCTCGTGGTTGAGTCTGAGCCCCACATCAGGCTCTGCACTGATGGTGCAGAACCTGCTTGGGATTCTCTTTCCCTCTCTTTCTCACCCTCCCCCCTCTCCCACAAATAAATAAATAAGCTTAAAAAATTAAAAAAAAAGATTTTCATGTTTTATTCAAAAGTAACTTCAATAAATCAAGAGTCCTGCGGTCACCAGAAGACCAATACGAAGCTTCACTGTTAGTGGTCCAGTTATCAAGAGAAGCCATTCTCTACAATGTATCAGTTAGATCAGCCCAATCTCAAATATTATATTCAGCTTGGAGTACTACTCAGACAAACTGGCACATACTCATTTTGTTATAATCATCATGGTTATCATCATCATCAACAACATTTACATATAGCGTTTACCATCTGCCAAACACTTGTTGACATACATTACATATTTATTAATTTCTTTTTTTTTTTTTCACAAGAACTCTAAGACATAGGTAATAGTATCACTTTTTAGTGATGGGGAAAAAATGAAGCACGGAGAGGTAATGTGATTTTCCCAGGGCCACATAGCAAGTAAATATGGAACTAGATTAGGATGCAGGTAGTGTAGATCCTGAGTCCGTGTTCTTTTCTTTTTTTTTTTTTTTAAAGTTTATTTATTTTGAGAGGGGGAGAGAGAGAGAATATGAGCATGTGTGAGACAGGGAGGGGCAGAGGGAGAGGGAGATAGAGAATCTTAAGCAGGCTCCATGCCCAGCATGGAACCCAACGTGGGGTTTGGTTGCATGACCCTGGGATCATGACCTGAGCTGAAATCAAGAGTTAGATGCTTAACTGACTAAGCCATCCAGGTGCCCCCTGAATCCATGTTCTTAACCATGTAAAATAATATCAAATTGGGATCCATGGGATAAATTGGAAATATTTAGAGTTGATAAAGAAGATTGGGCCAATGGAGAGAGGCATAGAGAAGGAGGCAGGGGACAAGATTTTTGTTAGCTCTATTCAAAGATTTGAAAGACTGTCAAGTAGAAATGGGACTGAATTTATCCTGTATCCCGAGAATGTTGACTGTGACCAACAGGTAGCTATTCTAGCAAAACAGATTTTTTCTCAAGTTTTCTTTCATGTCAGCAAATCAAATACCTGTTAATATAATGAAGTATTTATTACCAAATGTTTCAGTTTTCTAGGGGTGCTATAACAAAGTACTACAAATTAGAGGTACCTTAAAACAACAGAAATTTATTCTTTTACTGTTCTTGAGACGAGAAGACTGAAATGAAGGTGTAGGCAAGGTTGGTGGTTGCCTGCAATCATTGGCATTCTTTGACTAACACCTGCAGCTCTATAGTCTCTGCTTGTGTCTTCATGTGGTGTTTTCCCTGTGTGTTTATCTATGTCTCCGTTTATTATTACTGGGACACTTGTCATTGGGTTAGGGCCTACCCTAATCCAGTATGACCTCATCTTAACTAATTGTATCGTCTAACACTGTATTTCCAAATAAGGTTTCATCCTCAGGTTTCAGGTAGACATGAATCTTTGGGATACAGTATTTAACCTGGTAAACCTAAAAACTCAATACATTTCTTGTCTTCTGGGGGTTTAGAAAGAGTTTTATTTTATTTTATTTATTTTTTTTGGCATTTCAAAATACTATTTATTTATTTATTTATTTATTTTTAATATATGAAATTTATTGTCAAATTGGTTTCCATACAACACCCAGTGCTCATCCCAAAAGATGCCCTCTTTAATGCCCATCACCTACACTCCCCTCCCTCCCACCCCCCATCAACCCTCAGTTTGTTCTCAGTTTTTAAGAGTCTCTTATGCTTTGGCTGTCTCCCACTCTAACCTCTTTTTTTTTCCTTCCCCTCCCCCATGGGTTTCTGTTAAGTTTCTCAGGATCCACATAAGAGTGAAAACATATGGTATCTGTCTTCCTCTGTATGGCTTATTTCACTTAGCATCACACTCTCCAGTTCCATCCACATTGCTACAAAGGGCCATATTTCATTCTTAGAAAGAGTTTTAAATTATTCAAATTCATCTAAAGATATCTATTTTGTGTTGAAAAACCAAAAGTTACATATAGAGAGAACCAGAAAAGAGAGAGAAAAATAACTATTCTTAGATTTAAACAGACACAATTATCTTCTCAGTTTTAATTCACGTATTATATTTAGTGTCATTTTTGAAATAAAAGAATGTGATAGATTGATTATGATAATATAAATAGCATAATTAAATATTTTATATATCAGTTTCTCAGAAAGATCTTCTGCTATGATAATCATCCAAAGATAAGATAGGCTGCCTTGAGATATTGCACATTTGTGTCACAATACTTATACAAACACAGACTAGAAGGGCAAATAGAGAAATATAGGGGAAATATAGAGAAAACTATTACAGGAGGAATGTATACACTATAGAAGAGTTATGCTAGGACTTTTTCATCCTTCCATAGATTATGATAGATTCCATTGAGTATAAGCAAAAAAATTTTTTTTAATTGTCAAGTTAGCTAACATATAGTGTAGTCTTGGCTTCAGGAGTAGATTCTCGTGATTCATCACTTACATACAACATCCAGTGCTCATCCCAACAAGTGCCCTCCTCAGTGCTCATTACCCATTTTCCCCATTCCCTAAACTCCCACCACCATCATTGCTCAACTTGTTCTCTATATTTAAGAATCTCTTATGGTTTACCTCCCTCTCTGATTATATCTTATTTTTCCTTCCCTTCTCCTGTGGTCTTCCATTAAGTTTCTCAAATTCCACATATGAGTGGAATCATATGATATCTATCTTTCTCTGACTGACTTATTTCACTTAGTAATACCCTCCAATTCCATCATCCACGTTGCTGGAAATGGCAAGATTTCATTCTTTTTCATTGCAGAGTAGTATTCCATTGTGTATGTGTGTGTGTGTGTGTGTGTGTGTGTGTGTGTGTATGTATATATACACATATATATGTACATGTCTGCCTTTGGAGACAGGTCAAGAAGAAGTTGCTGTGGCTGAGGTCGAAGAGGTTGCTGCCTGTTTCTCCTTTAGGATTTTGATGGTTTCCTGTCTCACATTTAGGTCTATTATCCCTTTTGAATTTATTTTTATGTATGGTATAAGACAGTGGTCCACTTTCATTCTTCTGCATGTTGCTGTCCAGTTCTCCCAGCACCATTTGCTAAAGAGACCCTTTTTTTCCGTTGGATACTCTTTCTTGCTTTGTCGAAGATTATTTGGCAATATTTTTGTGGGTCCATTTTTGGGTTCTCTATTCTATTCCATTGGTCTATGTGTCTGTTTTTGTGCCAATATCATACTGTCTTGGTGATTACAGCCTTGTAATACAGGCTAAAGTCTGGGATGGTATGCCTCCAGCTTTGGTTTTCTTTTTCAAGATAACTTTGGCTCTTTGGAGTCTTTTGTGGTTCCATACAAATTTTAGGATTGTCGTAGCTCTATGAAAAATGTTGGTGCTAGTTTGATTGGGATTTCATTGAATGTGTAGACTGCTTTGGGCGTATTGACATTTTAACAATATTTGTTCTTCCAATCCATGAATATGGGATGTGTTTCCATTTCTTTGTGTCTTCTTCAATTTCTTTCATAAGCTTTCTATAGTTTTCAGTGTCTAGATTTTTCACCTCTTTGGTTAGATTTATTCCTAGGTATTTTATGGTTCTTGGTACAGTTGTAAATGGGATCGATTCCTTGATATCTCTTTCTGTTGTTTCATTATTGGTGTATAGGAGCACAACCGATTTCTGTACATTGATTTTATATCCTGCGACTTTGCTGAATTCATGTATCAATTCTAGCAGGTTTTTGGTGGAGTCTTTCAGGTTTTCCATGTAGAGTATCATGTCATCTGCAAAGAGTGAGGGTTTGACTTCTTTGCCAGTTTGGGTGTCTTTTATTTCATTTTGTTGTCTGATTGCTGAGGCTAGGGCTTCCAACACTATGCCAAACAACAGTGGTGAGAGGGGACGTCTCTGTTGTGTTCCTGATCTCAGGTGGAAAGCTCTCAGTTTTTCCCCATTAAGGATGATATTAACTGTGGTCCTTTCACGGGTGGCTTTTATGATGTTAAGGTATGTTCCTTCTATGCAGACTTTCTTGAGGGTTTTTATTAAGAAATATACTGTATTTTGTCAAATGCTTTTTCTGCATCTATTGACAGGAGCATATAGTTCTTCTCCTTTCGTCAATTAATGCAGTGTATCACATTGATTGATTGTGAATATTAAACCAGCTCGGTAGCCCAGGAATGATCATGGTGAATAATTCTTTTAATATACTGTTGAATTCGATTTGCTAGTATCTTGTTGAGAATTTTTGCATCCATGTTCATCAGGGATATTGGCCTGTAATTCTCCTTTTTAGTGGGGCTTTTGTCTGGTTTGGGAATCAAGGTAATGCTGGCTTCATAGAATGATTCTGGGAGCTTTTCTTCTGTTTCTACTTTTTAGAACAGCTTGAGAAGAATAGGTATTAACTTTGCTTTAAATGTCTGGTAGAATTCCCCTAGGAAGCCATCTAGCCCAGGATTCCTATTTGTTGGGAGATTTTTGATAACTGATTCAGTTTCTTCTCTGGTTATGGATCTGTTCAAATTTTCTGTTTCTTCCCTTTCGAATTATGGTAGTGTGTGATGTCTCTAGGAATTTGTCCATTTCTTCTAGGTTGTCCATTTTGTTGGCATATAATTTTTCATAGTATTCTCTAACAATTGTATTTCCATGGTATTGGTTGTGATCTCTTCTTTTTTCATTTGTGATTTTATCAATTGGGTCCTCTCTCTTTCCTTTTTGAGAAGTCTGGCTAGGGGTTTATCAATTTGTTTATTCTTTCAAAAAACCAGCTCTTACATTCATTGATCTGTTCTACTGTTTGTTTGTTTGTTTTGGATTCTATATTGTTTAATTCTGCTGTAATCTTTATTTTTTCTCTTCTACTGGCTTTGGGCTTTCTTTGCTACTGCCTTTCTAATTCTTTTAGGTGTGAGGTTAAGTTGTGTATTTGGGACCTTTCTTGTTTCTTGTGATAGGCCTGAATTGCAATGTATTTTCCTCTTAGGACTGCTTTTGCGTATCCCAAAGGGTTTGGACTGTCGTGGTTTCATTTTCATTGCTTCCATATATTTTTTAAATTTTTTTAAATTTCCTGGTTGACCCATTCATTCTTTAGCAGGATGTTCTTTAACCTCCATGTATTTGGGGGCTTTCCAAATGTTTTCTTGTGTTTGATTTCAAGTTTCATAGCGTTGTGATCTGAAAGTATGCATGGTATGATTTCAATCCTTTTATATTTGTTGAGGGCTGTTTTGTGACCCAGTATATAATCTGTTTTGGAGAATGTTCCATGTGTACTCCAGAAGAATGTATATTTTGCTTTAGGATGAAAAGTTCTGAATATAGCTGTTAGGTCCATCTGGTCCAAAGTGTCATTCAAAACTGTTGTTTCCTTGTTGATTTTCTGACTGTGCTGGTGTGGAGGAGAGGCCATCTGGTTCACTCAGTGTCAGTCCTCCTCTAATAGATAAGCAGTTGCCAGGCACAGTGGGGTGGGGTTTGGTGTAAGTGGGTCCCACCTTCACTGGGGGCCGCTGTCCTGTTCTCTGAAGCCCTACCATGTTGGTGATGGGCAGAAAAAAGGCCACACCCTAATATCTCCTCCCCTGATCAGTGTCTCAAACCATGGTGTTCAAGCAGCCCTCACAGAGTAGCGGGTATGGTAGGCTTGTCCTGCCCCATAGTCTCCCGTGCCTCCCAGGCACTTGGCTGGGATTCAGACCCCAATGCCTTAAAGTATCCTGCTCCAGGCGACCCAGTTCTGGGGTAGCTCCACTCTGCCCAGCTGACAACGGGCCTCTGGCTGGCACCTGCAAGGTCTTTTGTCCTTGAGGTGGGAGGCAATAAGCCCTCTTCCCATAGTACTCAGGGAAGGGACTGTTGTCTCTCAGTGCGCCCTGAGATGCCTACCATCTCCCTCCCCCCAAGTAGGCACACATGGCAGTGGCTCCATTCTGGAGAAAGTCACACATTTTTGAAATCTCTGAGCTTTAGCTCTAAGGCTGTTTGCAAAATAGCAACTGGCACTCTCTGTATTTCTCGTTCCCCAGTTTGTGGTCCAGAGACGTTTTCCTCTTGTGCTAACTCAATAGTGCAATTTCACAGCTTCTCTGTCTTTCTCTCCCTTTTGTCTCTCCCTTCCAAAGGGAAGGTTCCCTCCCTTCCCTGCCTTGCAGTTTTATCTGCCCCACTTCACATACACACACCTTGATCCTGCCAAGCTGTCTCCATCTACCTGTGGAGATTTTTCTGTCACTCTGCAGACTAATTTCCTGGGTGTTCTAAGTGTCCCCAACTCAATATAGCGGTGTTTGAGGGATGAGGGAAATCCTGGTCTCCCTGCTTCTCCACCATCTTAACTCCTCCCTCTAGGCAGAATTTAAAGAAGATATAGTTCTCCCGATTGTCTTAACTCTGATAACAGAAGGATATAAACACCATAGCGATAAAAATAAAATTTTCATCGCTCTAAAAAGGTCTCTAGCATGCTTTTCATTCAAATCAATCCTTGATACCCATTCCTAGCCCTGCGCAAGCACTGATCTCCTTTCTATCACTATAGATTAGTCTTCTGCAATTTCATAGGAATGGAATCCTGTGATATATAGTTATTTGTGTTTGCTTATTTTTTAATTTTTCATGGTTATTTATTTATTTTGAGAGCGAGTGTGCAAGCAGGGAGGGACAGAGAGTGACAGGGACAGAGAATCCTAAGCAGGCTCTGCTCTGTCAGCACAGAGCCCAGTGTGGGGCTCCAACTCATGATTTGTGAGTTCATGACCTGAGCTGAAATGAAGAGTCAGATGCTTAACTGACTGAGCCACCCAGGTACTTCTGTGTTTGCTTCTTTTGCTCAAAATAATAGAGATTTGTCCATGCTCTTGCATATATCAGCAATTTTTTTCCCATTTAGTGCTGAATAATATTCCATTGTGTGGATATACTGCAGTTTATTATTCATTTACCTGTTAATGACCCTAAATATTCATGGTTTTTGATGCTATGGCATATGGTATTTTTATTTTAATTTTTATTCCTAGCATATAGAAATATAATCAATATTTTATACTACTACTTTTTGACATCTTGCTAAACTCATTTATTCTAGTGCCTTTTTAAAAAACTTCTGAGGATTCTTTATGAGTTGTTTACAAATAAAGATAGTATTCTACTTTCATTGTACTACTTAGAACTTCAGTACAATATTGAATAGCAGTCATGGTAATGGACATCCTTTTTTTGAATTTTAGTAGGTAAACATCGAGGCTTTAATCATTAAGTATGATGTTAGCCATAGGCTTTTTATAAATATTATTTATCATAGAAGAAGTTGTATTTGTGCTTCACTGAGTTTTTTTTTTAATCATGAATGCATATTATATCTTATCCAGTCCTTTTCTGCATTTATTGAGACAGTTATAAAGCTTTCCTTTTATTGTCTGTTAATATGATTTATTTATTTATTTTAATGATAGTACCACATTTTCTTGATTTCTATAGCTTTTTTATGTCTTTGAGCCAGGAAGTATAAGTCCTCTTCTGCTCAATTTGATTCCACTCCCTGCAGTTTCTTCAGTGTGGGGGCCTAGATTACTCCAACAATTTTAGTCTTTGTTGCAGAAGTATTGTCCTTGCTCTTCCAGCTTCAGCTGCTCTTTTCAAATTGGCCATTCAGCTTGTGGGCTATGTTGGGTTTCTCTTGTTTTCGTGTCTGCTGTTCTTAAACCATTATAGTTGCTTCCTTCTGACTTGTGCACAGATGCTGATACTTTGCAGACTTTGTGGATGTTAGTAGTTTTCCTCCAAATGCACTATTTTTGGAGACACCTTTTCACCTAGTTTTGTTATAAATGTTGTCCATGAGATTGGGTTGTGCTATCTTTTTTTTTTAATTGTGATTAAAAACATAACATAAAATTTACCATCCAAAATATTTGTTTTTTAATTTTTTTTTCAACGTTTTTTATTTATTTTTGGGACAGAGAGAGACAGAGCATGAACGGGGGAGGGGCAGACAGAAAGGGAGACACAGAATCGGAAACAGGCTCCAGGCTCTGAGCCATCAGCCCAGAGCCTGACGCGGGGCTTGAACTCACGGACCGCGAGATCGTGACCTGGCTGAAGTTGGACGCTTAACCGACTGCGCCACCCAGGCGCCCCACCATCCAAAATATTTTTAAGTGTATGGTACAGTAGTGTTAACTACTATATGTATACTATAGCACATTATTTTGCAACATATCCCTAGAACTTTTTCATCTTGCCAAACTGAATCTCTTTACCAACTGAACAACAACTCTCCTTATCATGCCTGCCCCCAGCCCCTGGCCACTACCTTTTACTTCTGTTTCTAAGAGCTTGACTACTATACATACGGCATTATACATGGTATCATGCAGTATTTGTGGTTTTGTAACTGACTTATATTACTTAGACTAATGTCCTCAAAGCTCATCCATGTTGTAGCATATGACAAGATTTCCTTCTTTTTTAAGGCTGAATAATATTCCATTGCATGTATATACCACATTTTCTGTATCCATTCATCTGTTAATGGTTATTTTGGTTGCTTCCACCTCTTGGCAATTGTGAATAATGCTGCAGTGAACATGGATGTGCAAATATCTCTTTGAGATCCTGTATTCATTTCTTTTGAATGCATACCTGGGTGTAGGATTTCTGAATCATATGGTAGTTCTATTTTGTTTGTTTGTTTGTTTGTTTGTTTGTTTTTGTGGAACTTTCATAAGGGCTGTACAATTTTACGTTCTAGCCAACAATGCCCAAGGGTTCCATTTTCTCTGCATCCTCACTAATGCTTTTTATGTTCTGGAATTTTGATAGTGGCCATCCTAATTTGTGTGAAGTGATATCTCATTGTGGTTTGGTTTTGCATTTTTCCAATGATTAGTGATGCTGAGCATCTTTTTGTATGGTGTTGGCCATTTGTATCTCTTTTTTGCAGAAATGTCTTTTTTTTTTTATTGGGTTATTTGGTTTTTGTTATTGTTGTTAAGCTGTAAGAATTCTTTATCTATTTCAGACATTAACCCTTTAACATGTGCAGATATTTTCTCCCATTCTGCAGGATACATTTCCTTGTGTTGATTGCTTCCCTTGTTGCACAGGAGTTTTTAGTTTTGATGACTGTCTTTGCTTTTGTTGTCTGTGCTTTTGATGTCATATCTGAGATATCATTGCCAAATTCAATGTCATGAAGCTTTTCCTCTATGCTTTCTTCTTAGGAGTTTTATAGTTTCAGGTCGTAAAGTAGGTCTTTAATCCATTTTGAGTTAAGTTTTGTATATAGCATAAAATAAGAGTCCATCTTCATTCTATCACAGGTGGATATTTCAGTTTTCCCAGTAGCGTTTGCTGAAGAGCCTATTCTTTCCACCTTAGCAGCTTTGTTGAAGATCTTTAAAAAAAATTTTTTTTAACGTTTATCTTTATTTTTGAGACAGAGCATGAGCAGGGAAGAGGCAGAGAGAGAGGGAGACACAGACTCTGAAGCAGGCTACAGGCTCTGAGCTGTCAGCACAGAGCCTGACGCAGGTGTCGAACTCATCAACAGTGAGATCATGGCCTGAGTTGAAGTTGGACGCCCAAACGACTAAGCCAGCCAGGCGCCCCAGAGATCATTTGATTTATACATGAGGGCTCTCTATTGTGTTTCATTGGTCTTTATATCTGTTTTCATGCCAGTTCAGTTGTACTATTTTTATGCTGCCTGTTATAATTAATTAATCATTGAGGAATAATTGATATATAACATTATATTAGTTTTAGATGTACAACATAATGATTCAATATTTATATTCATTATTTTTTGAAGAGAATCTTTTTTTTAAGTTTATTTATTTATTTTGAGAGAGACAGAGGCAGTGTGAGTTGGGGAGGGACAGAGAGAGAGGGAAACAGAGAATCCCAATGCACACTGACAGTGCAGAGCCTGACGCAGAGCTCAAACTCACGAAACTGTGAGATTATGACGTGAGCCAAAACCAAGAGTCAGATGCTTAATCGACTGAGCCACCCAGATGCCCCAGTATTTGCATTCATTGTGACATGATCACCACAATAAGTCTATTCCTTGTGAGAATTTTTAAGATTAACTGTCTAAGCAACTTTCAAATATTTAATATAGTATTATTAACTGTAGTCACCATGCTGTACATTACATCTTCATGACTTATTTATTTTATAACTGGAAGTTTGTATCTTTTGACCCCCTTTACCCATTCCTCCCTTTCACCCCCCAGCCTCTGGCAAATAATCCAATCTGTGTATCTATGAGCTTGGTTTATTTTTTAAAATTCTAAACATAATTAAGGTCACATGGTACTTGTTTTTCTCTGACTTATTTTACTTATAATACCCTCAAGGTCTATCCATCTTATTGCAAATGGCAAGATTTCTTTCTTTTTATGGCTGAGTAATATTCCATTACACACACACACACACACACACACACACACACACACACACACCATTTTCTTTATCCATTTGTCTGCTGGTGGATACTCAGGTTGTTTCCATATATTGTCCATTGTAAATAATGTTGCAGTGAACTTGGGGGTGCATATATCTTTTTGAGTTAGTGTTTTTATGTTTTTCAGATAAATGCCCTGAAATGGGATTGCTGGGTCATAGGGTAGTTCTATTTTTAATTTTTTGAAGAAACTCCATACTGTTTTCTGTAGTGGCTGCACCAGTTTACATTTCCACCAACAGTACACAACATTTCTCTTTTCTCTGTATCCTTGCCGTTTCTTGTTATTTTTGTCTTTTTGATGATAGCCATTCTGACAAGTGTGATGTGATTCTTGTTATAGTTTTGATTTGCATTTTCCTGATGATTAGTGATGTTGAGCACCTTTTCATGTACCTTTTGGCCATCTGTATGTCTTTGCAAAAATGTCTGTTCCAATCCTCTGCCCATTTTTAAATCAGATTGTTTTATTTTCTGTTGAGTTGCATGATTTTTTTTATATATTTTAGATATTAACCCCTCACCAAACATATGATTTGGAAATATTTTCTCCCTTTTTCATTTTCTTGATGGTTTCCTTTGCTGTGTAGAAGCTTTTTAGTTTGATGTAGTCCCAGTTATTTATTTTTGTTGCCTTGGCTTTTGGTGTCAAATCTAAAACAAGTCATTACCAAGACTGATGTCAAGGAGCTTTCTGTATGTATTTTCTTCCAGGAGTTTTATGTTTTTTAGGTGTTATGTTTAAGGCTTCAATCCATTTTGAGTGGATTTTTATGTATAGTGTAAGATGTGACCCAGTTTCGTTGTTTTTGCGTGTAGCTGTCCAATTTTCCCAGCATGATTTATTGAAGAGAGTGTCCTTTTCCCTTGGTATATTCTTGGCTCCTTTGTTGGAAATTAATTGACCATGTATGCATAGGTTTATTTTGGGGTTCTTTATTCTGTTCTGTTTCATTGATCTATATGTCTGTTTTTATGCCAATACCATTTTGCTTTGATTACTATAGCTTTGTAATATAGTTTGAAATCAGGGAGTGTGATGCCTCCAGCTTTGTTCTTTATAGTGATTACTTTGCCTATTTGAGGTCTTTTGTGGTTTCATACAAATTTTAGGATTGTTTGTTCTATTTCTGTGGAAAATGCCATTGGAATTTTGATAGGGATTGATTGAATCTGTGGATTACTTTGGGTAGTATGGACATTACAACAATATTAATTGCTCCAATTAGTATGGACTGTATTTCTATTTATTTGTGTCTTCTTTAACTTCTTTCATCAATGTCTTGTACTTTTCAGTATACAGGTCTTTTATTCCCCTGATTAAATTTATCCTTAGATGTTTTATTCTTTTTGATGTAATTATAAATGGCATTATTTCCCTCATTTCTCTTTCCAGTGGTTTTTTTTAATTAGTGTATAGAAATGCAGTTCATTTTTATGTATTGTTTTTGCATCCTGTAACTTTACTGAATTTGATTAGTTCTTTATTTTGAGAGAAAGAGAGAGCGAGCATGTGTGCAGGAGTGAGTGGGGAAGGGGCAGAGGGAAAGGGAGAGAATCTTAAGCAGGCTTCATGCCCAGCACTGATCCTGGCACGGGGATCAATCTTACGACAGTGAGTTCATGACCTGAGCCAAAAATCAAGAGTTGGAAGCATAACCTACTGAGCCATTCAGGTGTCCCTGAATTTGTTGATTAGTTCTAACATTTTTTGGTGGACTCTTTAGAATTTTCTATATATAACATCATGTCATTTGCAAATAGTAACAGTTTTACTTCTTCTTTACCAATTTTGATGCACGCTCTTTTTTTTTTTTTTGCCTAATTTCTCTGGCTAGGACTTCCAATACTATGTTGAGTGAAAGTGGCAAGAGTGGGCATCTTTGTCTTGTTTGTGATCTTGGAAGAAAGCTTTCAGCTTTTCACTGTTGAGTATGCTGTTAGCTGTGGGATTTATTATGTTGAGGTACATTCCCTCTATACCCACGTTGTTGATTTTTATCAACATTTTTATCATAAATGGTTGTTGAAAGGACCTTATTCAATTTGTACTATAAAGTTTGTACCCTTTTACCAATATCTCCCTATTTTCCCCTACCTCCCAGTATAATGCTAAGTGAAAAAGCCAGACAGAGAAAGACAAATACCCTTCATTATTAGTAGATTTAAAGATACTTTTGTCTTTGAGTGTAAATAATAATAAATTTACTTTGCAATGTATTAGCCAGTCAGAGAGTCCATACTTAAATTACCATAGTTTTTCATGAATATCTTTGCAGTATTAAGTGGACTAATTATAAAGTTTGCTAGGTGTATAAATCATCAAAAAAAAAGTTATTGTGAGAAGTCTTTATGCATGCATCCTGCACTTTTAGACAATTTTGAATTGCTTTTTAAGCCATGAAGGAATGTCCACTTTTAAGATTGTTCTTTTGGATACTCCCTTACTTATTTTTTAAATTTGGATTCTTGAAAGCATGTATTTCTCATCTTTGGACTTAAGCTGCTAGTATATCAAAAAAGAAGTAAGAAATATCTCTGTTCCAAAAGTTGGAATTTTTCAGGTTGGAACTTTTTAGTCTGTCTCTGTTTTCATTAGACTCATGACCTGATTTCTAAACAATACCATTTTCTTTCCTAATCTTTACTCAAATGTCATTATACTGTGCCTATGTCTGCCCTTTTATTTGCATTTCAAAAACCTCAAGTCCTAAATATTCTCACAGCAAGTTTTATCCTTTTCTTCTTAGCACCTAACACAAGGCCTCGCATAGTGTTATTGTTGAATAAATGAATTTCTGTAATAGTCTACTTGCCAGCTTTTCTGGATTTGGCCTCTCACCATTCTGTGTGGTTTTCCAGACCAAAAAAATTGGTAGCTTGTCCACAGGTATTATCACTACTTTCTGTGCAAATTATTCTGTTGTTGTTGTTTTTTGAATAGGTGTCATTCTTAGAAGATTCTTCCTTTATGTTGACTCAAAGATAAGTCCTTTGAATTATATCTTTGGCTCTATTCTATTCTATTCTATTTTCTTTCATGTAATAGCTCTTCAGATATTTGGAGCACAATATTCTCATATGTGCACCTACTTTTCTTTTTAAGTTTTCTTACTGACTCCTTTAATGTAATTGTTTCTAGACCTTTTACCAGTTTGAAAGAAGTTGATCTATCATGGTGCTTCTTACAGTGTATTCTAGTTTGGATTCTTTGTGACAAGTAATGCAGGTGTATTCTAGCCTAAGAGGGAAGGAGATTGTAAAAATACCTCAGAAGTTTGGTGACAGGCATTACAGTGCTGCCATAATTTACTACAGGTAGAACTTAGCTGTACAGCCTTTCTCTGTGGCATCTCTGCTTCTTTCTACATTTGTGTATACTCTTAATTTGTTTCTTCTACTGGCAAGTCTGACTAGAGTTTCTGTTTTTCTGTAACTTTAGTCTTTTTTTAATTTATTTAAAAATTTTTAAAAATTTTCCCTTGAGAAAGAGAGAGAGAGAGAGAAAGAGACACAGAGTACGAGTGGGGGGAGGGGCAGAGAAAGAGAGGGAGGCACAGAATCCAAAGCAGGCTGCAGGCTGTGGAGCTCAAACTCACAAGCTGTGAGATCTGAGCCGAAGTCGGATGCTTAAGTGACTAAGCCATCCAGGGGCCCCTGTAACTTTAGTTTTACACATGACCCCTGTGGCTTCCCGACCTTTCTCCAGATCATAGTAGGTCTTGGTACTTTTTTTTTTTTTTTTTTTTTTGACTGCTTTAGTCTCTCATTTTTTTCTATTCAAAATTCCCTAGCAGAAGAATTTGATTTGTCTGGCATATTTTTTATGGCCAGGTTATTCTGGTCATAAATTGCTTGCCAGTTTATAGATGCCCTTGCCCACTTACTAGTCCTATTCATTTATTCAACAAGTATTTTATTAATTCTCTAACAAATACCAGGAATTATCCTAAGTACCTAGGATACATTGGTAAACAAAGCAAGCCAAAAACCATTGTTTTCATTTTAGAGAGATGATACAGACAAGTAACAGTAGGTAAAAACAAATAAAGGATTTAGTAATTTTCTGGCTGGTGAGAGGAGTGGCAGGATTGTATGCTCTTGAATGTGACTGCTGCCCTTCCTTGAACAGTGAGTGATTCCATTTTTTATAGAAAAGGATGTGAGCAGATGGATATCATAAAACAAGTGTAGTGTAGATAATCTCTGATCTAGTTTTGATAAACATATCATAGGAAATGATTTAGTGAATTATATATTAGAGTAGCATCTCTCAAA
The DNA here is from genome assembly GCF_022079265.1 of Lynx rufus. Classification (NCBI taxonomy): domain Eukaryota; kingdom Metazoa; phylum Chordata; class Mammalia; order Carnivora; family Felidae; genus Lynx; species Lynx rufus. The sequence goes on along the minus strand of NW_025814897.1, from coordinate 66,915,654 downwards.
GTTCAAAGCCTGTATTAAACCAAGCGATATATACTTGGTACATCTATAAGCACACACAGAAGGCACTCAACTAATTTTTGTCAATTGTTACAACGAATATCCAACATCCTGTTTTGTCTAGAGCAGTGTATTACATTTTTCCACTTAATTGATCCCTACTCAAACAATAGTTTGGCAGATATAGTTGTTCCTTATAGCTACTGGCAATGTCACACCTAGAGTATTCTAGTTAGCAATCCCAGAGAATACTGGTGGGCTCCTCTGGAGTCATGGCCAAAGCTAGGAGAGTCACTTTGTTAGGGGGGTGATGGATGGTTGGATTATCCTGGGTCATTTGCAAATCCTGTGGCTGAGCTGGGTAGCCTGAAAGCTCTACCAGGACTCAGGGGAAAGTGGGTTACCAAATATAAGGAGGAGAAAAGTATTCCTGACCACACCAGTATTTCCTCACACTTCCTGAATTTGTTTTGGGCAGTTTGTGTAGCATATATACTTTTTTCAAAGAAACACATTTCCAAATGTGCTGGTGTCCCCTTTTTAATATAGTAACTACATTTATCATCATAATTCTTCTTCTTCTTCTTTTTTTTTTTTTTTTTGAGAGAGCGAGCGAGAGAGAGGTTATACGCATGTGAGCAGGGGAAGGGCAGAGGGAGAGAGAATCCTAAGCAGGCTCCACACCTAGCGTGAACCTGATGTGGGGCTCGATCTCACGACTGTGGGGTCATGACCTGAGCTGAAATAAAGAATTGGACACTTACCCAGCTGAGCCATCCCGGTGCCCCTAGTCATCATAATTCTTAATTTTATGATAGAGTAGGAGAGTAGGGACTGGGAAGAAAACATGAAGGCACTGATTAATAACTTCCCCCTCCTTTGCCAGTTTAGCAGTGGACAATGCAGTGGACAGTCACAATTTTGTCTGCCATTTAATACGCAGTGCAAATAAGAGCTGCTTCCACAACGACTCTGATTGATACGGCATACTTCACTTCTGGACATAAGGATCAATCCACAGTGGACATCTACTCTAGAACACTCTTCGCTCACTATGGCTTATTCCTCAGTGTAAAATGCCATCTTCTCAGCATTCTTAAATATAATTAGTATTGCCTAAAAGAGTAAGTGTCAGATAAAATATGTAAATTAGGAAAGGAGTTTAAATATTCAGACTAAATGCTTAAAAATCAAGAAACAAGATTCAGAAAATGTTTATTTACTTTTGGTATGGTACTTTCATAAGTTCCTCAAAAGCTGGTCGTTGCAGCAATTTATATATGTGATATTTGGAAACCAAATTATTGTAGCTCTTTCCACATTTTATTTATAGTGAAATATTTTTTTACCATTTTCTTTTAAAATTTTTAAAAATGTTTATTCATTTTTGAGAGAGAGAGCGTGTGCACACACATGCATGGGGGAGGGGCAGAGAGAGAGAGAGTGAGAGAGAGAGAGATAGAGGGACACACAGAATCCAAAGCAGGCTCCAAGCTGTGAGCTGTCAGCACAGAGCCCAATCCACAAACCTTGAGATCATGACCTGAGCCGAAGTCAGACGCTTAACCGACTGAGCCACCCAGGGCCCCTATTTTACCTTTTTTATTGTCATTTTCTAACCTAATTTCCAGTTCAAATAACATTACCATATAACTGAAAGTTATTGCACTCACAAGTCATATTTCTGTGTGCATTTAGAAATGTTATATCAGTATTTCAAACTGAGCTTTCATGTTATATCATGCATATAATTTTAAAATCAGTAAATAGGGGCCCCTGGGTGGCTCAGTTGGTTGCGCATCTGACTTGGGATCAGGTCATGATCTTTCGGTCTGTGAGTTTGAGCCCCTGCATCGGCCTCTGTGCTGACAGCTCAGAGTCTGGAGCCTGCTTCACATTCTGTGTCTCCCTCTCTCTCTCTGCCCCTCCCCCACTCACTCTCTGTCTCTCTCCCTCAAAAATAAACATTATAAAAAAATAAAATCAGTAAATAATGTTGCTTTTGGAGAACTTTTGAAAGTTATGCTGCTGACAAGAACTTTTTATTTGTTTATTTTTTATTAAATTTTTTTTAATGTTTATTTTTGAGAGACAGAGAGATGAAGCATGAGTGGGGGAGGGGCAGAGAGAGAGGGAGACACAGAATCCAAAGCAGGCTCCGGGCTCTAAGCTGTCAGCGCAGAGCCTGATGTGGGGCTTGAACTCATGAGCCATGAGATCATGACCTGAGCTGAAGTTGGATGCTTACCTGACTGAGCCACCCAGGTACCCCCAAAGAAGAACTTTTAATCTCTCAAATTGGCAGTAATTAAAACAAATTTTTAAAATAACAATTGTTGCTAAGAATGTAGTGAAAATGCCAGTCTTATTCCTAAAGAATTTACAGAATGGAGGCACCTGAGAGGCTTAGTTGGTTGGGCATCCAACTTTTGATTTTGGCTCAGGTCATGATCCCAGGGTTGTGGGACTGAGCCCTGTGCTGGGCTCTGTGCTGAGCGTAGAGCCTGCTTAAGATTCTCTCTCTCTCTCTCTCTCTCTCTCTCTCTCTCTGCCTGTGCCCTTCTCCCCTGCTTGTGCTCTCTCACTCTCTCTTAAATAAAAAAAATAAAATTAAGTTAAAAAAAAAGAATTTACCGAGTGTAAAAAGACTGTTGAATATCTTTCTGGTGGTCCCTATGGCTTTGTGTTAGTTTGAAAATTTTTCATTCTCTTTGACCCAGTAGTTGTATATCTAAGAATTTTTCTGGGGAAAAGGGACATGAGGGTAAAGTTTTATATAGAAAACTGCTTTTTATAGCATTATTTATAATAACAGGAAAGTAGAAAATATGTTTAACATCAAAGGCTCATTGTAAAATATCAAGTAATAAATGAATAGATAAAGCTAGGTTTTAGTAAGATCCCAATTCTGTAGGAAAAAATACACGTGACTAAAATAATCTGAGATAAAATAGTCTAAAATATTAACAGTAATTATTTCCACCTGTGGGAATGGGTACTTTCTATATTTTTATGTATTTAAAAATTTTTCTGCAGTTACCATTTTTTATTTTTATAATTAGTAAAAATTAGTATGATAAAATATTTCTTGAGCCTAATGTACATTAGCTATCACTCTCAGAACTGAATAAACAGTGTATGGACACCTTGTTAAATATGATTAGATATATAACATGCATTTATTTCTCTTTGAAAAGACAGGGAGATATGAGCTTAAAACAGTTGTCAATATTAACAAATTTATTAAAATAAACATTTAACTCAGTGAACTAAGTGCCAGGCATTCAATATACTCTGTGCTTGGGGATACAAAGATGGTCCTGAAAGAAAGAAAAAGCTTGCTCTCCTTTCTTCTAGAAAGTTTTCCATAGTGTTCTCTGCTACAGTGAGTTAGGTTCCCTCCTGTCCTCGTACTTACCACGCTATACTCATTATCAGTTTATTTGCCTGTTTCTCCTATTTATTATGAGTGTCTTGAGGATAGGGACCATGTCTTTTTCATATGTGTATCTCCAGGACTTAACAATTTGGTGAATTAGGTCTGCTTGCGATGTCAGAAGTGGTCAAGTTTGAGGTGGATTTTGAAAAAATGAGTGCTTGTGATAAACCACTTTTAATTTAGTTTACCTTTCATGAAATACTTCATTCCCCTATAATGATGGATATATGAGGAGTTACTGTACTGCAGCAGTTGTTTATTTAATTGAGAATGTTTTCATTTTGCCTTTTTCAAATGTGACCTCATTTTTAGAACACAGTACTAAGCTGTTCAGTTAAATGAATTTAACTTTTATTTATCTCTTAAAGATAAAAAATTTGGCCATGGAGCGATTGAACTCTCTGGGTGAGGGCCAAGGGGAAACTTGAGTTCACTGGGAGAGGGTGAGAGATGATAGTAGATAATTGTTTAAAAAAATAACAAATTGAATCAGGTATTAAAGGCTCCCTTAAGTTAGGTGTATAAATAATCAGAATGTTACTTTTACTTCAAAGTGAACTGGGACAACATGTAAAATATGCAAGCACCTGAAGATCTTTAAAAAGTAGAGCAAAAAGCAATTTAGATCTAATGTATACTTTCTATCCCTAAGTTACTCACAGATTATATCTCCAGTGTTGAATTATAAGTTGACCCATTATTTAGAATCATAGGATAATTGTGTAACAACAATGATCTTATAGGCGGGTAGTTTTCAACATAATTTTGCCTCCTCCCCCCAAGACATTTGGCAATGTCTCGAGATGTTTTTGGTTGTAATGACTTGGTGGTGATGGTGGTGATAGTGATTTGAGACTAAGGCTGCTGGTAAACTAAATATCCTACAGTACACAGGACAGGCCTTCCCTGCCCCCAACACACAACAAAGGATTATCCGGCCCAAAATGTCAATAGTGCTGATGTTGAGAAACCCTGCTTAGACATTTGCAAGTTCTCATCCCACTCAAAAAAAATCTTTATTTTACCTGTAATAGTGTTTATATTTATATATCCCATAACTTAAACTTAGTGCTAACAGTACTATTTCATTTGTTGCTTAAGATTACTTTGTCTCCCTAGAAGAGTTTTTTTGTGTTTTTTGTTTTGTTTTGTTTTGTTTTGTTTTTTTTTTTAGAGATACTATTAAGATTGCTTTCCTTACTGGGAACAGGGATAGTTCTCCCATAGTATAGTAGAGGCTCTACTAGATTCCAATATCTCTGTTTATTTTTCTTAGCTTTTCGTATATGTCACTCTTTTGAGAATCTATAGGACAGGGATTGCTTGTTATTTCAGTATTATGTTTAGAAGGTAAATACTTTTATACCCTGTAAAACTTGAGAACATTTAATATATCGATTTATTCAACAAATATTCATTTAGAAATAAGGATTAATATAATGAGTATTAAGATTTTTTGGTACCATGTAGTTAATTCACTTTGATTTTATTAATAGGGTCAGGAGCAGGTCTGGGGAAAATAATCCAAAGATTTCCACAGAAGGACTGGGATGATACTCCTTTTCCACAGGGAATTGAATTGGTAAGTTGGTGTTGCTTTATTGTACTTTTATAATGATACTTTTCTTTTTATGTTACATTTATGGTTATATTTATGTTATAGTTACTGTTAAATAATTTGGTGATTTAACTGTAACATATTACTAGAAATAATCCCCTTGCCTTCAAGTCCAGTAACTTTTGAATATATTGATTCTGAAATACCTGTTTTGCTATTCTTTTCCCATGTAAGCTTCTCTCTAATATTAAAGATGAAATTAATGATCTTTATGTACATGGAAGCTGAAAAATTCCTCTGCTTCTTTAGTCAAAATTTTAGCCTAGTAGCTTCAGTGAGTTTGGCACTAAACAAATACTTATTATATTTTTGTCTGAAAAATTTCAGGTTATTGTTTTGGTGAAAACTAAAGAAAAACAGAACTCCCCACACCCCCACCCCAAAGATTGGTTTAATTATCACCAGTCATGTTTAGTTTGCTCTTGAAATCACAAATCTGAATTCTTTTTATTTTTTTAATTTTTTAATTTTTTAATTTTTTTTTTCAACGTTTATTTATTTTTGGGACAGAGAGAGACAGAGCATGAACGGGGGAGGGGCAGAGAGAGAGGGAGACACAGAATCGGAAACAGCCTCCAGGCTCCAAGCCATCAGCCCAGAGCCTGACGTGGGGCTCGAACTCACGGACCGCGAGATCGTGACCTGGCTGAAGTCGGACGCTTAACCGACTGCGCCACCCAGGCACCCCAGATCTGAATTCTTTTTAGCTACACAGTCTGCAGATTGCTTTATAGTAGTGCAATTCAACATCTTTATTTTTGTCAGCTATTTTAAAGGGATTTAATAATTGAGCATAATTTTGATGGCCAGGACATTCTATCTGATGATGTATCTATGGTGGTAAATGAGGGACTAGAAAGATGACCACTAAAGTATTTGGCAATATGGCTATAAAGTTTTGTTGTCAGACATAGTGGAGTGTGGGTGTATGTGTAGGTGTGTGTATGTATATATCTATATTGTGTGATTGAATACATATACATACATATGAGAAGTGTTCTTTTTTTTAAATGTTTTATTTATTTATTTTTATTTATTTTTGAGAGAGAGAGAGAGAGAGAGAGAGAGAACATGAGCAGGGGAGGAGCAGAAAGCAAGGGAGACACAGAATCTGAAGCAGGCTCCAGGCGCTGAACTGTCAGCACAGAGCCCGACACAGGGCTCGAACCCACGTGTCATCAGATCATGTCCTAAGCCAAAGTTGGATGCTTAACTGACTGAGCCACCCAGGTGCCCCAAGAAGTATTCTTTAAAGTAGTTCTTGTTGAGAGAACATTTGGTATGATTTGATAGTGAAGAGTGAAGGCTCTGGAGGAGACTGCCTAGGTTGAAATCCCCAGATGTATGGTGTGACTTTAGACGAGTTACTTCATTTCTTTGAGCAGCAGCATCTTCATCTATAAAATGAGGATAATGCAATACTAATCTCCTAGGGTGTTGTAAAGATAAAATGGGAAAAATATACAAAATGCTGAGAACAATGGCTTCCATAAAGTAAGTGGAAGTAGCTTACTTAGTAAATGAAGTAGCTTATTGATAATGACGGTGATGATTGTTGTTGTCGTCATTGTTAACGTTTGTTTGCCATCTTACAGCATCTCCTCTTCCTCCCCTAACTCCCTCAGCAGAATTGTTCATTCTCTTACTATCATGGGTCAGAAATATCCATTAGGAATAAAATTGATGTTGAAAATTGTGCATTTTCTCATTCTAGCTAATGGCTGTCCATTTCTGTTTATAGAGGATAAAAGATACATTGCTGAGTGTTTAATTTTGATTTTTACAGCTATACAAAGAGGGCTGCAGGTTCTGTAGACACACAGAAAGGTCAAGTCTTGAGGTTTGTATTGAAAAAATGGGTAGGGGCGCCTGGGTGGCGCAGTCGGTTAAGCGTCCGACTTCAGCCAGGTCACGATCTCGCGGTCCGTGAGTTCGAGCCCCGCGTCAGGCTCTGGGCTGATGGCTCGGAGCCTGGAGGCTGTTTCCGATTCTGTGTCTCCCTCTCTCTCTGCCCCTCCCCCGTTCATGCTCTGTCTCTCTCTGTCCCAAAAATAAATAAACGTTGAAAAAAAAAAAATTTAAAAAAAAAAAGAAAAAATGGGTAAAGAATGTGAGGATCTAAGGAAAAGTAACTTTTTGGAGAGGCCCTTGTATTCCTTTCTCTTCTCCTCCACATGCCTACAAATACTTGTAACTGGCCTTATGGTGTGAATAGCCAGGTATTTGCACTATTAAAACCTTTAAGCTCTGCTTCAGCATTCCTTTTAGTGGTGACTGAAACTGGAAAATTTTAGTGCTAGGGACCATCGAAAACTCTTATGTGAGTTCTTACCATTCCTCACATCAAAGTGTGGACAGATATAAACTATATCAGTTATATCAGTTTGACAGTGTGAACAGTAAACCACCATCATTAGTTTCAAGAACAACAGACATTATGGGAGCTATTAGCTATGACTGGGACGGGATTGTTTTTGTGTTCTGAAAGCCAGGGAAATGGATACTGTGATGTTTCTGATGTTTTTCCAGTAGTGAGGGAGAGACACATACTGAGTTCATTACCTAGTAAATGGTATTTTTCCTTTGTGTGACAGACACTCCCATGTTCAAGTGCTACCAGTGTATCTCTAATAATAAGTAGAATCATGTGCTGCTGACTGGTGAAGTAGAGGTGCTAAGAGTTAGATCTTTTCCTTACCTAACAGTTTCCCAGATGACATCTTGGCTGATTCTTAGCAAAGCATTTCAAGATCTTTTTTTGATGGGTTAATAGTTAAAGAATATTTGATCTGTTGAATTACACTGGAAATTTTTTTTCCTTTTTAATTTTTTCATCATTGATAGCAATTCCAATACTCTAATGTCTATTGTGCTTTGTCAGGTACAAAATAAATTTGTTTACCTAACATCTATTAAAGCCCATTTTAAAAACAGAATTGTTAACTTAAATTTTTCTTGTCCTTTTATTATTTATTGCTTTTTGCTATGCTTGATGTATTAGAGACATTCTGCATCTAAATAGCAATAACTTGAATAACTGAAATACTGTGTAATCTAATGTAACTCCTGTAGCATCAAGACCACATATAGGCCTGATAAAATTTTTTCCAATTGAAAATGATCTGGCTCAGTCCCTAAGTGGTTAGTTGATTTCAGGGTGATAGTGACTCTTTTCCAAAAATGTTAGCCCTTCCAAAGTAATGGAACAACTTTTAGCATGTAACATTAATGTTAATATCTACAGTTGTATAGGATTGATAGACTATGGTTAACTCACATAAATTGGATGATTGATGGTAGTATATCTAATTTAAAGATAAGTAAACTGAGGATTAGGAAGTTTAAACAGTTTCCCTAGGCTCTAACAGCTAAAATGCAGCAGAACTAGGCTTTAAGTCCATTACCACATGAAATACTGACTCAGTCTCGGCCAAAATCTGAGAATATTCTGAGAGTGACGCTTTAGACTGTGGTTAGCATTTGTATTTTAGTGTAAATGCAGGATCTGAAAACAGGGTTCTATAATTTTGAAGAACTGAGGTTCAGAAATGTTAAAAGAATGCTGTGTTGGATAGAAACCAACTTTACATATTTATTTTGCTGGAGGACAAGTCTGGATTCAGAGCATAACATTATACTGAAATTATTTTCTATTGCTACCTCTCCTCTCCAGACAGCATACATTTGTTGTATATAAATCTAAATGACAAATTATTGTGTTTACCTGAAGACTAAACTTTATGACTGTGGGAAAGGATTTTAGATATCCATTCACTAATAAGTCAAAACCTAAATTTAATTTAGAGGATACTGAATTTGTTCTTTCTGTTTTTATGTAAAGAATTTGCCCTTTTTTCCCCCTTTTCTTCTATTGAGAAATGCTGGACTCTAATTTGAATGGATTTTAAAAATAAAAATATGAAAATAAGCTAAACCAAGCATAATGACTGCTTTTCCAGTTCTGGGATATTTTTATCTTTTTCTTGTGCTTTTTAGGCATACATGGAAACCACAGACAGTCATATAAATAAAATTTCAGTTAATTTTAGTAACAGTATTTCAAAGAAAATTTAAGAATTGTTTTGCAGAGGCATTCTATGGCCAACGATCTATTTCTGATTATGGGAACAAATGTTTTTATTGGCTAGGGTTTGGACATCAGCAAAATAGTATTGTTTTGGCACTACATCTTTTTAAAGATGCCCTGTCTCAGAAGTGAATCCTTTTGTACTATTATTCACAAAATTTGTCATATTCTTTACTAGGGAATGCCTGCACCAAGGCATTTGTAGAACTATCTAATTAAAAAAAATTTTTTTTAATGTTTATTTATTTTTGAGAGTGAGACAGAGAGACAAAGCCCGAGCTGGGAAGAGGCAGAGAGAGAGGGAGACACAGAATCTGAAGCAGGCTCCAGGCTCCGAGCTGTCAGCACAGAGCCTGACATGGGGCTCAAACCCATGAACTGTGAGATCATGACCCAAGCCAAAGTTGGATGCTTAACCAACTGAGCCACCCAGGCACCTGAGCTATCTAATTTTTTTAGAAGAATAAAGTACTGTGATAGAAAAATGTGGCTTGAGTAAAAGAGTAATAGATATTTAGTTAGAATTTTAAGTTTCATATTGGTAAAAAAAATTAGTTCAGTTATTAAAATATAGACTAGTGATTTGACTACCTTCAATATGAATCTAGTTTTCTGTAATTGTAGGTATAGATTGGAGAGAAGAGGATTGTTGTGTATGCAACAATCTGCAGTTTTAACATAGGAGAATTAACCTTAGTATAGGATGCTATTTGTGGTCAGAGAAGTAGGTATAAGTACCATGTAATGCTTTAATTCTTTAAGCTGTTTAGAATGCACTGAACACAACATACAGGATAGTAGTTGTCCATTTGACCTAGATATAAATACTGTGTAGTCAGGGAACTGAGTGTAGAGGGATAGAAGAGAATATTCTCCCTCCTTTGTAGAGGAGTATGCATGAAAGGAGAATGAGAAAGGTAGTGTACATATTGGATGATGGAATCAGGGCTCACAAATATTTTATTTTATTTAGTCCTTTTTAAGTAATCTCTGCACCCAACATGGGGTTTGAACTGATGACCCTGGGATCAAGAGTCGCATGCTCCACCGACTGAGCTAGACAGGTACTCCAGGGCTCATGAAGATTTTAAAGCGCTGGAGTTATAGGCTATTAGCTAAGAAGATGAAATCTGGGACAATAGGAAAAAATGTAGGTTTCTGCATGTAAGTATAAAAAGCCAGCTGTATGATTATTTAGAATAAAGAAGGGCAGGATGATTTTCCAGCCAGAAAGATTTGAGAAATACACAAAGGCAGCTAAAAAAAAAAAAAAAAAAAAAAAATATATATATATATATATATATATATATATATATATATATATATAATTGTAAACAATACTTATGAAAGATACTATGGGTAGTGTCCCAAACAACTGTGCTGACATAGAGCGCTTGGTGATGAATTCAGTTGAAAGGTGGTATCCAGAATATGTGGAAGGATTTTTGATTTTGTGTAGAGTTGATGCTGAAAACATAAAAATACTGCTGTGCAGTATAAAGACATGGCTTTTTAAAAAGTTTTATTTATTTTGAGAGGTAGTGTGGGTTCGGCTTTTGGCTTTGTCTAGCAAAGCTGAGGACAGCAGAAAGGATTACTCAAGACTTCATGCAAGTCAAGAGAGGTGAGAAGGAGGCTAAGGGAAGTCTCCCAAGCTGCTCTCAAACTTCAGTATTTATTAAGTATACATTCAGGGAAACATTGCACAATACATCAGTGGGCTACATGCCAGTAAGAACATATAGTAAGTGTGCAGAAAAGGCATTGCCAAGACTACAAAAGAGCAGTGCAGAAAGCAGGGTGGAGAACAAGATAAGATATTCCATAGATAACATAACATGGTCTAAGGGATTCATGAGCACAGGCAGGACCCAACCTGTGTATACACATTAACTAGATACTGCCTCGTTGTTTTCAGCAAAGCCAGAAAGCAGTGTTCTGCTTTCAATGCATTTCCTATAACCTTCTAACCCAGGACATAGCTATTTGATTTCCCACAAGAGAGAGCAAGTGCAAGTTGGGGAGGGGCAGAGAGGGAGAGAGAGAATCCCAAGTGGGCTCTGCGCAGCCAGCGCATCTGCTGATGCGGGGCTTGTCCCACCAATTGCAATATCATGACCCAGGCTGAAATCAAGAGGCACATGCTTAACCAACTGAGCCAGCCAGGCACCTCTGAAGATATATATGGCTTTTAAAACATGCTAAGGACTACAAACAGGACTTTTAAAGTTAGTTCATGACAAAGCAAGTAGATATAAATGGAAGTTAAGCTGGTAAGTGGTGGTTTGAACTCACATTTTGTTTCCTATTCCCAGACAGTTGTCTCTTTGAAGTAATAAAACCATATTTCAGGTTGGAACATGATGTAGTGTAGAGCATGCATCTGCTGTTAGATTCTCTCAACATCTCTGAAACAGAGGATATTCAGTCTTAATGTTATTCTCACGTTCCTCCATGCTCACTTAAGTGGTTTGTTATCCCATAATAGTACTAGACTTTCATTTACTTATAATTCTCTTTATTTTACTAATGTATTGGTAATCTCAGTTATGGTAAAGAATCTTTCACTGACCCAGTCTGTATGGTCTGCTATTAGAGTACTACTCTCAGAACCACCATAGGACAAGGTTTTCTTGCCATGCTCAAGTTCTCCCATACTTGATGCTTTGAGGCCATAGAGAACTTCCCGAGGAAGATGTAGATCTACACAGGCCTAACCTACTACAAATTCACATTGTTTGCAAATAGCCTGGACCTCATTACTACAAGGAATACTGCTACTCATCTGTCATGTATTGTTGTATCACCCTGTGGGTTACTCTACTCTTCTTAATTTCCAGTTCCTTTTTCTACTCTTCTGTTTCCATTGATCTCAAGTATGGTTAGTACTAACAAAAAAAACTTTACTTCATCTCTTTTGGCTTTTATCCTGTTTCTTCTTCATCATAAAATGTTTGAAATGATTCTCCTTCATTTGCTGTCTCCATTTTTCTAAGAGACGTGTGGTGCAGTGGAAATAATATAGTATCAAGAATTTTAAAACCTTGAGCAAAGTGAATTTACCCTTTCTGATAATAATATTTTTCCCAGAGGGATGTTATCAGGTGGTTGTCTATTAATACTTCAATAAACTATAATATGACATATTATAATTATATAATATTATGATTTCTTACCATCCACTCTCAACTCATATACCAGTCTTACCCACATCTCAAGGATTTATTCTGAAGTATAGTGTATGTCTTCTCCATTCTGAAATCACAATTGAAGTTTTTAACATTTTCTTGATTCACAAATATATTTCTTAATTCATGAATATATTCCTTAATTCATACTAGTTGTTATGATAGATAAACCTTGAGATTTTAGTGGATAGCATGGTAGAATTTTTTTTCTCTTCTTATTTGCATAAAGTCTAATTAATGGCAGTGGGATAGATGGGAGTGTGGGCTATCTTCAGAGTGTGGTTCTCAGGGTCATCTTGGGTATCACCATTCAGTTGACAGAGTAGTAAGAGAAAGCATGGAAGATAGTAAGGCTGGATTTTATGGGATAGGCCTGGGAGGCAGTATATATCACTTCATTCTACTTAACGGAAGTCAGTTATATGGCCCCAGTTAACTATAATGGGAGTTTGGCAAATAAAGCCTAGATGTATGCCAAGGAGAAAAGTGAAACAGAGTTAGTGAACAACTAGCTTTTCTCTGCCATAGCATTCTTGCTGAATTCGAACATCTTTTCCCTTATCTTAATTCTCTGTGACCATTTTATTTTGGACATCACTAATTCAGTGTTTGTGGTATAATAAAAAGTAAATATTTAGTCTTTGTCTCAGTTCCTGGCACAGAGCTCCTGAAATCCTTGGAATTTATTGCCTTTGTATGCTAATGAGATAGCTGATTGGTTTCGTGGACCCTAGATTGCTTCAGGAAGGGGCTGGTCTATGAGAGGAACCAATCTTGTAATTAGAGGGTTGGAAATTTCAGCCCCACTGGGGAGAGGAGAAAGGCTGGAGACTGAGTTCAATAACCAACAGCCAATGATGTAATTAATCAGTCACGCCTACGTAATGAAAGTTACTATAAAAACACCTAAACCAAAGGGTTCAGAGATCTTCTGAATTGGTGAACACATTGATGTGGTGGGAAGGTAGTGTGTTTAGAGAAGGTATGGAGGCTTTGTTGGTCCCCCTTCTCCATACTTTGCCTTGTATTCTTCTAATGTTTGGTTGTTCCTGAGTTGTATCCTTTATAATAAACTGGTAAACATAAGTAAAATGATTTTCCTGAGTTCTGTTTTTCTAGCAAATTCTCGAACCTCAGGCGGGTGGTAGTGTAAGCCCCTGCATTCAGAAGTGTGGATAAGATTAGACACCAGTTTACAGCTAGTGTCTGAAGTGAGGACAGTCTTCTGAAGCTGAGCCCTGAGCCCTTGACTGACCTGTGGCGTCTGTACTAACTCTGGGTAGTGTCAGAATTGAATTGAATTGTTGGACACCTAGTTGGTGTTGGAAAAATAAAAACATACCTTTGGTATCAGAGAAGATGCAACATAGTCTTCGTCGTGTTAGTTTGATGAACAAACCTGTAGGTTTGAGATAAATATATCTCACATTTACATATATATAATATCATGTATATATATCTCATATATATATATATATATTTATATATCACATTTTCTTTATTCATCCGTTGATCATTGATGGATACTTAGGCTGCTTCCATATTTTGGCTACTGTAAATAATAATGCAGTGAACACAGGGGTACATATAACTTTTTGAATTGGTGTTTTTGTTTTCTTTGGATAAAACCCAGAAGTAGAATTTCTAGATTATATGATAGTTCTAGTTTTAATATTTTGAGGAACCTCCATACTGTTTTCCACAAATGCTACACCAGTTTACATTCTCACCACAGTGCACAAGGGTTCCATTTCTCCACACCCTCCCCAAGGTTATTTTTTTTTTGTCTTTTTCATAATAGCTAATCTGATAGGTGTGGGGTGATATTTCATTGTGGTTTTGCATTTCCCTGATGATCAGTGATGTTGAGCATCTTTTCATGGGTCTGTTGCCAATCTGTATGTCTCCTTTGAAAAAATGTTCAAGTACTCTGCCATTTTTTGGTATTAAGTTGTGTAAGTTCTTTCAGTATTTTGGATATTAACTTCTAATCAGATATATGATTTGCAAATATTCTCCCATTCAGTAGGTTGCCTCTTAGTTTTGTTGATGGTTTTCTTCACTGTGCAAAGCTTTTTAGTTTGATGTAATCCTATTTGTTTATTTCAGCATTGTTGCTCTTGCCTGAGAAGACTGGTCCCTCCAAAACATTGCTAGGACTGATGTCAAAGAGTTTACCACCTGTTTTCTTCAAGGAGTTTTATGGTTTCAGATCCTACGTTCAAATCTAATTCATTTTGTACATAGTACAAGTACATAGTATATGAAAGTGGTCATATTGTACATAGTATAGGTAAAGAAAGTGGTCCAGTTTCATTCTTGTGCTGTCCAGTTTTCCCAACTCCATTTGTTGAAGAGACTGTCTTTTCTCCATTGTATATTTTTGCCTCCTTTGTCACAGATTAATTGACCATATAAGCATGGGTTTATTTATTTCTGGGCTCTCTATTCTGTTCCATTGGTCTATGAGTCTCTTTTCTTGTTAGTACCATACTGCTTTGATTATTGTTTCCCCTTCCTTCCTTCCTTCCTTCCTTCCTTCCTTCCTTCCTTCCTTCCTTCCTTCTGTGTTTTATTTTCTCTGGGAAGTGGTGGTATTACTATTCTGTCAGTCTTCTGTACTTGAATCCTAGTCATACCTCACGCCACACAAAAATATTAACCTGAAATGGATTATAGACTAAATATAAGCTGAAACTGTAAAAGTTTTTTTGTTTGTTTGTTTTTGTTTTTTACTTTGAAAGAGAGAGAGGGCAAGCTGGGGAGGGGCAGAGAGAGAGAAACCCAAACAGGCTCCACACTGCCAGTGTGGGGCCTGATGCAGGGCTTGAACTCACAAACTGTGAGATCATGAACTGAGTCCAGATCTAGAGTTGGATGCTTAACCTACTGAGCCACCCAGGCACCCTGAAACTATAAAGGTTTTAAAAAGAAAATTTAAGAGAACATCTTTGCAACTTTTAGTTTAAGGAAAGATTTAGATAGAACACCAAAAGCATGAGTGGAGTACCCGAAAACCTTTGAAAAAGAATGTATCAGTATGCAAAAAAGGTAGATCTTCAAATAGCAAGAATTCCCATTTTGTTTCAGAAATTTTATTTGGAACTACAGAACCTGGTTGCTACTTGAGCCTTCTATTTTTTCTATTTACCTGTAGTGAAGAGGAGGACCCTGAAAGAAATAAGGAGACATGCAGCAATTCACCTAGAAACTCAGAGTTTTCCCAGGTGTTATCTATGCTTCTAAGCCAGGTTTTCTTCTTCAAGTCAGAATTTTGGGTATATTCAAATATGTGGGGTGACTTTGACAATAGAACTTCTTTATTAAAGTTTTAATTGCTATGGATGGTAGCCAAATTTAGATATAAAACTTCAGATATACAAACATTATTATATGTGAAAGATTTTATGGTATGGAAGAAAGAGTACAGAACTCTGGGGATTTATTTATCTGTGTTAGTATTATATACCTATACACATGTATATATATATATGTGAGATATATATATATATATATATATATATATATATATATATATATGACAATAGCTATTTAGAGAGAGCATCCATTTCCTAGGTCATATAATCTATTTTCAAAGGTATTTAAGAAACAGTAATTTGGTATTATCCATCTCCCCAACCCTCAGCTCTGGGTCTAATTAAGTTCTTCTATGATCCAGACATCTTATTTATCATATGAAATATGTTCAGATATTTTTTGCTTGAGTTTCTCTTGTGCTTTGAGTATTCCTGTGGAACTTTCGGTTATGGATATTACTGTGCACAGTCATCTCTTTATAATTATAGTTACAAATGTGCCACTTTTAAAAAGTGAAGTATTTGGTGGCCTCTAGTGGTACTCATGTGTCTATAAAAAATCACTAATACCACCAATATACAAAATTTTAGGGAGAAAGAATTAATAGGGTGACAAAACACATATAAGTAGATTTATCTAGGAAAAGTTTTTGATCTTTGAGAACTAAAATCGTATTAATCACTTATAAATCTATCAGTGATGTGACTGTCTCTACTAATTTATAGCAAATTTTATCATTACTAGATTTGCTTTACTTTTCACATATGCCTTGAAATTATATACATGTATCTTATTTGGAAGTATTTCTATGTAGCTTGTACTTTGGTCAACAATAATGTACTATTTAGATTGTACTGAGATGTGTCCATGAAGGGGGATGATAAGAATGATTCTGACATCTCCTTAAATAATAGGATCATTATTTCATAAATTAATCATAAAGATGATCAGTCCTTAAAGTCTATTTCTTTAAACAGCAAATTCTGGCTGACTTAAAAATATTTCAAGTTCAGCCCAGAATTAATCCAGATATCCAGAATCTGAAATATATGTAGGAATTTAGACAGATCATTTCAGAATTTGGGAAAATTTATATAAATTCAAGATTTGGAAAGGTAAAGAGAAAACTGACAGTTTTAGGTAGGTTAACTTTTTTAAGTGCTGAAATTAATCTGTATTCATGCTAAAAATAAGATGATGAAATCCAGAGATTTAATAACTTGCCCAAGGTCATAAAGCTCCTAACTGTTGGTTGAGATAATACTAAAATCCTGGTTCTTGGACTCTCTACTAAAACTTTTTGAAAACTGAAATAAAATATTCTTTGTGTTGGTTGGTTGTTTTGTTTTTTTAATGAAGAAGTTAACAGGATAAGCCTTATTCTAATTAGGAAGGATTACCTGGCATTAGAAAGACATGAAAAGTGTTTTAACATTGAAATCAGAATAGTCTAATGTTACAACAAATCTGTGTTAATTAAGGAGTTAGCAGTTTTTATTTCCTCCAAAGATAGACTCGTATTTATAAGAAATGCCTATAGTACATGTGAATTTGGAAATAATTTTGATTATGTGAAATCTAATGAAAAAGTTGGATTCCACTACTGGGCGCATAACTGACTGAAAGATTTCATTAGGGTATAGTAATATCTTCAGTACTTTCCTCAAATTCAGTGGTATGTACTTTGGAAAGAGAAATAAACGGATATAAAACTTGTATGAGATGTGCTATCAATTTGTGAATTGTAATTTCTTGAATTAATTTTTTAATGTTTTTATTTATTTTTGAGACAGAGAGAGACAGAGCATGAGCAGGGGAGGGTCAGAGAGAGAGGGAGACACAGAATCCGAAGCAGGCTTCAGGCTCTGAGCTGGCAGCACAGAGCCCGACGTGGGGCTTGAACTCACGGACTGTGAGATCATGACCTGAGCTGATGTCAGACGCCTAACCAACTGAGCCACCCAGGCGCCCCTGAATTAATTGTAATTTCTATTGTTTGAGGCACACTGGGCTCTTTCCTGGGCAGAGACAGCTTTTCCTGAGACTTCTCAGTACTGATACATAAGATAAAGTAGAGTCCTAGATTCTGGTTTTAAATGTTTTACTTCCTTACAGGCCAGAGGAGTAGAGGAAGAGACATGTTCTGAATTGAAAAGAGGCACAGGAAGGTCCCTGTTCATAAGTAATATTTTGCACTCATTCCATCAACCAGAGATTCTTTTAAGCTAAATATGGCCTCTTTAAAATTTCTGGAAGATGCTTTTTAATTTTACATTGTATATTTGCTTATATTAATATTGTTCTGCCAAGGTAGAATGTGTAATTTTATTTCACAGAACAACTTGTTGCCTAATGGTGACAGTAACTACTTTAAATAGAATGATGTGATGCTGCTAGTCCTAAAAGTGAAGAACCATTTTCTAAACATGAAAAAAGAATAAAGGGTGGAGTCCAGAAACTAATACCTTAAATATAGGTTCCAGGTGATTTTTTCCTCAAGTTTTTACTTACATTCTCGTTGTTAGCATACAGTGTAACATTAGTTTCAAGTGTAGAATCAAGTGATGTATCACTTAAATTTAACACCCAGTGTTCCTCACAACAAATGCCTGCCACAGTACCCGTCACCCATTTAACCCATCCCCCTGCCCATCTCCCCTCCAGCACCCTCAGTTTGTTCTCTATAGCTAAGAGTCTGGGTTTTGATTTGCCTTTCCACCCCCCATGTTCATTTGTTTTGTTTCTTAAGTTCCACATGAGTGAAATCATGTGGTATTTGTTTTTCTCTGACTTATTTTGCTTAGCATAATACTCTTTAGCTCCATCCACATCAGTGTAAATGGCAAGATTTCATTCTTTTTGATGGCTGAGTAATATTCCATTGTCTATATATACCACATCTTCCTTAGCCATTCATCAGTCAGTGGACATTTGGGCTCTTTCCATAATTTGGATATTGTTGATAGTGCTGCTATAAACATTGGGATGCATGTATCCAATGTACTGATCCCTTTGAATCAGTATTTTTGTATCCTTTGGGTAAATACCTAGTAGAGCAATTGCTGGATTGTAAGGTAGTTCTATTTTTAACTTTTTGAGGAACCTCCATACTATTTTCCAGAGCGACTGTACTAGTTTGCATTCCCACCAACAGTGTAAGAGTGTTCCCCTTTATCCACATCCTGGCCAACACCTGTTGTTTCCTATATTTGTTTGTTTGTTTTTTAAGATTTTATTTTTAAGTAATCTCCACACCCAGCATGAGGCTCGAACTTACAACTCCGAGATCAAGAGTCATGTGTTCCACTGACTGAGCCAGCTTGGCAACCCAATCTGTATTGTCAATTTTAATCATTCTGACAGGTTCAAGGTGATATCTCATTGTATTTTTGATTTGTATTTCCTTGATGATGAGTAATGTTGAGCATCTTTTCATGTGTCTGTTGACCATCTGTATGTCTTCTTTGGAAAAATGTCTATTCATGTCTTCTGCCCATTTTTTAACTGTATTATTTTTGGGGGGAGGTGTTGAGTTTTAGAAGTTCTTTATAGACTTTGGATACTAACCCTTTCTTTATCAGATATGTCATTTGCAAACATCTTTTCCCATTCTGAAGGTTGCCTTTTAGTTTTGTTGATTGTTTCCTTTGCTGTGCAGAAGCTTTTTATCTTGATAAAGTCCCAATAATTTATTTTTGCTTTTGGTTCCCTTGCCTCGGGAGACGTGACTAGTAAGAAGTTGCTCTAGATAAGGTTAGAGAGATTGCTGCCTTTATTCTCCTCTAGAATTTTGATGGTTTCCTGTTTCACACTTAGGTCTTTCTTCCATTTTGAATTTATTCTTGTGTATGGTATAAGAAAGTGGTCCAATTTCATTCTTCTGCATGTTGCTGTCCAATTTTCCCAGTACCATTTGTTGAAAAGTCTTTTTTCTATTGGATACTCTTCCTGGCTTGTCGAAGATTAGTGACCTTGTAGTTGTGGGTCCATTTCTGGGATTTCTACTCTGTTCCATTGGTTTATGTGTCCATTGTGCCAGTACCATACTGTCTTGATGACTACAGCTTTGTAGTAAAGCTTGAAGTTCAGAATCATGATGCCTCCAGCTTTGCTTTTCTTTTTCAGGATTGCTTTGGCTATTCAGGGTCTTTTGTGGCTCAGTACAAATTTTAGGAATGTTTGTTAATAGTTCTGTGAATAATGCTGGTGTTATTTTGATAGGGATTGCATTAAGTCTGTAGATTATTTGGGGTAGTATAGACATTTTAACAATGTTTGCTCTTCCAATCCATAAGCATGGAATGTTTTTCCATTTCTTTTTGTCATCTTCACTATCCTTCATAAGTTTTCTATAGTTTTCAGAATATATAAATCTTTTACCTCTTTAGTTAAGTTTATTCCTAGGTATCTTATGGTTTTTGGTGCAATTGTAAGTGGGATAGATTCCTTGTTTCTCTTTCTGCAGCTTCATTATTGGTGTATAGAAATGCAACAGACTTCTGTACAGTAATTCTGTAACTTTACTGAATTTGTGTATCAGTTCTAGTAACACTGGTGATTTTTTTAAAAAAAGGATCATTAAAGAGCAGTCTTATGAATTCTTAGGAAAAACATTTTTGAGTAGTTTGCACATTTCTCTAGAATTCTGCTTTAAAATGTATAGATATTTTGAAAATTTGGCTACAATTGGATTCCATTTCACTCATTTAACTATTTATTGAGCACTTACTAGGTGTCAAGCCTTGAGATGAGTGTTGAAAATACAGCAGTGAACCAGATAAAATCCTTGTCTTTTTAGAAATTAAGTCTCTAGGGGCGCCTGGGTGGCGCAGTCGGTTAAGCGTCCGACTTCAGCCAGGTCACGATCTCGCGGTCCGTGAGTTCGAGCCCCGCGTCAGGCTCTGGGCTGATGGCTCAGAGCCTGGAGCCTGTTTCCGATTCTGTGTCTCCCTCTCTCTCTGCCCCTCCCCCGTTCATGCTCTGTCTCTCTCTGTCCCAAAAATAAATAAAAAAACGTTAAAAAAAAAAAATTAAGTCTCTAGTGGAGAGAAACTGGCATTAACCATAATGAATAGGTAAATCATAAAATATGTGAGAGGTGATAAGCACTATTAAAAAATAAGGCAGTGACAGGAAGAGTGATAGCTCCTTAGTTTGTAAATAACCAAGGCAACCTGTTGCTGAAATAGTCTAGCGAAAGCAGACAAGCCAGGTTAAATGCTTTTAGAATTTAGATACTACCAAGGAATTTTTAACTGTATACTTTTAACCTTACCAAATTATTAAAGAAAATATCTTTAATATGAAATAGTGATGGACTTTAGTTTGTTGGCTTTAAGTAGCCAAGAATTATTCAGACATGTGAGTTGTACATGATCATGATTATAATTTTCTGTGATCAAATAGGTTATACACTTAATGTGCAACCTATTTGTTTTGTTTTTAAATTATTTTTTTCAAGTTTATTCATTTATTATTTCTAAGAGAGAGCACAAGTGGGGTAGGGATAGAGAGAGAGACAGACAGACAGACAGAATCCGAAGCAGGCTTCAGGCTCTGAGCTGCCAGTACAGAGCCCGATATGGGGCTTGAATTCATGAACTGTGAGATCATGACCTGAGCTGAAGTGGGATGCCTAACCAACTGAGCCACCCAGGTGCCCCAATGTACAACCTATTTGTATATAATAGAAAATTTTCTAAAATATTTGTATTTACTACAAGTGCAAAGAAAAGGGTAAAGAGATAGTCACACATTTACAATTTATTATTAAAGCAAGGTAAGTACAAATATAAAAATTCTGTTTTTCTGAATTAACTGAGCAGTTGTTTAAGTGATATGGGACTTTTCATTTTGGGACTTGTAAGGAAGAAAAATGATTCTATGTACTTTTGATACCATACCAGGGAATTTACCGCTACTAATTATTTGTTAATATACATAATACAGCACATAAGTATTTATTCTTTTAATACAATTCATAGGTTTGGTCATTTTTTTAGATTAATATAATTATCTAGTTTATATATATATATATATTTGTGTGTGTGTGTATGTGTGTATATATATATAGATAGATGGTTAATTTGTCCTTTGATACCACTAATGTTTAGTGATTCCCTTTCCCTTCTTTCTTTTTTTCCTGCTTGGCAAACATTTGCAGAAAGAGACTGACTGGTAGGTTATGAGGCTGCCTCTGGTTATTGGTAGACATTTCTCTACAAGTTCTTCCTATTAGAGTGTGACCTCATTTAAAATCTGGGATAATGATGAAAATATTATGGAATCCTTAAAGTTTTCCTCATCAAATTCCAGTTTTTGTTTTCCTCATCGAATTCCAATTCCAAACTCTATTTTGATGGTTAAATCAGTTTGTATATAGAACTCTTGCCAGGTGGTCATTTGGCTTTAGCTTATATTGAATACTTCCAGTGATTTATTTGTAAGTAATTTCTTAGTGCCTGTTATGTGCTGAATAATTTGTTAGGTGCTGGGAATACAATGGTAAATAAGACAGATGTGGCCTGTGCCTTCATGTTCAGACTAGTAGCATTTTTATAGTGATGGTGAACTTCCTCTTGTATATATATTCAGCTTAATCATCTTATACGTATCTTCTTAAAGGGTCTTGTTCTTTTCCATAAATTTATAGCATTAACCTGACCTATTCAGGTTAATATTCCAGTTTTTGTCACTGTACTTGGAAATACTGTGTTTTTTCTTTCTCAAAAGTCTGTTCATTAAATTTGTGTTAAATACATATTCACATTTCTTTTTCAAAAATTGGAGTTTCTAAAATGTTTGGATGTGTTATAAAATTACAAATACTGTAGGACTCAGGACACCTGGCTGGCTCAGTTGGTGGAACATGTGACTCTTGATCTTGGGATTATAGGTTCAAGCTGCAAGTTGGGTGTAGAGATTATTTAAAGACAAACAAGAAAAGAACAAATACTATAGGATTTTTATTCTAATAAATTGGGTTTTCTTACGCTCATATGGGCAGAATGTTGAATCTTATCATCCTATTCAATTGCATTATACTGTGAGACTTCAGACACATAATCTAATTGACATGACTAAGATGGGAATGTTGTTCCATGTAATCCTGAATGTTATATTGTGTCAGTGTAAGCTTAAGATCTTAAGTTGCCTTCTGCTTTTCAAAAAAAAAAAAAAATTCCAATTCTGGTATATCTTTGGACAATATTTTTTACTAGCTTTGCAATAGATCATATTGAGATTTCAGAATGGAAATGGAGTGGTATTTAATTGACAGGGTTTAATTGGATGACCAATTGAATATGGAATGCACTAAGTGCCAAAACTCATCTCACAGATTCAAATTTGGGTGATTGGGAGAACAGAAGTACCTTGACAAGATAGTGCAAAAGAAGAAATAATTTCAGGTCTGTCCAGTTTGACTGCAAATGAATTTAGGTGTTGTAACACCTAGAGACAATGTGGTAGAGTGATTAAGAGCATGGACTCTAGAATTTGACTGCTTGAGTTTTAATTCTGGCTTCACATAGTAATTCTGTGACCTTAAGCAAATTACTTAAAGACTGTGCCTTTTTCCCATCATTCTAATCGGAATAAAAATAGTATTTACCTCATAGGATCATTATGAGGTTCAAATGAATTAATATACATAAAGTGCTTAGAACAGTGTGTGGTTCATAGTAATCATTATGTGTTAAGCTGTTACTACTGTTGTCATTATTAGGGTATGTTTTCCAAAATAATACTGTGATTTTGGGATAAAAGTTAGTGATATAAAAAGGATTTATTTCTCTTGGAGCAATCCCAGGAGATTTAATTCTCCTTCCTTTCCTTTTCTCTCACATTTGTAGAACCAAGGTATAGAAAATTAATTGTGCAGTTTTAATTATTAAATCATGTTAGTCTTATTATGTACTTTAGGGAAGTGGGAGTTGGAAAAAGTGTTTGAAAATGTTTTGTCACTGTAATTACAATTCCTTTTGATTCTCTTAAAAGGCCATATTGAAGATGTTTATTTCCTGCTTTTTCACTTTCATCTGGACACTATGTATTAGCTCAGTTAAATCCAAAGCTTGGATGTCAGATTTCATTTTTTCTGCTAGACCCTACTCCGTGACATTAGCTTTGTCCTTCAATGAACTTATCTGCTTTTTTAGACTATCCTGCACTGTTTTTGCTAACCTCTGTTTTCATACACTTCCTAGTATTTTCAGGGAACCTACAGGAAGCAATTTGCTCTCTCAGAGGAACTTAAACTAGCCTAAAGACTTATCTGGAAAAGCTGTTTTTCAGAAATTACAGATGAAAGGGACAGTCTAAGGAAAGTTATCAGATTGGAGGAAGACTGGCAAGTAAACAGGACTGTCCCTGGTTATTCTTGGATCTGTGGAATTCATATAGTTTGGATTTCCTTCTCTCTGATTTCCCTCTACCCATCACCTTAAATTTTTTTTTTAACGTTTATTTATTTTTGAGACAGAGAGAGACAGAGCATGAATGGGAGAGGGTCAGAGAGAGAGGGAGACACAGAATCTGAAACAGGCTCCAGGCTCTGAGCGGTCAGCACAGAGCCCGACGCGGGGCTCGAACTCACGGACCGCGAGATCGTGACCTGAGCCGAAATCGGGTGCTTAACTGACTGAGCCACCCGGGCGCCCCTACCCATCACCTTTAAATAAGCTATGCCTACCCATTTCTGATAAATGTTTAATGAGCCTGTCTGTTTAATTGCATGCCAGATAGATGTGTACAAATATGGAATGTGCCTAGCAATTTGATACTGATAATTCATGTATCAAAACTTGTGACTGATTTATTTATTTAATTCTTAAAGAGTTTATTTAAGGACATTTAAAAAATAATATTGTTCTTAGCTGCTTTCTAGTATCCTTGACCAGAAGAGAAAGCAATGCCATTTTAGTTAATAATGCTCTGTCTAGTTGCAAGGAAGAAATTTGCTCAGATAGCTTAAACCCTAAGTTCTTATTTCAGGCAACTATGCTTTGAGTGTTCAGCATTTGGGTGTGTCTTTTCACTCTTGGCTGTATGTGTCTTTGTGAATTATATTCTTCCACTGCTCCCAAGGACAGAAGTTTAATTTAGTTCCATTAGTTATCATCAGCATTTATTAGACTTAGATTCAATCTCAAATAACAGAAAACCCAAACAGTAGTGGCTTAAATGAGGTGGAGATGTATTTTTCTACCCTGTAAAATAAAATAAGTTTAGAGGAAGATTGTTTGGTGCTAGTATAGCAATTTTGTGATTTTATTAAAGACTCAGGCTTTAATTTTTTATTTCTCCCTTTATGGGATGTTACCCTTATCTTCATGTTCTTACTCTAGGCAGAAAGAAGGGAAAAGGGGGAAAAGGATTAAAAATTTGGCTGAGTCTTCCTCCTCCTAAGAGGAGCTTTCCCAGAAGTGTGCTCAGTGATTTCTACTTACATCTCCTTGGCCAGAACTAGTATGTAACCATACCAAACTACAAGAGAGGCAGAAAATTTTGGTGGGTTCGCTTATTTGTTTGTTTGTTTGTTTTTAAGCTGAGCATATTGCCATTCCCAATAAAATCTCCTAATAGGGGAGAAAGAAAAAATAGATATTGAGTGGGCAGCTAGTCATCTCTGCCGTATCCTCCAATATAGAGTCCTTATAGGGCATCCTTCAGCAGACACCCCTGGACTAATTATTTGTGGCCAGGAAATTAAAATTGGTTTCTCTTGAAGTTCTTGGCTTTGCAAGTCATAAAGAACTGCTTTGGGTTTTGTTTTTTTTTTTTGTTTTTTAAGTAAATCCTCTCCCCAACGTGGGGCTCAAACTCAGGACCCCAACATCAAGAGTTGTATGCTCTACAATTGAGCCAGCCAGGTGCCCTGGCTTTAGTTTGTTTTTTAAAGAAGGGGTGATATAACTGGCAAGCACTATGAGGCTTCATTAGGAATAAAGTTATTTAGTTTGTTGAAAGAATGCATAACTCTAGATATATCCATCTATGTGGCAGTCAGAAAAAAAGATTTCAAACTGTTGTTTTAAAGTAACCTGATCTCATTTCTAATTAAGAATCTTTGATTTTTCCAAATATGCTGATGTCTTTCATTATATGTTCTATTAGAAATGTATTTCTTAATTTCAAGGCCAGTTCACTAGTGTTTATTTTTAGTAGCTTTGCATAATTAGCCATTATTTGCTCTCTCCTCTCCCCACCTCAGAGTATTTTAAGAGAAGCCCATTGTTTTTGCTCATCCTTATGTCCCCACTGCCAAGTATATATGAGGTGGTAAATAAATATTTGGTGAATACATAACTGACTGAAGGAACAAGAATGGTGGCATTCTGTTTCACACTTTGAATCCTCCCAGACTGGGAATCTGGTATTTTAGGAATTCACCTTTTCAACTTTTATACTGCTCTAGAGAGGCAACATAATAGACTAGAAATAGTATGACTTTGGAGTAATTAGCACAACAAACTTTTTGATCCACTACTTGTGTGTCAGGTACTGTTTTAAATACTGGAGTAGGAAAACAAATAAGTGTGTTCCCTTATCTCTAGGAAAGAGGGAGACAAGCTTATAAATAGTTTAATTATTGAACTACTGTGATATATGCTGTATGTATACACTAGGTTCTAAAGGTAGATCCTAGTGGGTTAACCTAGGTTGGAACAGTGAGTTTGAAGAGAGCAGGATTTGATCCAAGAAAACTTTGCAGAGAAGATGGTAGCTATGTTGGCAAGAATTAGCCAGAGGAAGGTGAATGGGTATTGTGTTCTGGATAGAGAATAGCTGCTTGTGCAGGGGAACAGATATGAGAGGATACAAGGCACGTAGGGAGTGGCAGGAGGTATAGGAACCAACTAATAGAGAACTTAGATTTTATCCAGAATAACACTAAAGATGTTTTCAAAATGGCTTTTTTTTCTCTCTAACAAAAAGGGAAGTATATTCTTATCTTTTAGAAGATCTCAGAAATACAGAAAGGTATACAAAGAATATGATTACTTGTATTCTCTTCAACTAGAGATATAACTACTCTTAAAATTTTGGTATATATACTGCCATAATTCCTCAATGTCTCTCCCTTCTGTCTTCCCTCCTTTTCCCTTTTCCTTCTTTTCTGTTTCTTCTTTTCTCTTTTCCCCTTCTCTGGCCAGATCTTATTGGACCATATGGCAAGTAAGTGAAGAACTCACTGAAAAAATAGGTTAAGGTATAGAAAGAGGCACAGTTTTGTCTTGGAGTCATTTTCTGAAATAAATGTTATAAATGAGGCATAGATTTGGGGATGGAGAGTTTGAATTTGGTTATTAGGTATGTTTTTACAAAAATTTCATACACACCTATAGCACTTAGTATGTGTCCAGTTCTGTTTTAAGAACTTTCAAACATTACATATTTAAATCTCATGACAACCTTACAAAGTAAGTATTACTATTTCCATTTTATAGATGAGGAAGTTGAGGCATACAGAGGTCACACAATTTGTTCAAGGTTTACATTAGCTGTAACTGTAAATTTAAATTATGGTGGTCTGGCTCCGGCATTCATGCTTTTTCCACTGTACTTTCAGGTTGAGGCTGAAATGTGTATGAAACAGTCAAGTAAGTATATTCAGCAGACATGTGGTTATGCAATTGAAGTCCGGGGATGGGTCAGGACTGGGGATATAATTTGGGGAATGTCACATAGGAGGATATTAAAGTCATGAGAGTTAGTTTTTCCAATGTCTTCAGTCATATATTCTGTGATGGTAGTGAGTGTGCCTTGTTTTCTGGTTGCTTTTCTCTGGCCATCTCTATTTTGGCACTATTCCTTTTAAAATTGTGCCTTACATAACTAGATGTTGAGGTTGTAATGCAGAGCTATGACTGTATTTCCCCCTTTTGGGATACATGCTACTTCTATTAATGCTTTGGTTGCATTATTGCCTTTTTTTTCCTTTTCCTTATACCAACTATTCTACCTTGCCCCAACATGCATATTGACTTTGTGATCACAATCCCACACCTTCTGCTCCCCTTGGGTTTTATTTACAGAAAAGCTTACCAAGATAACCTTCCCCATGATATACTTAAACAACTGATTTTTTTTTTAAACCAAAATGAGAACCTTATATGGTACCTAAATTTCGTAATTCTATTCTACCCAGCCATTTTACTTTTCCTTGTCATTAGGGAAGGAGTCAAAGAGCAAAGGAAATTTCTAGAAAAAGCAAAAATACGTATAATCTTTCCCCAGTGTTCCTACTTCTGAATGCTCTTGGACGGTGGATGTGTATCACAGAATTAACTTATGTATATCTAAGAGTGCCATGTATTAAAAAGGGAAAGTCAAAACAGAGGATGTGAGGTCATTTAAATCAGTTTTGCTTATAAGCAGCAGTTAATTAGATCAGACAAAAAATTTGGGGGGGCTTTAAAAAAGTTGTTTATATTTAGAAAAGGAGTGTAGGAGTTTGCTTATGGATGGTTGGTGGTTTGCAGTTACCTCAAGAACCTGCATTTATATGTTAATAAAATTTAGATAGGCTATATCTAAAAATATTTAGATGAATATAAGGAAATACTGTTGTTTTGCAAGGAGTTTTTTAACGTTAAAAAAGCCTACTTTCCAATCACCAAAAGGTTTGGCTTTTTTTTTTTTTTAAGCTTTGATGATTTGAAAGGTCAACTCAATATAGAAATAGATATTATCTAGCCAACTCTGGTATTCAGTTACTTTCCGTAAAGTAAATGATCTGATAGCATGACAAGTTGGATCTTATTAAAGATATAAACAGTTTAAAGTGCTTGGCAATTTTCCCTATTTGTAACTGTTGCTGTAATGTGAAAACACTGGCATGACTAGAAAAATAAAATTATGAAGACATTTAAAAAGTTACTCTATTTTAAGATAAGATGGAGTTGGAAATTGTCAGAAATACAAAGGGTATTTGACCTTTTAAAATCTCTATCACAATTCTAATGAAGTAGAAATAAAATGAAATTTTAACAAAAGGACATACAGAATTTCTAGATTATAGAGATACATATAATTTTTGGCCTTGCCCCAAAGTTTCATTTTATATCTTCCTTTGAAAAATTCAAATGTATGGGGACAGTATATATTTTAGCATGATATTGCAGCTTATGTTGAACCAAGAATACTTTATACATTTTCAAACTCTGTAAGTTTATTTATTTCAACTTTGTTTAATGTATGTGTCATCAGAACATGGCAATGGTATTACAAAACTTCATGATTCTAGAAATGACTTTTACATTTTCGAACAGTTGAATATTCCATTTTGAGAGAAAATAAATTGTGGATTAAGTGGGACCAATGTATAAAACAATTCTCTTAGTGATAGCGAAACAATTACTGAGTTATAACTATTAGCAAAAATAAAGTTGACTGGCATTTATTTTCCATGTGACCAACATTGTAGCTATCTGTAAGTCTGGAGGGGCACCTGGGTGGTTTAGTCGGTTGAGCATCTGACTTCATCTCAGGTCATGATCTCCCAGTTTGTGAGTTTGAGCCCTGCGTCCGGCTCTGTGCTGACAGCTCAGAGCCTGGAGCCTGCTTCAGATTCTGTGTCTACCTCTCTCTCTGCCCACCCCCCCTCAAAAATAAACGTTAAAAAAAATTTTTTTTAAGTAAGTCTGGATAAAGTTTAACACCAAATGTAGCTCTATAGAGAAAGAACATTCAGTTATTCACAGAGCTTTCAATAATAAAATAGAATTTAGAATTTTGTGATTTTGTTGGAGTCAGAACCTGGATAACTTCCATTCTTTTTGACTTAAATCAGCTTCTGTGTTTATTATTAAGTGTTATAATAGGCTACATTGTAGACATATAGGTGAATTAGAAATAGATCGTTCAGTTTGGGACTGAAACCAAGCCTTGAATTATTTTAACTGTTGATTAGATTAAGGTTATCTGCTATTTCTGGGGCTTTTAGACTAGCTGCCTGCTAAAAGGAAACATAAATTCACTTTGGAGGAAGATAACACCATGTAGAATCTCAAATTATTTCAACCTTTTTTTTTTATTTTTATTTTTATTTTTATTTTTTTTAATTTTTTTTTTCAACGTTTTTTATTTATTTTTGGGACAGAGAGAGACAGAGCATGAACGGGGGAGGGGCAGAGAGAGAGGGAGACACAGCATCGGAAACAGGCTCCAGGCTCCGAGCCATCAGCCCAGAGCCTGACGCGGGGCTCGAACTCACGGAGCGCGAGATCGTGACCTGGCTGAAGTCGGACGCTTAACCGACTGCGCCACCCAGGCGCCCCTCAACCTTTTTTTTAAACATACGATATCGAGCATTAAGTTGAAAGTAATCAGACATTCAAGGGGACAAGACAGTGTGACAAAAAACTAAGATACAATAGACAACAGAGACAGACTTACATACAAGGGATTCAAATAATGCTGTCAGTCAAAACTGTGCTTAATGTTTAAAGAAAATAAAAGATTTGGCATTTTGTCAGAGTGTTTGAAACTAATAAAAGAACTAAATCAAATTCAAGAACTGAAAACATACAATAGCTGAAATAAGCAATGAGAAGATTGACTTAATAGCAAGCTAAGCATTGCTGAAGAGAGAATTAATAAACTGGAAGATAGGTCAGCAACTGTCTTTCAAACTATTGCATGGTCAGGAAAAAAAGATGAAAAGTACAGAAATGAGTAGATAAAATGAACCAATGTATAAAATATCTTAAGGAATCTCCAAACACTAGCACAACTAATAACTGAATTCTGGGAAGTTATAAAATATAAGATCAATATACAAAAATTGTTTTTGTGTTTATTAGCAATGGACTATTGGAATTCAAATTCATATGGAAATGTGAAGGAATAGAATAGGAAAACAACTTTGACAAGTATGAGCAAAGTTGGAAGACAAACTAATTGACTTGAAGGCATGTTATTAAGCTACTGTGATCAAAATGGTTTTTAAAAAAATGCTTATTTATTTTGAGGGAGGGCAAGTGGAGAGGGGCAGAGAGAGAAGGAGAGAGAGAATACTAAGCAGGCTCTGTGCTGACAATGTGGGGCTCAGTCTCATGAACCATGAGATCATGACCTGAGCTGAAATCAAGAGTTGCCAAAATAGTTTAATATTGGAGTCATGATAGATACTGGAACAATATTAATTCCATCAGTAGAACAGAAGAGAGAATCCAAACATAGATTTGCATACACATATACACACATACATATATACAACTGATTTTTTAGCAGAATTAAATAATTCAGTGGAAAAAAGGATAATCTTTTCAACAAATGATGCTGAAACAATTACATGACTGTATTAACAAATGAACTTCTTTTCACATCTCCAGAACTCCAAATGCATCATTTATGTAAAATATAAAACTAAAACTTTTATTTTGCTGATCAGTCTGTTAATTTTATTAATTTTATTGGTCTTTTCAATGAGTTTGTTCTTCTGCTTTGATTTCTTATTGGTGGAATCTGAAGTCATTGATTTGAGACTTTTATTCTCTTCTAATAAAAGATGTTTAGTACTATAAATGAATCCCCAAGTATTGCCTTCACTGCATGCCACAAACTTTAATAAATTATGTTTCATTTTTATTTAGTTCAAATTATTTTTTAACTTCCTTTTTAAATTATTCTTTGACCCATGGGTTATTTAGAATGTGTTTCTTACTATTTTGGGACTTAGTTGATAATCTCTCTTTTATTGGTTTTTAATTTAATTCCATTGTGGTCAGAGAATGTGGTTTGTGTGACTCAAATAATTTTCAATTTAGTGAATGCCTTTTTCATGGCCCAGAATATGGTCTGTCTTGGCTTCTACTATTTATGTTTGAGGTTCTTAAATCTTTATTCTCGGTAATTGCAAAAATTTCCCATCCAGTCTTCTATTATCATTGCTTACATTTCACTGTTGTTAGAGTTACCATTTTTTTTTAAATGGGAAGCTTTTTTTTTAATGTTTGTTTATTTTTGAGAGAGAGAGAGAGAGAGAGAGAGACAGAGCATGAGTGGGGGAGGGGCAGAGAGATGGAGACACAATCTGAAGCAGGCTCCAGGCTCTGAGCTTTTAGCACAGAGCCTGATGTAACATTTGAACTCACAAACCATGAGATCACCACCTGAGGTGAAGTCAGACACATAACCGACTGAGCCACCTCGGCGCCCTAGAGTTATAATTCTTAAACACCAATCTGTTTGTTTTTCCAAAAGCTCTGGTGATATCCCATTATCTACAGAATGAAATTTGTTCTCTTTATTGGGGGGAGACAAGGTCTTTCATTATCAGACCACAAGTTATTCTAAGAAAGCCTTATCTAGTACTGTCATCCTTTTCTGCCCCTTTACAAACATTCTGTATTCCAATTCATGTTAAACCGATTTTCTTTTCCAATAATGCTTTATGGAGGGCATTTTCTACATCTATACGTTTAATCAGGCTATTCCTTTCCCCTGTAATTCCCTTTCTCTTCCCTTCTTAATTTATATTTAACGTTCATGCTAATTCTGCTCACCTATGGTATTTTCTCTGCTTTTTTCAGCCAGAATCTACTATGTCTTTGGTTCATTGTTTATGTATATCTTAATGGGTGCCATATTTATGTATTTACTCAGTGTTTCTTCGGATCTCAATAGTGAGGAAATTAAGACAGTATTTAAAGGTTTTAAAAAAATTAATAAAATAATATCCTTAATTCTACACATCTATAAAATGATATGTTCCTATGGTTTAGTAAAGGTGATATGTAGTAGTATGTTGATGATTAGTTGGAAAATAAAATTATGAATGATGTAAATATCATACCCATAGTGACAGAAATAGGTGGATCTAAATATGAAGAGGAGGAGGAGTTGAGGTTACCTCCAAAGCTAGAAATTCCTTCTGTGGTAGCCAAAGCTGTTTCAATCTATAATTTCATATTATTTTCAAAACTTAGTTTAAGTTATCATAAAGCAATAGAATGAACATCCTTCAAATAATATTTCTTCTAAACAACCTAAAAATTTCTCCTTGCAATAAAATGATGTACATTTATGTTTCAAGTTAACATAAAAATTCAGAGGTATTTATCATTTATTATGATTCCTTTCTTTCACTAATTTGTTTGATGAGCTAATTACCTGCTGTATACTTGTGATCTATAAAGAATTGTGTGAATGGGAGTTGTTCTTATAGCCAAGAAAATAAGCTCTGTGCAGTAATAACATTTGAATAGGCTTTACTCTTTTCAAAGCTCTTTCAGGTGTGCTATTTCTTGGGAGGAAAGGAA
The DNA here is from genome assembly GCF_022079265.1 of Lynx rufus. Classification (NCBI taxonomy): domain Eukaryota; kingdom Metazoa; phylum Chordata; class Mammalia; order Carnivora; family Felidae; genus Lynx; species Lynx rufus. The sequence continues at coordinate 66,882,740 of NW_025814897.1, read as the reverse complement.
TCCTAGTGAAAGGAATCAGTGGGTGTATGGAATCTTGTGGTCTTTCTTTCTAGTCAGTGGAAGGATGCAGAGGAGACAGAGCTAGGTGAGCAAAGGTGTGCCGGGGGTTTTCTTGTCACCATTACAGTACCTCTTTAGAACTGGATTATTTGGACTAGATTGTAGACATTTTTAGAGGTATTAAGTATGCGGTGTGTATGCATAGCTGAATATAGACATTTTCAAATATTATTGAATCTTTTGAAGGTGAGATCAAGTATATAAGAATCTAAAATTTGATGATAATGTATAAATGTGTTCTTCTCCAAGGGAGATAGATGCATGTCAACCTTTAACATAGAAAGTTGGGAGGAACACTTTAGTTATCTAGGAGTCTTACAAGAAATGCTGACTAGTATTTCTATAATGATTTCACCCCAATTCCAGAAGGTATAAGTCATATGTGATTATGAATTTAATACATTAGGTAATTACTCCAGTTCTGTCTTTATCCTTATTTGGTTATTTATCCTCCCAGTCATGCCTGTTCTTGTTTTTACTTAGTAGTTGACCTTTTTACACAAACTTGGGGGCAGGGGAGAAACATCAAGAATGAAATCCCTCCATTTCATACCTGCCATATTTATAAATGTTTTTTTGAAGTGTTTGTTAAGTCTGATCTGTTTTACCCAGGTGCAAAAAGTGGGACATTTGTGTTAAAGTAGAATTAAAAGAGATGATCAGTTATTTTTAAGGTTAAGCATTTGCAGTTACACTGCTTAGAAAACAGGTTTTTTAGTCTGGATTGTTTCATTCAATAAAATATATTTACTATTTAAATTTTTTTCATGTTTATTTATTTTTGAGAGAGAGACAGAGTGTGAGCAGGGGAGGAGCAGAGAGAGGGAGACACAGAATCGGAAGCAGGCTCCAGGCTCTGAGCTGAGCTGTCAGCACAGAGCCCGACAGTGGGCTCAAACTCACAGAGTGTGAGATCATGACCTGAGCTGGAGTCAGATGCTTAAACCGACGGAGCCACCCCAATATATTTACTATTTAAACGAAACAAATCACTGTAGCTAAAACTTAAATTTATTTTTTGAAACATTTTAAGCCATGTCAGTCAACTTAAAATAAATGTAAATGTTAAGTTATTAAATTTACATTAAAATATCCCCTCTTCCATCACTAATGTTCTTCTCGAGAAGTAACTAATTTTTGTCTGTTGATCTTAATATTATATGCTGATATTTCTTTAGAGCATGAGAATAGTGTTGTGCCCCTGCACTGTCTGAATTCCTGTTTCATGGACTCCATGAACATAATAAAATGGTGCTTAATTTAGACAACTATGTTTTGGGATAGTTTATTATACAGCAAGAGTAACTGAAAGATAAGTGGAACTTGAATATGCTAAAGAAAAAGGCACTTGTAGTAATGCCATTGCTGGGTCATAGGGTAGATCTATTTTTAATTTTTTGAGGAACCTCCATACTGTTTTTCAGAGTGGCTGTACCAGTTTGCATTCCCACCAACAGTGCAAGAGGGTTCCCGTTTCTCCACATCCTCTCCAGCATCTATAGTCCCCTGATTTGTTCATTTTAGCCACTCTGACTGGCGTGATGTGGTATCTCAGTGTGGTTTTGATTTGTATTTCCCTGATGAGGGGTGACGTTGAGCATCTTTTCATGTGCCTGTTGGCCATCAAGGCATTTGTACTGTGTTTGCAAAAGTCTTGAGATAGGATGTTAAATTGTCTGAAGCTTAGTATTTATTTTGGATTTGGAGGGATGTTCATAACAGAAGAGAAAGCTGCAAAGATAGTAGGAGCCAATTGTTTGTGGCTTTTAACACTTCATTAATGGGTTTAAACTTTTTTGTATGTGCAATGGGAACATAAAGATTTTTTGAGTATAGAAGATCATAGAAAATGACCATGGAACTTTCTGTCTTACGTTGTTCCAAAATCTTGGAATGTGTCTTGAGTTCATTTATGCTTATATGTTTACTCAGCAAACATTTGTCACACTTCTACTTTTGGCCAGGATCATAGTTTTGATTTTTTTAATATTAAGGCTTATTTATTTGTTTTTATGAAATTATATAGAGTCAGAACAAGGATCTAGTAAGAAAGCCATAATGTTTTTTATATCTATAAGTAGGGCACTACAAATTTTTATGGCTATGTGTATACAATAAGTAGTTACAGTGATAATTCAGGACATGATTATGGTGGAAAAGACTTGAAGGTTAAATCAAGATCAGAAAATATTTAGTGGGGATACACATTTCTATGGATTTGTTAAAACTCACTTGTTGATATCTAGGAAAAAGCCTGCTGGAATTTGATGGGGATTGCACTGAATCTGTAGATCAATTTAGGAAGAATTGATATATATATATTTTTAATTTAATGTTTGTTTATTTTTGAGAGAGAGAGACAGAGACAGAGACAGAGCATGAGCAGGAGAGGGGCAGAGAGAAAAGGAGACACAGAATTGAAGCAGGCTCCAGGCTCTGAGCTGTCAGCACAGAGTCTGACGTGGGGCTCGAACTCACGAACCACGAGATCATGACCTCAGCTGAAGTCAGATGCTTAACCGACTGAGCCACCCAGGCGCCCCTTAGGGAGAATTGATATCTTAACAATATTGATCAACCAATCTATGAACCCATAATTTCTCTTCATTTATTTAGCTGTTCTGTAGTTTCCTTCATCAGTGATTTGTAGTTATCCTGCAACCTTGCTAAAGTCATCTATGAGTTTATGTTCAATTTTTTGAGTACTTTTATTTTTGATTATATTTATTTAGAAAATATTCTTAAACTTTCACATCATAATAACACATTTGCAGTTGTGCTATCTCGGTCAATATGGCCTTAAAAATTTTTTTTAATCAAAATATTTTGTGCACAAACTAAGAAAATGTTTTGCTTCTTCTTTGTTTTTATCTATCTTATATTTGCTTATTACTTATCATTTTCTGTAAGTTTGGATTCCAAAAGATTTTGTCAGTATCTTTTATTGCAGATTGTTTCACATGGGATTCCATCATGAGGGTCAGCAAATTTCCAACTGTTATGCCTTTCTTTGATCTCTTTTTACAGGCAAAAATTCATATACAGTTGACCCTTTAACTGGGTGCCCACATATTCCCTTTCCTATGTAGTCAAAAATCTGTGTATGACTTGGTTCCCCAAAAACTTAACTACTAATAGCCTGCTGTTGACTGGAAGCCTTGCCAATAACATAAGCAGCTGATTAACACATATTTTCTATGTTATATGTATTAGAAACTATATTCTTACAATAAAGTAAACTAGAGAAAAAATGTTATTAAGAAAATCACAAGGAAGAGAAAATACACTTACAGTGTTGTACTGTGTTTCTCAAATACAAAAATCCACATATAAGCAGACTTGCGCAGTTCAAACCCTTGTTGTTCAAGGGTCAGCTGTTAATTTCTTAGTTTTCTCAATACTTAAGCACAGTCCGTGGCTCTCTGTTTAATAAATAGCTATTGATTCCTTTGAGAAGAGAGAAATTGCATGTAGATAACACAAAACCATTTTCTCAAGGCTTATTACCACCAAGGAAATAATAGCAAAGGAGCAAGAAATAGTTGTACATGGGAAACACAACTCTGAGCTTGTGGTCAGCTTGTTTGGATATTATCTGCACTGGTCCAGGTGGAGGGAAATTCCTGTGTTGATAGCTGAATTAAACTAGATAAGAAAACAATAAAAAATAAACTTATTAATATAAAATAATTAGAAAATATAGTTTGAAAGAAAACACAGCTATTTCCCCTATCTGTTTAAAACTGATGAAAGGTTTACAACTCTATAAATTTACTACCTTTTATTTTGTTGAGCATTTTTTCCTATAAATTGTGTTTAAAACAGACAAAATATATTATTTCTCATTTTCAATCCAAACGACAGTAGGTTTTTTTTTTTAATTTGAAGCTCAGTAACTATACTTTCATCTAATCCCACAGTCCTCAAAGTCTTTAACCAATGATATACTACTATAGATTCTTTATCTGGCTCTCTGTTTTTGGTATTAGAACGTGTTGTAAGATGGCTTGGGATTCAGATAGGTTGATATTTTTGTGGTGATCCTTTCCCAAATGTAACTTTTCCTTTTAATTTTCAGGAGGTTTGAATCAATTTTTTGAATGGAAGAGGGGTTGTGGTTAATGATACAAGTATCTGTGTAAACTGTTTGGACTTTATAAAATATTAGTTCTCTCATTAATTTATTCAGGAATTATTTGATTGCCAAATTTGTGTGCAGTATTGCTTCTTCCATATTCTGATAGATGCTTTAATCAAATAGTAAATTAGAGGGGCACCTGGGTGGCTTAACCAGTTCAGCGTCTGACTTGGTTTCGGCTCAGGTCATGACTTCACAGTTTGTGGGATTGAACCCCGCATTGGCCTATGCACTGTGCACTGACAGCATTGAGCCTGCTTGGAATTCTCCCTCTCTTCTCTCTCTCTCTTTTTGCCTCTCCCCTGATGCGTGCCCACTCTCTCAAAAATTTGTTAAATTTTTTTTTAATGTTTATTTATTTTAAGAAAGAGAGAGAGACATAGTGGGGAGGGAGGGAGGGTCAGAGAGAGAGGGAGACACAATTTGAAGCAGGCTTCAGGCTCTGAGCTGTCAGCACACAGCCTGACCGGGGGCTTGAACTCAGGAATTGCGAGATTATGACACAAGCCAAAGTTGGATGCTTAACCTACTGAGCCACCTAGGCGCCCCCATAAATAAATAAACATTAAAAAAAAATTTTTTTTAAGTAAATTAGAAAGTCCATTACAGGTATATTCTCAAAAGTTTAAATAATCCTTTGGTGGGCTTATTAAAACTGTGCTCCAGTATGACATTGAAAAGATGTGCTATATTCTTTTTTCATTTCCAAGTTTTAGATAAAATTTCTTAGCACTGCATACTGTGGTAGACGTTGTAAACCAAATTAAAAGACAAAAATGTTGATATCCTTAACCAATGAGCACCTAGAAATGAATAATAAAACCCAACAACAAAAAAATAGAATACAAACTGTCTTTTTGCTGAAAAAGAAATTTACTTTGCCAGCAACCATGAGAAGCTACCTCTAATCTCAGTCATTATTTTATTTTTTTTATTTATTTTTTATTTTTTATTTTTTAATTTTTTTTTCAATATATGAAATTTATTGTCAGATTGGTTTCCATACAACACCCAGTACTCATCCCAAAAGGTGCCCTCCTCAATACCCATCACCCACCCTCCCCTCCCTCCCACCCCCCATCAACCCTCAGTTTGTTCTCAGTTTTTAAGAGTCTCTTATGCTTTGGCTCTCTCCCACTCTAACCTCTTTTTTTTTTTTTTTCCTTCCCCTCCCCCATGGGTTTCTGTTAAGTTTCTCAGGATCCGCATAAGAGTGAAAACATATGGTATCTGTCTTTCTCTGTATGACTTATTTCCCTTAGCATCACACTCTCCAGTTCCATCCACATTGCTACAAAGGGCCATATTTCGTTCTTTCTCATTGCCATGTAGTACTCCATTGTATATATAAACCACAATTTCTTTATCCATTCGTCAGTTGATGGACATTTAGGCTCTTTCCATACTTTGGCTATTGTTGAGAGTGCTGCTATAAACATTGGGGTACAAGTGCCCCTATGCATCAGTACTCCTGTATCCCTTGGGTAAATTCCTAGCAGTGCTATTGCTGGGTCATAGGGTAGGTCTATTTTTAATTTTCTGAGGAACCTCCACACTGCTTTCCAGAGCGGCTGCACCAATTTGCATTCCCACCAACAGTGCAAGAGGGTTCCCGTTTCTCCACATCCTCTCCAGCATCTATAGTCTCCTGATTTGTTCATTTTGGCCACTCTGACTCTCAGTCATAATTTTAAAAGGCAAATTAAAATAACAGTGAATGAAGAGTTTGGCAGTCAGATTGGCCAAATTATAAAAGGTCTGTAAGTTGGTAACTGTGTAGGCATATTACACATTAATGATCAGGTTTTAATTTGTTCCAACAAGCATGTTCTTTGGTATTTCTTTTTTTTTTTTTTTTTTTAAATTTTTTTTTCTTTTTTTTTTTTACTTGTTTTGCCAATATTTATTTTGTCAATGCTTTTTTTTTATATATATATATGAAATTTATTGACAAATTGGTTTCCATACAACACCCAGTGCTCATCCCAAAAGGTGCCCTCCTCAATACCCATCACCCACCCTCCCTTCCCTCCCACCCCCCATCAACCCTCAGTTTGTTCTCAGTTTTTAAGAGTCTCTTATGCTTTGGCTCTCTCCCACTCTAACCTCTTTTTTTTTTTTTTTCCTTCCCCTCCCCCATGGGTTTCTGTTAAGTCTCTCAGGATCCACATAAGAGTGAAACCATATGGTATCTGTCTTTCTCTGTATGGCTTATTTCACTTAGCATCACACTCTCCAGTTCCATTCACGTTGCTACAAAAGGCCATATTTCATTTTTTCTCATTGCCACGTAGTATTCCATTGTGTATATAAACCACAATTTCTTTTTTTTTTTTTTTTAAATGTTTTTTCAACGTTTATTTATTTTTGGGACAGAGAGACACAGAGCATGAACGGGGGAGGGGCAGAGAGAGAGGGAGACACAGAATCGGAAACAGGCTCCAGGCTCCGAGCCATCAGCCCAGAGCCTGACGCGGGGCTCGAACTCACGGACCACGAGATCGTGACCTGGCTGAAGTCGGATGCTTAACCGACTGCGCCACCCAGGCACCCCTAAACCACAATTTCTTTATCCATTCATCAGTTGATGGACATTTAGGCTCTTTCCATACTTTGGCTATTGTTGAGAGTGCTGCTATGAACATTGGGGTACAAGTGCCCCTATGCATCAGTACTCCTGTATCCCTTGGATAAATTCCTAGCACTGCTATTGCTGGGTCATAGGGTAGGTCTATTTTTAATTTTCTGAGGAACCTCCACACTGCTTTCCAGAGCGGCTGCACCAATTTGCATTCCCACCAACAGTGCAAGAGGGTTCCCTCTTTGGTATTTCTTAAAAGAGCACAATACAGAAAACCTTCTCAGTAGGTGTGTGGTTAGGTATATAGACCAAGTTTCAGATTTATGGAAAAGAATTAGGTAGATTTGTCTGGAAAGCTGTTCATGATACCATTAAGTGAGAAAAAGGAGATGTGGCTAGATAACAAATTTTTATTTGAAAAACTGTTACATGTATATCTTTATAGCTACATCTGAAGAAATGTAGGAATATTTGTTTATTCTAGTGGCATAAAATATTTTACTTGTTTTTCAAGTAGGAGTAGGTGATTTTGATTGTATTTTTTAAAGAATATTCTTCATATAAGAACACAAATTGAAATAATCACATTCTTTGGGAGATACCCTGTTGTGGCATTTTATAAGACTACCCAGTTAATAAGGAAAGCCTTCAGTTTTTCCTATTGATATTAAAGAGGGAGAAAGCAGAACAAGTATTAGTAATATGTAATACTCCAAAGTGTCTGTCATAAATGAACTACTAAGAGTGGGGGAATGAATATTTTTATTCAAATAAATTACAAGTATTTGTGAGCTGGGCCTCATGTCTTCTTCTCTTTTCGTGTGTGTGTGTGTGTGTGTGTGTGTGTGTGTGTGTGTGTGTTTTGGTTGGTGTCTATGGTACCCATGACAATAACCTGTCCAGCCCTTTGAGAACTCCTGTGATACATCTCTGACTCCCCAGAGTGACCAGCACAGGCTGCATACGTGGTAGACACACAAGAACAGATGGATCGAAAACAATCCTCTTGCAGACTTTAAAAAAATGAGAAAATCTCAAAAGTCAAACCAGGAAAAAACCCATCATGTCTTACTTCTTATTCCTATTTCTTTTCCTCAGTACTCTTCCTTCCTGCCTTTCTCTTTCAGAGGTGAGCATTCTTGGATTCCATTTTATAGTATTTTGTGACACTCTAATCCCAATGAATTCTTTGCTTTCAGTAGGGAAACTGATGGGGAGGGGAGGGTTTCCTCCAGTTGAGTCAGGTGTTTGGAATGGTGAGACTAGGGAGGGAGGGATAAAGCCAAAGTCATGAGCTACTTATGTGGTGACTCATGAAGGAATCAAGGTTTGAGGAGCTGCTGGCAAAGGAGAAGAAAGGTGTAGACAAGGGGTGTGTGTGTGTGTGTGTGTGTGTGTGTGTGTGTGCATGCGTGCACATGCACCACAGCTGCAAAGGTATATACCTTACCAGCTATGCACCCAAGGTTACATATTAATGTAATTTAATATGTGACACATAAGGCTACTCAATTCTTGTAATATGCTGCTATAAGAGATACTTGCAAGTAGAATGCAGTATGTAGGTGGAAGGGCCAACCTATATGAATGTCCTTGTTCAGATTTCCATGTCTCCATCTTCACTTCCAATGTAAATGTACTTGTTACTGTTTGGAAAATAATATAATTAAATTTGCTAAAATTATGTGTAAACTGATAGTATCCAATAACTCTGTGAGAGTTATGAGGAAAACCAAGTGCTTTCTAACAAAGATTTTTGATCTAATTTCACTCCTTAACTGTTTGGTTGTTTGGCCTATTTTTAGGATCTTGTTTGTATTCTGAATGATTGAGGGTGTTGAACAAATGAGATGTTGGAAAATTCTTATGATTCAGCTTTGAAGCAGATTTTCAGGACCTGCTTTAAGTTCTTGCTGTACACTCTAAAATACATAAGAAATATACAGTTTATTCTACAGTGTTCAAGTAAATGCATGGTGTGTACCAGCGTATATTCTTATATCGATGGTGGTTGGTTTTGTTTCTAAAAAACATCAGGGTTTTTTGACTGGCTCAGTCAGTAGAGCATGTGACTCTTGATCTCAGGGTCATGAGTTCAAGCCCCACATTGGACATAGAGAATACTTAAAAAAAAGTACTATTGGGGCACCTGGCTGGCTCAGTCAGTGGAGCATGTGACTCTTCATCCTGGAGAGATGTGGGTGATCAACTACTGGATAGTCATCTTTAAAACTGGCTTGTGAGAATACCAGCCCTGAGTATCTCTGCTTTGAAGTTGTGGCTTAAAGCTCCTTTTTACCATGTGAAAAAAAATCTTTCCCTATCTAAATAATGTTAAGACTTTATATGTAAATGTCTTGGGGAGAAATTAGGAACATTCCCAAATTCATATTAAATTCTTTCTTAGCAACAGAATTGGATTGAAAGACAGAATATTCTGTTGGAAAAGGAGAGATGGGAGAGGTTCAAGGAAGGAAGCAGGCTAGATGGGATGAAAGAAGCAAACCAGTCTTACTTGAAAGTTTTGTCTATTATCTAAGTGTATTTTAACCATTACCTCTCTGTGCATATTTTCTCTTCTGAATGTCAATTCCATTTCTTTGGAGAATAATCTCCAGTTATTGAATGTTGGTGATGTGGAAATGTTGGGATTTGGAGCAAATGGTCAAGAAAGAATTCTTGAGATGTCTTCAGTGCAAAAGGGTGGTTTTATTAAAGCTTGGGGACAGGACTCAAGGGCTGAAAGAGCTGCATTGGGTTGTGAGGGTTGGCCGAATTTATACTTTCAAGTAGAGATGGGGTTAGGGATAGCCTAAGTCTCTAAGGAATTTTGGAGGCAAGGTTTCCTTGCTAGCTATTGTTCAGAAAATGTCATTTATTACTGTTTAATGAAATCTTAGTTTTGAGATCCTTCAGATGTATATCAGTGGGCCATATACTCAGAGAATGATTGCTAACATATGTCTTGGGAGGTAGAGATAATGGAAGTTTCCAAAGAAATTTTTATGTATTAAAAGAGACTGACAGTGTCCTAGAGGTCGGGGTAATGTTAAGCTAAGATTGCCTTCACCCTTAGCAAATTATTAACATCAAGGCAGTTGAGTTCCTAGAGGAAGATCACTCTGCCTGTCTCAAGGACTTGTCAGTGGACTTCAAGTTCTAAGGAAATTTAAGTTTTCTCTTTTGCCTTTGTTTTTCACATCAGTTGGCAATCATCACTAATAGGCAAATGCAAATTGAAACCACAGTGAGACCATGTCACCCTGACTAGGGTGAGTACTGTTAAAAAAAAACCTGTAAAATAACAAGTGATAGCAAGATGTAGAGAATTTGGAACCCTTGTGCACTGTTGATGGGAATGTAAAATGGTGCAGCTGCTGTACACTGGTTCCTGAAAAAATTAAAAATAGAAATATCATATGACCGAGCAATCCACTTCTGGATACGTATTCAGAAGAATTGAAAGCAGAGTCTCAAAGAGATATTTGTACATCTGTGTTCAAAGCAGCATTATTCATAATAGCTAAAATGTGGAAGCAACCCAAGTGTTCATTCCCTGATGAATGGATAAAGAAAATGTGGCACATGTATACAATGGAATATTGGCCTTAAGAGAGAAGGAAATCCTGTCCCATGATACAACATGGATGAACCTTGAGGTTCACATACATGAAATCTTTGAAGTAGTCAAACTTTTAGATACAAAAAGTAGAATGGTGTTTGCCAAGAGCTGTAGGGGAGGGTAATGGTAAGAAGTTGTTCAGTCGGTATAGAGTTTCGTCCATGCAGGATAATAAAGTTCTAGAGATCTGTTGCACATCAATGTGAATGTAGTTAACATTATTGAACTGTACATTTAAAAATAATTACAATAGTAAACTTTATGTGTTTTTACCATGGTCAAAAATAAAAAACTATTGATACTGAGGCCTAACTGCTGAGATACTCCACTGTATATGGTTTACAATGTGTGCCTGGCACAGAAAAGTTTTAGAAGCCTCCTGGATGATTCCACCGCTTAGTCAGGTTTAGAACCACTGAAATAAGTAAGGATAAAAACATAAGGGATTGTAAGACAAACTACTAGGTAGTTAATATCTACTAGGTAGATAATATCATATGTTATAAATAATTTTATTCTAGGACATTAAATATTCTTTGGTTCACATACTATAAATTCTGATTTACTAAGCAATCATTTATTAATTCAGCCGTTAGAGTTGAAATCAGAGAACCCTTTTAATAGTATATTGAAGAGATTTGTGAAAACAAATGAATCAAATTGTCTTATGAATGGTTTTCACCAATGTCTATAAGATACTAGCACATCACTTGGTTAACAATTTTTAAATCTACTTTCATCTTTGCAATGGCATACATACAGTTAAATATTTATTTAACCTAAACTTTTGCTTTATGTGAAGGATTAAGTGCAGTTTAACTAGAATTGTGGTTATTATTTATACCTCCCAACATTGTTTTTCCTGTACATATATACAAATTTTCATTTTCTGGGTTTTGAAAAAGTTAATTTTGTCTTCAGTTTGTTACTGATACTTGCTAGTATGTACACATGAATCATAAACGGTAGATGTATTTGATGCAAAAGGCAAAGAGGAACAGAGAATACTGACTGAGACCATCTTTTTTTTCTATAGGGTTTCAGAAAATGGGAGACTCAGAAAACGATGGCAGATTTATTTAGTAAAATATAATAATAATACAACTAACATTTTAATTTTCTAAGTCTAGAATTTCTGCCTTAAGTAAATGAGAATACTTAAAAATAAAATTATTTCTTTGAAAACATTTTCCAGTCCTGAGCATTGCAAAATATCTACTGGCAGGATATTAACTTGGAACAGCAGACTGTTCTTTTTTTAGTAGCCTCTTTCCTGCAGATGTGACTTTAACAGAGGAAGATGTGTTGTTTTTGTTTTCTGTTTTTTTGGGGGGGAGGGGTTTGTGGTGCTCTAGCAGGTAATCAGAAGTAGAAGTGAAGGCAGTAGTCATTTGTTAAATGAACTCTAGTCAATTTAGGTATACTGTGTGTACAACTGTTTAAAGATTGGTGATTTCTAGTGTTCTTATAAAATTGTTTTTTGAAACTCCTTGGGGTAAATTTTAGAAATAAATTTTAACTAATTTGATACTATGATCTCTGATTTTGGAGGTGGGGGAAGGGCAGATATATTTAGTTTCTGTTCTAAAGTGGGAGGTGAAAAATTGGTGACAACATTTCTTATATTCGATTATCACATGACATTAGAAAAATCGGATGTATGGTGCAATCAAATACTTATTACAGAATTTAAAAAATATTTTGTTAATACTTTCCCCTTACCCATGTTAGAATATATATACTTTCTGGTCACATTTTAAATTTTATACTTAGGCATAATTTTCTTTAGGCTAAATTAGGTAATATTTCTTTAAAATATTTTATAAAGATTAATATCCTACTGAACAGGAATTTGACCTAGACTTACCTACATATGTGTATATGCTTCCAACTCTGATCCTGACACTTGACTTTTTGCATTTTTCCTTTGTTGTACTTCAGTCCCTGTCGTAATCTGGAATGCAAAAAGAACTTCCGGGAAGGACATAGTATTACTTAAAAAATGTACAAATAGGAATAGAGTCATTAGTCAGTGACTAAGGATAGCTGAATTCTATTTCGCTGATGTTTAAAGTGTCTAATGTCCTGTCTTTCAGTGAGACCAACATTTGGCATTCAATATCAGGGATTGTGGGTGAGGTAAAAGGAAAGGTGAATTCTAATAATGAATCAAGGCAGGAACTGAAGGAGGCTTTGTTTGTTTCTTTAACTTGTTTTGTAATAAGATCAGTTGTTTCAGTGCATAACCAAGTTTTAGTGACATGAGGAATTGCACGTTGCTTGTGAGATGTAGAATGACATAGGAACTGCCAAAATTCTTTTCATTTATCATGAATTCCAGAAACAGAACTTTTGACCAGAAGTATCACATTCCTTTTTTTTTTTTTTCAACTAAACATTTTTCGTTCTTTAGGGAATAAAGCATTCCAGCTTTACTCGAAATCCCAAATGGAATCATATTGCATGATTGTAATCAGAAAAAAAAATTTTGTAAATAGCACCCAAGAGAGACTCTCAAAGCTGCTTTACCAACTTTAAGTACAACTTTGTGTCTCTAAGCAGTCTATACCTAATCTTTTCTCTTTTCTCTCCTCCCAATAATCACACCTAATTTGTATTGGAACTTTAATGAAAGTTCACAAACTTTCAGTCTAATTGGGAAAGAGAATGTCGTGGGTTAACACGCAAGAAGCTGAAGTATAGTACGGGCTTTGCTTGTGATTTTATTTTATTTTTTAATATTAAGCTGAAAAGCCAAATAGGACCTGGCTTTAACACATACCTTTTGTTTTGCTACTTACTTCATGTATGTCAATACTGTGTTGAAGAGAAAAATCACTAAACTGGGTTTTTGACAAGGTTGAACTATTTAACTCTGTTCTGGGCACTTTATTTAATTTCTCTGAGATTTAGTTTCCTATCTCTTAATTTCCTTCGTGTCTTCCTTCCTGCCTTCCTCCCTTCCTTCCCTTCTTTTTCCTTTTCTTTCTTAATTCAACAACTCTGTATGTTATGAGCCCTCCTTTTCTTTCTAATAGAATTTCTCTCCTCTAATGGAAAAGAGAAAGGCTGGATGATGTTTTCTATATTCCCAAGCCTCTTAAGATCTAAGTTAGGAAAAAGGAACAGTTAAGAAACAAATAAATAGATAAGTGCCATTGGTAACTTATAATGTCTCTAGCTACAACAGGAGCTCAGATTTAAGTAGATTAAAACTTGAAATGTGATGAAAGGGTGAGTAGTGTTTTATCTGCTAGGAAGAAAAGGATGGGGGGAGGGTGTTAGTGAACGGATCAAGGCAGAGTTTGAAGAAAGGTGGAGACATCCTATAAGAGACTGACCCCCCTGATGCAAAGACTCAGGTAGGTAGAGGTGGGGGAAAAATGAAAATGAAAATTTCATAGATTTATGAAGCCAAATAATGGATGAAGTCTGCATAGAAATGTGTATTTGAATTAGAAGAGGCACTAAGAAGCCATTGCAGAATCTTGAACAGGAAAGTAACATGATAAAAAGCAGTGTTTTAAAAAATTACTCTATCAGCAGTGCTTCATTGGAATGTTTAGAAGAGAATAGCACAGTTTTCCCTGATGCATAAATTCTGTCCTGGCATTGGAATTTGGCCATCAATTCTTAAACAGTTATCATTTTTCTACTGTATTTAATTATTTTACCTGGTATGTGAAAATCAACTTTATATGTATTTTTACTTTCTGTTTCAGAGCAGCATCTCAGTATTATCTTAAAAAACAAACAAACAAACAAACTTAACAGAGGGGCACCTGGCTGGCTCAGTTGGTAGATAATGAGACTCTTGATCTCAGGGTCGTGAGTTTGAGCCCATGTTAGGTATAGCAATTACTACAAACAACAATAATAACAACAAGAAAAAAAAAAACCTTAATGGACAAAAAAACCTTAATTCAAATTTGAATTAAAATTCAATGACATTTGGTGCTATAAATCTAAATACCTCAACCAAAGTGATGTTCAGATGAGCAGATAGATATTTTATGTGCACAGTTGTGTCATAACTGGATTTTCTTCATGATCACCAGCAGGTTTCTTTTGACATTTGGAAAATTGGAAGATCTATCCTGACTGTAAAAACATTTAAATGTGAAAGATATATCTTAGAATTGAGACTATATGATGTTTTCATAATATGTCTCTAGGAGATTTGGAGGCTCAATTAGTATTATATACTAATAATTGAAGCAATAAAATAGGTAGGGAGTATTGTAGGATTTAATTATCCAGAATTAGCAGGAGACGAAAAGAATAGTTACCGATAATAGAAAATCAGATATGTGTACTATGAATGAATAGTAAATGAGAATTTAGTATACTTCTATGTGTATATATGAATGGCTTTGGACCTCAGATTTTAATTTCTAAAGTGGGGGGTGGGGGTTGGTAAATCCTGTCCTATCTTGTGGGGTTGGTTGTGAGGAACAAACTGAAAGACACTGTGTTTTAAATTTGCTTAAAGAATTATATAAACGCTTAACATGCTGCCCAAATGTATTTATTATCATTATTACCACTATTATTTCTAAAAATACACAGCAGTATATTACAGTTCTTTATTAAAAAGGTGATTTTATAAAAAGATTAGAACTTGCGGTACTTGGGATAGGAATATTCATTTCTGGTATGATTTGAATGTATTAGTATTTCAGAAGAAAGAATCTAAAAGAATGTTATATTTATTTGCTCACTGCAGCCAGGAATTTCTGTAACAATGGTGAAGTCATCTATATCATAATTAAAAGAATAATATAAAACACACACAAAGATATGTATATGTAAATAGTTCATACAAACTCAAGTGTGCAGATGAACTTCTTTCCCATCTCTCTAGTCAGGGAACAGTGAAATTCCTTGGGGCCTGGTAAAACAAATGAAAAAAATGTACCTGTCCTTTAGGTGTCTTTTTATATATATAGCTCAGGGCAAACACGTGTTCCACAGAATAAAGCAACCTCTGCTGAAGGTTGTAGACATTGTTTCTATAGGAGGAAACAAACTTCCATGTAGAGAATAAGTAGACATAACAAACAAGAGAGTAAATACAACAAGAACTGTAGGTAATAGAAAAACCTCAAAAAGACTATAAAACAAGTTTGTTTAAAATGATTAGAGGTTAAAAGAGGAATAGGAACCATAATGGAAAACGTGCGCATTATGAAAGAGGAACAGGAAGGTTTGAAACAGAACAAATAATGCCTAGAAATGAAAAAAAAAAACCAAAAAAACAAAAAAAAAAACCAGCAGTGCTTGATTAAATACTTATTATTTACCAAGCATGTTCTAAGTACTTTACATGCATTATTTTACTTAATTTTTTCAACAATCCTTTGGGAAAATTGCTATTTTTATTCGTATTTAAAATTTGAAGAAACTGAGCTCAGGGAAGTTAAAAGTCACATAGCTTGTAAATGTGGGTGCCAGAATTTGAACTGGTTGAATTCCTTTGACAACATTGATGAAGAAAGAATAGAAGTAGACACTAATAATGTTAGTAATATAAAGGGTACATTATGAGATTTAAAAATTATAATAGCAATTTTTAGTAGGTTTATTCTAAAAATATGAAAAATTTTAATAAAATTTATAATTTCTAGTTTTCTAGAAAAATGTAAATTACCAAAGTTGATTAAAGGAAATAGAAAACCTAAAAAGAAATCTAGCCATTAAAAATTGATTCCATTTTTTTTTTAATTTTTTTTTCAACGTTTATTTATTTTTGGGACAGAGAGAGACAGAGCATGAACGGGGGAGGGGCAGAGAGAGAGGGAGACACAGAATCGGAAACAGGCTCCAGGCTCTGAGCCATCAGCCCAGAGCCCGACGCGGGGCTCGAACTCACGGACCGCGAGATCGTGACCTGGCTGAAGTCGTACGCTTAACCGACTGCGCCACCCAGGCACCCCAAAAATTGATTCCATTTTTAAAAAGTGCACATAAGAGAAACACCAGTCTCAGTTATTTCATTTGTGAATTTTACCAGAATTTGTATTAGTAGGTTACCTGTGTCTTATATGAGATGTTCCAGAAATGAAAAGTTGAATAATTTTCCTGAGTAGCACTCATCACATCTCTAACATGTTTCACTGGCCCACTAGAAAGTAACCTTTATGAGGGCAAGGATCATGCCTTGCTTGTGTGTCTACTGCATCTTTAGCATTCAGTAAACTACCTGTCATTTGGTAGGTCTCAGTAAATGCATGACTGAAAAGTAATATATTAAATATTGTTTTAACAATATTTATAAATATTTACTTGTATTCTCTTTATTTGAACTATCATAATTCCTATAGAAAAGTTGTATATGAAACAAGTTTATGTTTTTATATTTTATGATTTATTTATAAAATTTATCTTATGAGGTTTTAACAAAAATACATAAGAGTTTTAAAGTATATCATTTTAGATGCATTAAGTAACTTAATGGGGGGAATCTTTTCATGATGTATGCATATATCAAATCATCATCTTGTATACTTAAGTATCTTACAATTTTATTAGTCAAATATATTTCAATAAAGCTGGTGAAAATGCCAGCCAAAAATTTTAAAAAAGCACATCGTTAAAATGTGTTTATTATTAGAGAATGATGTTTGTGAGATATAACAATTCTTCAATACTTTAAAAAATGATTTAATGAAGGAAATAACAAAAGAAATCCCCTTTTTTGTTCTCCGTCATAAGTATAAAATTTTATTTTTGATATATTTTTCCCTATTTGTCCTTCATCCTGTTTTCAGCATACTTAGTAAGGTTTTGTCTTAACAGGAATATTTTCATATATTCTTTTCTTTCATGCATTTTTTTATTTAAAGAGGTATGTCAGATTTAAATGATTTGATTTCCCTCCTCTTACCTCTTCTTTTTATTCCTTTTGCTTGTATATTCTACTTCTTGCACCCTATTTTCTCCAAAGATATGTTTGCCAAAGGACTTATTAAAGATGAATAAATCTTTAAAAATTTTCTTAAATATTTATTTATTTTTGAGAGAGACAGAGCGTGAGAAGGGGAGGGGCAGAGAGAGAGGGAGACACAGAATCTGAAGCAGGCTCCAGGCTCTGAGCTGTCAGCGCAGAGCCCGACGTGGGGCTCGAACTCACAGACCATGAGATCGTGACCTGAGCCGAAGTCGGACGCCCAACTGACTGAGCCACCCAGGCACCCCAATAAATCTTATTAAAGATTTATCTGATGATAAATGCCAGATTTACTCTCAGGTTTTTTGCTTTTCTTTCATGAGTTTAAATAAAGGAAAAGCCAGATATACTTTAGAAATCAAGGATTCAATCTTGCCATGTATGGAATGTGACATTTTTGTTCATGACTAGTGTCATTCTTCTTTTGTTCCTTGAAATCAGAGATTTTTCATCTTTCTGCGATTCAGAGTAACTTTTGATGTCATTTAAATTCAAATGTGAAAATTAAATAAAACTTTAACTGGTTTCTTAAGTGAATAGGAGTTTTTGCGCTTGATAGATTTTTTTTAATAGTGAAAAGAAAACATCTGTAACAGCACTTAAGTTAAATTTTTGTTCTTAATTTATTTGTATTTAAAATGTAACCACAGTTAGTTACTTCCAAAGAGGAAATCTTAGTGAAGTTAAGAGTTATTGGCACAACACCAAAATTGCGTGTTAAATAAATATGTGTGGGTGGTTCATTTCTGGTACTTTATAGTTTTAGAAAAGAAATACTTTCTCAGATTTGAGTTATTGCACAGTTTTACTGAAGCCCATACCATATATTTTTGTTGTTGTTGTTAAATAGATTTAAAATATTTATTTTCTTTTTATATTCTCCAAAATTCACTGAAAAGTAGTTTATTCTGAAAAAGGTCTGTGATTAAGTATTTATTTTTTTTGTTTTGTTTTGAATTTTTTAATTTGAGTATAGTTGGCATACAATGTTATATTAGTTTCAGGTACACAACATAGTAAATCAGTTTTTCTGTACCTTACCACAGCGTGTATTCTTGTCTGTTACTTCACATTTGTTTCTAACACATATAGGAAATCATCTCCACCCTTTAGATTAAAAACTAATTATTAAGTAATGTTTCCTACTTGGAAAAGTATCTTCTTTTATCTTAGAATTTAAGTTCTTAGGATAACCATAAAGTGTTTCCGTGAAATCTTCTGAAATTGTATTATAGTATATTAAAATGAGTTATGAAGTTTAATTCATTTTATGCCAGGATAACATAACTTTAACTTTTTTATTAGATCATTGAAAACATAAGGTGATGGGGGCATCTGGGTAGCTCAGTTGGTTAAGTGTCTGACTTTAGCTCAGGTCATGATCTCGAGTTCGTGAGTTCGAGCCCCACATCAGGGTCCATGCTGACAACGCAGAGCCTGCTTGGGATTTTCTCTCTCTGTCTCTCTCTCTCTCTCCCCCTCCTTTCCCCACTCTCTCTTTCTCTTTCTCTCAAAATAAACAAAAAAAAAAAAAACCATAAAGTGGACAGTAATTAAGTTGGTTTCATGTGCTTGTGTATGTATTTATACTTCTAAAATGTGGATTTACACATGGTTAGCTGCTATTTAGTATTAAGCTGCTATTTAGTGTATTGCTTAATTTGTGTTTATATTTATATTTCATATAAAGTAAGTATTAAAGTTACACCCACGCACAACTATCATAACAAATTATTATGTGTACACATATTTTCCTGGATGGAATTAAACATTTCAACAAGATCATTAATTTTCCCAATTAGACTTTTTTTGTTGTTGTTAAGTACTTAAATAGAAGCTGTTCAGTTTTTAAAGGATCTCTAGTGGAGGACAAAGGAAATGTATGTGTTAGAGGATCCATTTTTGTTTCTAGTTAGTTGAGATCTTAATATGATGGAGGTTGGTTTTTGTGATATTAGATTTTTTGATTTTTGGACTTGTGTCCATTGGTATTATAAAATGGTTTAAAACTTTGAGACCATGCAATTAGATTGTTTGTATTACTAATTTTATTAGTAATTAAATAATTAGTAATTAGATTGGTATATTACTAATTTTATTAAATTTTGCTGTGTTTCATTTTTTTGTGTGTAGAAATTTATCTCAGATGTTGAAGTCATGACATTTTAGTTAAAGCCAAAGGTATATTTTTCTCTGTAACTTCCATGTAATGTCAAAACAAGAGTCGCAAAGAACAGTTTATATATTGTAATTAGTATGGCTTCTAAACACAGAAAAATTGGTGGATTTTAAGTGTTAAATTGATTCTGAATTACTAGTTAATACCCCTTGATTAGTATTAACTGTCCCTGTACTTTGGTAATTTATTAATAATGAAAGACTTCTTTAGAGTAGTGGAAAACTCAAGAGTTACAGAATTTTCTTTTTGCTGTCTCTATGTTCATGTATTTTTGTAGCCTCAGAAAAGGCAGTGAGAAATGTTTTATTTTTCCTCAAACATATAAAATACATCTGGAAGAATAAATTCACATCTGGTTCATGGATTTCCTCCATGGAGATTATCCAAATTCAGTGTCAAGATTAGAGTTTGTACTCATGGGTTTGCAGAATCTTGTACGGAATTTGAAATATTTTGTTTGGAAGTATTTGGGGAAACAATTGATTCAGATGTTTGTGTTAAGTTCTAATTTTAGATATATTTCTCCCTTATTAAAAGTACAAATGTTTTGTGATTCGTAATATCAAGTCACTTGTAAACACTGTTTACATTTAACAAGATTATTTTGTAGGACCATTCTCAAACATTGTTTTGTGAAAGAGAGATCAATTAAATTGTTAAAATTATCAGGTCATGATCATTGGTGACCCTGTTATTAGAAACGTACTTCTTGTACATAGCATAGTGTAGCCTCAATTATACTGTCACACTTCATTGACTCTATTTAAAATAGAAGCAGCAACAACCATTTTTAAATTACTCTAAATGTCTGCCTAAATGCAATCTATACGTTTGAAATATAATGGTGTATGTACTCAGTTCTTCCTTCAGTCTTCCCTCAATGGCTAACGAATGTATTTGTGTCTGAATGGAGTCCCTGGAGTAGCATAAAGTAGAAGCATTTGTGGGCTCAATCCAAGAAGCATGTGAACTAAAAATAATATTGTCAAACATTTATGAATTATTTGTCTTATGCATTGAGGCTGCCAAACCAGGCTGCTAGTCATGTGAATTGAACTTGATAACACTAGAACAAATGGATGTTGCTCATTAAAGAGGATGTTTGATTTTTTCAAGGATTCTTTTTCACCCTTTAACATGTGATAGATTTTCCATATAATAACATAATAAAATGTAGATAAATCTATACCTGTTTGCTTTTCTATATGTTTTTTAACTTCGAACTTTCTGTGGAATAGAAAAATGTGTTTTGCATATGTGTCTAATTTAGTGATTTCTAAACAATATGGGAAGAATTTTTGTGTTTCAGCAGATTTTCCAGTGCATCATCAAATTGTAGGTATTATTAGAGTCTTGTAAGGAGCCGGTCCTTGAGAGCTTCTACTTTCCTCTTTTACTTCTATTTTCAATTTTTCTCCCACTTTAGTCATTGGCACATAAAATTTTGTTCTTGGAAAATGAGAATTAAGGTGGAAACATTAATTTTTTATCATATTTATACAATTTTTACTGTTAGAAAATCTGTTTGCTGTATTGGTACATACAGTCACCTTAAAAAGTGATCTAATACCATTTCCTTTTGCAACCTTCTGTTCTGTAGTCCCTATTTTTTGTTTTGTGGGTCTATGAATATTATCTTCCAGTTACCACAGAGAACTCTGAATGAATACTTCTTTGGTACATTGGCTCTTTTTCTATGTGTATGCATGTACGTGTGTGTGTGTATACATATATATGTATGCGTGTGTATATCTATGTGTGCGTATATATATGTGTGTGTGTGTATATGTGTGTGTGTATGTGTATTTGTATATCTGTGTGTACACACACACACACACACACACACACACACACACACACATACTTTTAAAGTATTTTAAAAGTATTTTAAAAGTATTTCTTGAGGGTCTATATAGCAGGCAGTGTTCAGGGCACTAATTTTAAGCTGTCTGATTTACCTTTCTTCCCTTTCAGGAAGTGGAACTCCTTCTTGGCCTCTGTCATTCGTAATTTACAGCTCAGTTTATTCTACTATTCTTTCTCAATTCCATATCCTTTCTAATAATCTTCTCTTTATTTTACTTTGAATTTTATGGTTTTATTTTGTACCATTGATGGTTGTATTTTGAACTCAGACATCAGAAATAATGGTGTTATTGTAAAGGGTGTACTTTAATAACTTTTAACATCTGCATACATCTGTGAAGCCATTACCACAGTCAAGATTATGAACATATCTATCACCTTTAAAAGCTTTTTCATGCCCCTTGGTAATTATTCCTTCTCATCTCCAGACAACCACTAATTTGCTTTCTGTCACTGTACATTTGTGGTGGTTGAATGGTGGCTTCCCACCACCACTTGGAACTTGTGAATATGACCTTATTTGGAAGATGTAATTAAGGGTCTGGAGATGACCTCATCCTGGTTTAGGGTGGGCCCCAAATCCAATGACAAATGTCCTTGTAAGAGAAAGAAGACAGGGAGGAGAAGGTGATTAATGGAAGTTGAAATTGCAGTGATGCACAGGCCAAGGACTGTCAAGTGTTGCTGGCAGCCACCAAAAGCTAGGGAAGAGACATAAAATAGATTCTTCCTCAGAAGCTACTGAAGGAACCAACCCTACCAACACCTTGATTTTGGACTTCTAGCCTTCAGAACCCAGACAGAATAAATTTCTGTTGTCTTAAGCCACCAAGTTTGTGATAATTTGTTTTTAATTTCTAGAATTTTATAGAGAGTTTATGGCATGTAGTCTTTCTTATCTGGATTCTTCGACTCCGTATATTTATTTTGAGATCCAGCTTTGTTATTGCATGTATTAAAATTTAACTTTTTATTGCTGAGTAATATTCCAATGTATATATCACAGTTTGTTTATCTATTCACTTGTTGATGAACATTTGGTTATTTCCAGTTTCTTGCTATTATAAATAAAGTTGCTATGAACAGTTGTGTCAAGTCTTTGTGTGGACATATGATTTCATTTTTCTTGGATAAATTCCTAGAAGTTGAATGATTGAGTATATTTAACTTTTTAAATAAACTGCCAAGGTTTTTTTGAAAGCATTGTACATTCCTTCAAGTACCATATAAAGGTTCCAGTTCCCCTATATGTTGGCCAACTCTTGGTAGAGTCAGTCTTTTTAATTTTAGCTATTGGACTATTATACGGTGGCATTTCATTATGGTTTTAATTTTCATTTCCCTAATGAAGTGTAATATTGAGCAATTTTTCATGTGGTCATTTTCCATCTGCTTATGTTATTTGTGAAGCTATGTGGTCAAATCTTCATCCGATTAAAAAAGATTTTTTTCTTATTGAACTTAAAGATTAAAAAAAGCCATCTGGATAAAAATTCCTTTAAGCAGGTATATGATTTATAAATATTTTTCCTCTTCTGTGACAGGTCTTTTAATTCCTTTATAAGTATCTTTTCAAAGAGCATAAATTTTTAAATCTAATTTATCAATTTTTATTAACTATTTTTTTGCATGTTGTATCTCAGAGATTGTTGTCTAATCAATGTAAAAAAATGTTTTCTTATTTTTTTTATTTCAACAGGTTTACTGAGGTGTTATTTATGTAGAATAAACTATACATATTAAAAAAAATTTGAAAACCACCATGAAATCACCACAGCGAAGATAACAAATGTATTCATCATCCATGATAATTTCCTATTGCTCATTTGTAATGTCTCTGTCGAATTTTTCCCTATCCATCCCCTTCTGCCAGGCATTCAATTTGCTTTCTGTCACTGTGGATTAGATTGCAATTACTAGAGTTTTATATAAATTAGAAATCTATTATGTACTCTCTTCTGCCTGGCTTATTTCAGTCGGCACAATTATTTTGAAGTTCATCTGTGTTTTATCATGTATCAGTAATCCATTCCCCCTTTTTTTCCTTCTGAGTAACATTCCATTGTATAGATATACTACTATATGTTTAGTTAGTTACCTGTTGGTGGATCTTTGGGTTATTTCCAGTTTTGGGCTATTACAAATAAAGCTGCTATGGGCATTTATGATATGTATTCTTTGGACATATGCTTTCTTTACTCTTGAATAAAAATTCAGTAATGGAATGGCTGGATTGGATGGTAGGTGTATGTTTAATTTTCTAAACAAATGTCTAAACCTTTTTTCCGAAGTGATTATATCATTTTACATTTTCACCATCAGTGTATGTGAAATTTAGTTCCTTTGCATTCTCATCAACAGTTAGCATGGTCCATCTTTTTAATTTTAGCCATCCTAACAGATAAGTAGTGGGATCAAATGATTTTAATTGCGTTTGTTTAATGACTAACGATGTTGAACATATTTTCATGTTGTTATTTGCCGTCTGGATGTCTTCTTTGGTGAAGTGTATATTCACAAATTTTGAAATATTGTAATTGAGTTTTCCTGTTTTTGAGTTTTAAGTGGTCTTTTATATAATGAATACAAATCCTTTATCGTATGATTTGCAAAAAAATTTTAATGCTGTGTATTTTCATTTTCCTAATGGTAGGCATTCTATTTTTGAAGAGTAGAGTTTTTAAGTTTTAATAATGTCCATTTCATGAAACCTTTTTCTTTTATGGATTCTTTTTTGTTTTATCTAAGAATCATTGCCTAATCCAAAGTAGTGACCAAGATTTTTCTCTTATTTCTTCCAAGAATTTTTTATAGTTAGATTTTTTTAAATGAAGTCTATGACCCATTTTTAGTTGATTTTTGCATTTAGTGAAAGGTTCAGAGCAAAGTTCACTTTTTTGCCTGGAAATCCAGTTGTTCCAGACTGTTGAAAAGACTAGTTTTTTTGCTCCAGTGAATTTGCCTTTGCACTTCTGTTAGAAAAATCAATTGTCTATATATTTGTGGATCTGTGTCTGCACTCTCTATTCTGTTCCATGATCTATTTGTCTGTCTTGATGTCAGTAGTACCCTATTTTGAATATTGTTTTTTATAATGGGTCTTGAAATCTGGACTTTGCCCCCCCCCATTTTTTTTTCAGAGTCGTTTGGCTGTTCTAAGTCCTTTGCATTTCCACATAAATTTTCTAATCTGCTTTTCAGTTTTTAAAAATAAAACCTGCTGGAATTATTTTTTATTTTATTTTTTTAATTGAAGTATAATTAAAATACAATGTTACATAAGTTTCAGGTGTATAATATAATGATTCAACAGTTCTATACATTCTGTACATTACTGATCACTATAGCTATACTCTTTTTTTTAATGTTTTAATGTTTATTTTTGAGAGAGAGAGAAAGAAACAAAGTATGAGCAGGGGAGGGCAGAGAGAGAGGGAGACACAGAATCTGAAGCAGGCTCCAGCACAGAGCCCGACATGGGGCCACGAGATCATGACGTTAGCCCAAGTGTGACGCTTAACTACTGAGCCACCCAGGTGCCCCTTTATAGGTATACCCTTACTCCCCTTTGTTTCGCTCATCTCCTCACCTACCTCCTCGGGCAGTCACCAGTTTGGTTTTTGTATTTAAGAGTCTGGTTTTTGTTGTAGTTGGTCTTTTTACTTTGTTCACTTGTATTGTTTCTTAAATTTCACATAGGAGTGAAATCATATGGTATTTTTAATTTAATTTTTTATTTTTTAAAATTTATACCCAAATTAGTTAGCATATAGTGCAACAATGATTTCAGGAGTAGATTCCTTAATGCCCCTTACCCATTTAGCCCATCCCCCCTCCCACACTCCCTCCAATAACCCTCAGTTTGTTCTCCATATTAATGAGTCTCTTCTGTTTTGTCCCTCTCCCCGTTTTTATATTATTTTTGTTTTCCTTCCCTTATGTTCATCTCTTTTGTCTCTTAAAGTCCTCATATGAATGAAGTCATATGATTTTTGTCTTTCTCTGACTAATTTCACTTAGCACAACACCCTCCAGTTCCATCCACGTAGTTGCAAATGGCAAGATTTCATTCTTTTTGATTGCTGAGTAATACTCCATTGTGTATGTGTGTGTGTGTGTATACACACACACACACACACACACATCTTCTTTATCCTTTCATCCATCAATGGACATTTGGGCTCTTTCCATACTTTGGCTATTGTTGAAAGTGCTGCTATAAACATGGGGGTGCATGTGTCCCTTCGAAACAGCACACCTGTATCCTGTGGATAAATGCCTAGTAGTGCAGTTGGTGGGTTGTAGGGTAGTTTTATTTTCAGTTTTTTGAGGAACCTCCATACTGTTTTCCAGAGTGGCTGCACCAGCTTGCATTGCCACCAACAATGCAAAAGAGATCCTCTTTCTCCGCATCCTCGCCAACATCTTTTGTTGCCTGAGTTGTTAATGTTAGCCATTCTGACAGGTGTAAGGTGGTATCTCATTGTGGTTTTGATTTGTATTTCCCTGATGATGAGTGATGTTGAGCATTGTTTCATGTGTTGGTTGGCCATCTGGGTGTCTTCCTTGGAGAAGCTCTTCCAACCTTTTAAAAGTCACTTTCTGTTAGGTTAATTTGGTAGATTTCATCATATTTTGTTTCTTATCCTTCTTTTTTCATGTTTTCATCATATTTTCAAGCTAGACTGCTTTTCCTCAAAGCTAGGCCCATGTATCAGGCACTTTTTTTTTTTTGTAAATAAAGTTTTTTTTGAAACTCATGCCCATTTGTTATTGTATAGTCTATGGATGCTTTTAGTATACAAAGGAAAAGTTGTGATAGAGATCATATGGCCCACAAATCTAAAATATTTATCATCTGTTCCTTTAAAGAAAAAATGTGCTGACCTGTGACCTAGATGATCATGTAGTCCACTAGTAAAGATCATTTTCTTTCTAACCTGGCATCTTTTATTTCCTTTTCTTGCCTGATTGCACTGGTTAGATCTTCTAGTATAATAATGAATAGAAGTGGTGACAACAGATGTCCTGTCTTGTTGCTGATTTTAAGGTGACAATATTCAATCTTTCATCATTATGTATGATATTAGTTATAGAATATGTTCCTGAAAACTCGATGTATATGTTGTTTTCCAGTCACCCATTCTTGATTTTTTGTATTACTGGGTGATGACTGGTTAGTAGAGGTTGGGTCATGTGCCTTCCCGTGGCTTCAGTGGAGACTGAGAGAAAATATTTGGCATTTTCAGCTTATGATAGTGGTCTGGCCTCATAAGTTGGTTATTCCCTTAAATATAAGAAGGAAGTTCAGATTTTTTGCAGGCTAAAAGAATATCAAATGCCTACTGCTTCCATCATTCAGAAGGTATTTATCATGTAGTGATACCATGTTCGTGTTGTACAAAGACTAGCACAACCCATTTTCTTCAATAAGATTGTAGCAGTGTGATGATTCTTCATGAAGGAACTGAAAGTTGGAGATATAAATTCCTTGTATAAAATGTTTCTTTCTGTCATCATGTTTTAGTGGCTCGTTATCAAGATGCCAAAAGTTGCTGAGGTCTAGTAAAGGGGCTACTTATTCCCTAAGTTTGTTTTGAAATTTTCCAAATTTGTGGCTTTAATTATGCCATTTTTTTCACTTCTCTCTCCTAAGACCATCTTTCATAGGCCAATCTCAAATTCTCCACCCATATGAATCCTGGGACACAGTGTTTTCTTTGTTCTTTTGAATGCCAACAGCATTTACTTATTTCCAATCATCCACAAAATCCTCCAGTAAATAGAGGCAGAAGAAATACTTATCATGAGGCCAGCATTATCCTGATCTTAAAACTAGGCCAAGATGTTACAGGAAAAGAAAACAACAGCCAATATCTATAGAAAAGTAGATAATAAATATCCTTAACAAAATATTAGCAATTTGAATCTAGTAATACATAAAATGGATCATGTACTATGACTAAATGGGCTTTATCCCAGGAATGCAATGATTGTTTAACACTCAACAAAAGAAAAACTGGTCAGAGATGACTTCTGAAATGGTGGCATGAGATGTTCCACAGATCCTCTTCCTAGCAAAACTAGTGTAATTGGTAACAGTTAAAACAAATAAATAAAATTCAGCCAGCCATTTAAAGTCTCTGGAAATGGTCCTAAGGACATATGGCAAATGAAGACACATTTAAGAAAATCTACTAGTTGGGATGAACATGGGGTGTTATATGGAAACCAATGTGACAATAAATTTCATATTAAAAAAATAAATTAAAAATGTGAATAGAAAATGAAAAAAAAATAAAGAAAATCTACTAAATCTTAGTTGAGAAAGTTGAAAGTCCGTGACATTTGAGTCATGATCTGCCCTTTTCACTTTCCCAGCAGCCTTGTCCCAGAGGGTTCAGACAAGCATATGGGGCTCCTTCCCCCAGTATACCCCCTTACCTCCCAGTCTAGGACAATGTTTTTTTCCCCAGATGGGGCAAGCTACTAGCATTTCTTGTCCCCTTTCCTTTGTACATCCATGTTGGAGAAGCTCTATTCCAGGCAAGACCAAGTAAGAGGGCTAGGAGTCTCTTCCTCTACCCAGACCCTCTGCTTCCTCCCCCCAGTAGGAGGAAGGAAGCACTGTTCCAGGGACAGTTGGCTGAGAATTCTAGGTCTTCAGTCGCCCTTAGCTGAGCTCATTAGTTGAAGGGAGGTTTCCCACTGGGAGGGGCAAGATGAGAGGACTAGGAGTGACTGTACCTAACCAGCACCCTACTCAAAGCAAGGGTGTCACCCTGAGAGAAGCTGGATTCTGTTTAGGTCTCTAGCTCTAGAGTAGTGATACAAAGTTTTGCTTGAGGGTGGGGAGGAGGCAGGCCATAAGAGCGGAGAGCTCTGAAGCTCTCCCCAAAGGAACTGCCTTATTGAAACCAAGTGTGGGAGAGTTCAGACCTAAAGGTATGCTTACAGACTATGGTAGGCAGTTAAGAGAAGGCTGATGGTTCCTTGAGCACAACAAGATAAGTTTTAGACCAGCTAGAAGTTTACCAGATAAAACCAGGGAAAGAGACAGTTAAGACTAGCCCTCTTGGGCTTGGAACAAAACCCAAAATACTGGCTTGAAAGACCACCCTCTACAAAGAGGACAGGATTTAACTGAATAAGACTGTAGAGCAATTTATGCCTGGCAGCACTGTTGAAAACCACAGTGCAATGAACTGGCAGTTAGGGGAAGCTAACAGTTGGGTGTGATACCAACAGAAGCAGACAACACAGAAATGGGGGGAAAAAGACAAGGAGAGAGCCCTGTCCAAACTACTGTCATCCCAGAGTATCTTTGTGCATGCCCCAGGCTGTGCCCTCTAAGGAATATCATCAGAGGCTTCACACTGTGAGGGAGACAGACTTCACTAAAATGGTCCAGCTAAGTCATTAAAGAAATTAAAAAAAGCAAACTACAATAATCCACAGGTGGATGAGAGAGCACTATCCAGAGTTAATAAAGATATTATCTAAAATGTACAGTTTTAAACCAAAAATTATGGGACAGGCAAATAAGCAGGAAAGTATGACCTGTACACAGGGAGGAAAAAAGCAGGCAATGGAAACTGCCTGTGTAGGTGTTCAGATGACAGACTTAAGTGACAAATATGTCAAAGCAACTATTATAAATAAGTTCAAAGGACAACGGGAAATCATGCTTTAAGAAGTAAATGAAGATAACCATGTGTCATCAAATAGAAATTATCTATAAAACATATTGGGAAAATAAGATAATTGCTGAGAGAAGTTTTAATTTAAAGGTCTTAAAAAAATGAAGATGGGCTTTTTTCTTCCAAGTTTTAATTTAAATTCTAGTTAGTTAACATACAGTATAGTATTGATTTCAGGAGTAGAATTTAATGATTCATCACTTACATGTAATACCCAGTGCTCATTATAACAAGTGCCCTCCTTCATACCCATGACCCATTTAGCCCATCCCCCACCTACTGCCTTCTGTCAACCCTCAGTTCTCTATTAAGAGTCTTCTATGATTTACTTCTGTGTCTCTCTTTTTTTTCTTTTTCCCTTCCTATATGTTTATGTTTTTTTGTTTCCTAAATTCCACATATGAGTGAAATCATACGGTATTTGTCTTTCTGTGACTTATTTTGCTTAGCATAATACACTGTAGTTCCTTCTATGTCATTGCAAATAGCAAGATTTCATTCTTTTTAATGGCTAATATTCCATTGTATATATATCCCACATCTTCTGTATCCATTCATCAGTCATTGGACACTTGAGCTCTTTCCATAGTTTGGCTATTGTTAATAATACTGCTATAATCATTGGAGTACATGTACCCCTTCAAATCAGTATTTTTGTATCCTTTGGATAAACCCAGTAGTGCAATTGCTGGGTTGTAGGATAGTTCTATTTTTAACTTCTTGAGGAACCTCTGTACTGTTTTGTACAGTTTGCATTCCCACTGACAGTGCAAGAGGGCTCCATTTCTCCACATCCTCACCAACATCTGTTGCTTCCAGTGTTGTTGATTTTAGCCATTCTGGCAGGTATGAAGTGGGCTATATATCATGTTTATGCATTTGGTATTTTTAAGGTGAGCATTCTCCCCAAATTGATTTGAATATTCAACCCAGTCTTACTTAAATATTTAAATGATAGCAGGTGGTGTGTGTGTGTTTGTGTGTGTGTGTGCGTGTGCGCATGTGTGTTTTGTAAAGGACCTTACAAGCTAAAAGCTAATTCTAAAATTCATTTGGAAATGCAGTGGATACTAGATTAGCCAATCCATTTGTAAAGAAGAAGAAGAAGAAGAAGAAGAAGAAGAAGAAGAAGAAGAAGAAGAAGAAGAAGAAGAGGAGGAGGAGGAAGAGGAAGAGGAGGAAGAAGAAGTTGTAGAACCTACCCAACTTAACTTTAATAAAAAGGTACATTAATCAAGAAATGTGATATCGGCATGAAGATTGACATCAATAGAACCAGAAAAGAGAATCAGAAAGTATATCTCCAAAGAGTCCACTGACTTTTGATAAAGCTACGTAGGCAATTCTTTGGGGGGGAAAAGATAATCTTTTTGACAAATTGTGCTGGAACAGCCAGAAATTCATAGGACAAAAAGGAATCACGACCAGTATCTCATATGCGAAAATTAAGTTGAAAAGGATCATTTGAGCTAAAGATATAAAACTTCTAGAGGAAGGCATAGGATAAATTCTTTGTGATTATGGTTTAGGCAAAGATGTCTCAGAGTACAAGAAGCAGAAAGCATAAGAGAAAAAGTTGATAAATAATACTTCATTACAGTTAAATGCTTCTGCTCCTCAAGATGCTAATAATATGAAACCACAAGGCACAGTTTAGCAGAAGATATTTGCAAATACATACATGATTAAGGAACTTTTATCCAGAATATAAAGAATTCTTACAACTCAGAAATACCAATCCAACTAGAAAATGGGCAATGACTTGTACCAACACTTCAGGAAATAAGGTGTACGAATGATCAGTGTGTTCAAAGTACTTGGTCATTAGAGATTTACATATTAAGACTATAGTGAGATATCTTTCCACATACAATAGAATGTCTAAAATTAAAAATACACGTAAGTACAAATGTCCCTGGACATGTGAAGTAGCTGAAACTCTCATACATTCTTATTGGTAGTGTAAAATGGTACAATCACTTTGAATAATTGTCAGTATTTTAAGCATGTATTTTTGTCAACAGGTTATGGGTAAAAAAAATATGGTACATTTATACAACAGAGTTAATACATTTTAGAATAATGATGAATCTCAAAAATCTTATACTCAGTGGAAGAACACAAAGCTACAAGCCAGAGACTGTATGATTCTGTCTACATGAAATTCTTTAAAAGGCAAAGTTGTGGAGACAGAAATCATATCAGTGGTTTCTAGGGCTATGGGCAAGAGAGACATTCAACTGCAAAGAGTACAAAGAAACATCTTACATGACTCTTTACTTAGCAATATTCATATAACTATATACCTGAAATTATTATGTTTTAATGCATGTACATTATACCTAAATAACGCTATTATTAAAAGAGAAGTGTAATTGATACCCAAAACAACATGAGTGAATCTCAAGGTCATTATTCAGAATGATAGTAATGAGATGTAAAGGACTATATTCTGTATGGTTTTATATGAAATTCTCAATAAAATGGAAACTATATTGACACTAAGTAGATTAGTGGTTGTCAGGGGCCAGGGATGGGTAGAAGGAACTGACTGCAACAAGGCAGGAGGGAATTTTTTGAAGTGATTGGCATGTCTGATATTAATTGAGGAGATTGCTTCATGGGTATATAAAAATTTCAGAACTCATCAGTATATATGTATACTTCAAATGAGTACATTTTGTTTATGGAATTATATTTCATTAAAACCAACTTTTAAAAAACTTGGGATTCAGTGAAAGCTGTGCTTAGAGGAAAATTTGAGCAAAAATTTTACCTTTAAATAATTATGTAATAAGCTGAAAGACTTAAAATTAAGGATTCAAGTTTTTTACCTGAAAACATAAAATGACAATCAAATTAAATCAAAGGTATATATAGAAGGAAGTAATTAATAAAGATAAAAATAGAAATCAATAAAATAGAAAATTGACAAAGGTAAGAAAAAATAACCACAAAAAATTGAAGTTGTTTCCAAGACTAATAGAACACACACATACAGAAAAATTGTTGGTATTAGGAATGAAAGAGCGTATATCACCATATATTCTGATATTCAGGAGAAAACAAAGGAATGTTATGAACAACTTTCTGCCCATGAATTTGACAAGTGACATGTAAGAAACAAATTTTAAAAATACTACTTACAAAAATATAAACTGAAAGAGAAATCTGATTAGTCCAGTATCTATTATAGACGTTGAATTCATTATCAAAACCCTTTCCACAGGGAAATCTTCACATCCAGATGATGTCAGTGATGAATTCTTTCATACACATAGAAGAAGTAATACTAATTTTACACAAACTGTTTCAGAAAATGGGGGAGGAGGATGAGGTAAAAATTCCCAACTTACTCTTTTAGCTTAGCATAACTCTCACACCTAAACTAGATGAGGATCGGGGCACCTGGATGGCTCAGTCAGTTAAGCGTCCAATTCTTGATTTCGGCTCAGGTCATGATCTCACAGTTCATGAGTTCATGCCCTGCATTGCTGTGTCAGCTCAAAGCTGTTTGGAATTCTGTCTCCCTCTCTCTCTGCACCTACCCCACTCATGCTCGCATGTTCTCTTTCTCTTTCTCTCTCTCAAAATAAATCATTAAAAAAAAAAAAAAAACTAGATGAGGATGATAAAAGAAAACTAGGTGTGCCTGGCTGGGTCAGTTGGAGGGGCATGTGACTCTTGATCTCGGGGTTGTGAGCCTGAGCCACATGTTGGGTATAGTGATTACTTAAAAAAAAAACATGGACCACTATGTTATGAATGCAGATATACAAATCCTTACCCAAATAGTTGCACATGAAATCTGTAGCAATATATGAAAAGTTTAATACATCATGATTCATCATAATCAAGTGGAGATTTAGCTATGAATGCAAGATTCAAATGCACGATTGGTTTGAATTTTATTGTGTTTTATATAAACACAATAAAAGACAAAGCAACTACATACATGGTTGTTTCAATAAAGGCAGGAAAAAAATTGAAATAATTGAACACCCATTTATAATAAAAAATTTTTATTATAAAAAAATTGGATAAACTTCCCCAATCTGATAAAAATGGTCTTGAAAAAACCTACAGCTAACATTCCACTTAATGGAATAATACTGAAACAATTTTCCCCTAAGACTGGGAACGTAACAAATATACCCACTCTCACCACTTACATTCGGCATTGCTGTGTTGTTCAATAAGGTGAGGGAGATAAAGACACAATGGTTAGAAAGGGAGAAGTAAACCATATTTATTTGCAAATGATGTGTTTATGTAGAAACTTGTAAGTAATCTACAAAACAATTACTAGAACTAGTAGAATTAGTAAGGTCTCAGTATACATGACTAGTATTATAAATTTTCTTTCTGTAGTCTGGTGGCCTTATGTGGAGATGGCATTAAGTAAATCTCAAATTTAATAGTTTGAAAACACACGAAATGCTTTTTGGATTAATTTAAGAAAAAAACACACAAGACCTCTAATTGGAAACTCCAAAACATTGTTGCGATAAATTAAAGAAGATAAAATAAAGGAATAGGTAAGTCATATTCATGGATTGGATTCATAGAATTGTCACTATTTTTCCTATAATAATCTATTGTTTGAATATGATCCTAAACATAATGCCTACAGAATTTTTTTGTAATAGTTATCAAGATGATTCTATAATTTATATAGAAATTCAAAGGACTTAGAACAACCGAAAAGTCTCGAAGGAGAAAAACGATGACACACTTACATTCTGCAATTTCAGGATTTATTATAAAGCTGTAGTACTCAAGACCGCGTTGTATTAGCATAAAATTTGCAAATGCTGTAGGTTAGTGGAACAGAGTAAAACTCCAGAAAAAAAGCCCACACTTGAAAGATCAGTTGATTTTGAGGTGACAAAGCAATGCAGATAGGGAAAGGAATATCTTTTTTAACAAATGAGGCTAGATTGCCAGAAACAATAATTAATTTTAGATGGATTATAGATTTAAATTTGAAAGTTAGAATTATAAAGGTTTTTGTAAGATGTTTAGAAGAATATCTTCACCACCTTGGAGTAGGCAAATAAGTAGGATAGAGCAAGCAATACTTACAAAAGAGCAAACTGATAAATTAGACTTCTTTATTTTATTTTTTTTTATATATGTAATTTATTGACAAATTGGTTTCCATACAACACCCAGTGCTCATCCCAACATAGACTTCTTTAAAGTTAAACGATTTCCCTCATCAACAGCCACTGTTAAGAAAATAAAAAGGCAAATGACAGATTAGGCCAAAATTGTTTACAATATATTTACAAAACGTATATCTGACAAAGGATGTGTACCTGAAATGTCAAAACAATGGTCTACATGACTGTCACTTCTGAGTTAGGTTTTAAAAAGACTGCAGCTTCCATCTTGGGTGTGCTTTTTCAATTCTACCTCTCTTTTACATAACTGGGTCTGGGGGAAGCCAACTGCCATATCATGAGGACCATCAGACACCCTATGGGGAGGCCCTTCTGGGAAGAAACCGAGGCCTGTCATAAGCTATGTGAGTGAACTTGGAAGCAGATCAACCTGGCTGACAGATTAACTACAGGGTTGGGAGAGACTGAGCCAGAGCTACCCAGCTGCTAAGCCCTTGGATTTCGGACCCAAAGAAACTGTGATATAATAAATGTTTGTTGTTTGAAGCTGGACTTTGGGGTCAAAAGTTACACAAATAATGCATTCGGCAAAAATGAAGCAAATGGAATAGTTGTACCCTGCTAATGGGAACAACCCATAAACCACTTTAAAAACCAGCAGGGACTACTAAGGGTAAATGTATGCATACTCTATGACCCAACAATTTTACTCCTTCATATATATGCAACAGAAATGTGTGCACTTTACATCAAAAGACATATACTATAAAAATATTTTGCCAGCAGTTATAGATGCTGAGATGAGTTTAGACTTTTATTTTACAAAAATAGAACCAATAACACTTGCCTGCTGTAGTTGATGTCACATTTGAGAGAAACAGGACTCTTTGGTGACTCCTAGGTTTTTGGACCTGGGTACATGGTTGAAGGGAAAAATCAATCATTTTGTTTGGGCCACGCTGAAATTGCCTAGTAGACTTCCAAGTGCAGATGTTAAATAGATAATTGAATTTATGAGTGTGGTAGTAGATTATGTATTTCAGAATCTTCACTGTATATATAAATATAATCTTCAAGTCTTGGAGCTAGATGATTTCATCTTGGGAGTATTCCTACAGATGATTAGAGGGCTTTGAACTTATCCAGTTCTAGTGAACTTTAACATTTAGAGTTTTGGTAGAAAAGGCCGAGATGGAACTGACAGTGAGATATGCAGAAGCCCAGGTAGTGTGGTATTAAGCAAAACTGGAGAAGTGGTAAATCCTGTTAAATATTGCTGAGAGAGAAATTAAAGATGGGAGAGTCAGATATATTGGACTTTGCATGCTGTTCATATTTGGGTAAGTTACATTCTGTAATTCTTAATTTCTTTACCAGAAAAATTTGTAAGGATTTCTTTTTTTTAAGTTTTTATTTATTTAAGTAATCTTTGCACACCATGTGGTGCTTGAACTTACAACCTTGAGGCCAAGAGTTGCATGTGCTTCTGACTGAGCTAGCCAGGTGCCCCGTGAGGATTTCTTTTTCACTAATTTCTTCTTTCATGGGTTTAGGAGATTTTTTAGTTTCTTTATTTTGTTTTGTGGTCTCAGCCTTAATGAACAGGCACTTGCCTGGAAAGTAATACCATTTCACAGCCTGATGTTTAATCATTTAATGTAGAACAAAATTGGATTAGAATAGTGGTTCCTAGAGGGAGCTAGAGGGACCTAGGGTCCTAGAGGGTGACTGAATGCTGTAAATGTGTTGGTTTATTTTTTTTTCTTTATTCTATAGTCTTCTTTTATTTAGATGTCCCATTTTGCCCCAGTTTCTATTGCTGCTGCCTATAATATAGTCCAGAAAAAAATAGTCATAAATTCTGCATTTTGGAAAGCAAGTTGCTTTGCACTTTATAAATTAATTTTTTCTCTGAAGCATTGATCCACATTGACAGGTGATGAAGTAGTTTAGCATGACTGTCAGCAATGCACAACTGAGCTGCCTTTCAACTCTAGTGCAAAGGCAATACTTTGAAAGGACTTATGTCCCAGACCACCCACAGTTCCATTATTTGTATTTGGATAATGACTTTCCCTTATGTATCATAAAGCTCGTGAGAAATACTATTTTATTAATTATTTTGAAATGCCTTGTGGAGAAGAGGGCAAGTAATTTAGGTATAAATAACTGATTGCTGATGACATTTCCAAGATTACCCTCTTGATAAAGGATACAATTAAGACATTTTGCTAATTCCATTGCTGTTTTTTTTTAATGTTTATATTTTATTTATTTTGAGAGAGCATGTGCAAGCACTTAAACGTGGGGGTGGGGCAGAGGGAGAGGAAGAGAGAGAATCCCAAGCAGGCTCCACATTGCAGCACGGAGCCCCATCTGGGGCTAGATCCCACCAACCATGAGATCATGACCTGAGCTGAAATCAAGAGCCGGGTGCTTAACCAAATGAGCCACCCAGGTGCCCCTCCATTGTTCTCTTAACAGAACCTTGACTTATAAGGTTATTCAAAATAAATAGTTGAAAATATGTATTTCCAGGGGAAAATATTTATTTTATTATATACTAAATCTTACATATTAAAAGGCAAAATTTTACTCACTTGGTATTTTTTATTACTATGTAAGTAATTTTGGTTTTAAACCTTTGGTTACAGACTGTATCTTACACAGTGATAAATTAGCTGGCATATTTAGAAGATATAATTTTCTGGTTTTTAAAACCTATGGCATCTGTTTAGCCAAATTCTTAAAAATAGAGACAGATTGGTCTATGAAAGTCCTCCTTGTTGTTCAATCAGTATGACATAGTTTATATGTAATTATTAGATGGTAGGGCATTCTGTGGCTCCTGGTTCAGTTTACTTTTGAAATAGTTCACTATTAATGTAGTTTGGACTTCCAGGTTTTGGTCTGGCATTTAAAGAACTTGGAAGTCACCAATCCAGCCTAACAGGTAAAAAGCTGAACACATTGAAAAATCAACGACTCTTATTTGGTCCGTAGTTCTTCACAGGGCAAACTGCTGCCCCCCAAATTGCAGAGACTGAAAGGTCCATCCAGTACAGAAAGTCACAACTTACCAGAGCAGCAACTTCCACAGGAATGGTGTCAGGGAGGGAAATGTGAGCTGTTCATTGGTGAATTGCTAGAGGCTCAATACAGGTAAATCCGAGAGATAAAAAGTCTAGCAGGACATCCTTCACATTTTTGTGAGTTTTACCTCTTGCATCTCTACTAAGTTCTCACAATGAATATTAGAGAAAAATCCTCTGTGATTCTCACAAGGGAAAGGAAAAAGGAATCATTTTGGAATATGCCAGGGCATTCTGTTCTTAACAAGGTCTGCTCTCAGGAGAATCTGTTTAAGAACCTAAATGACTGGGGTTTTATCAGAGCCTAACTGACCTGAGGGAAGGAAAATACCCAACCCCAATTGACAGTAGCTTTTCACATGGAAGAGGGAAATACCCAACTGTGCAGCCCACTCTAGCCACTCTAGTCTTGTGCCACAGGGGGTGGGGAGCTGAGAAATACTTGTGAAGTTCACAGTCTGGGGCATGGGCTTATTAGTAGACTGAGACCTATTCATAGGGCTATACAATGCTTCTCCTCCCTTCCTCCCACCTCACCAACACATTACTAAAGCCTGTCTACAGCAGTTCTTTTTATCTAGTACACTGTGCCTGCCTATAACAAAAAATTACAAGACATACTAAAGTGCGAAAAAACACAGAAGAGATGAAACAAACAACAGAATCAGATTCACATATTGTAGGGATGTTGGAATTATCAGACCTGGAATTTAAAACCATATTCTAGGGGCTCTAATAGGTAAAGTAGCATGTAAGAACAGATGGGCAGTGTAAACAGAGAGAAATTTTAGGAAAGAATAAAAAAGTGCTACAGATAAAAAGTGCTAACAAAAATGAAGAATGCCTTTGATGAGCTTATTAGTAGACTGGACAAGGCTCAGGAAGTCTCTTGAGCTTGAGAATATCTCAGTAGAAAACTCTAAAACTGAAAAGCAAAGAGAAAAAAAAATACTGGAAAACAAAAACAGAACAGAATATCCAAGGACTGTGAGGCAACTACAAAAGGTATAATGTACATGTAACAGAAATGCCAGAAGAAGAAATAGAGAAAGGAACAAAAGAAATATTTGGAACAACAGTGACAGAGAATATCTCTAAATTAATGTCAGACACCACAGATCCAGGAAGCTCAGAGGACACAAAAGCAGAATAAATGACAAAAACTCTACCTAGGCATATCATTTTCAAACTGCAAAAACTTAAAAAAAAAATCCTGAAAGAAACCAGAGGGGATAAAAGCCTTACCTATAGAGGAGCAAAGATAAGAATTAACGTCTGACTTCTCCTCAGAAACCGTGCAAGCAAGAAGAGAGCTCAATGAAATATTCAAAGTATTAAGAGAAAAAAGCCCACAAGCATAGAATCCTGTGAAATTATCCTTCAAAAGTGAAGTAGAAATAGCATTTCTTAGGCAAAGAAAAATTGAGGGAATTTGTTGCCAGTAGACCTGCCTTGTAAGAAACATTAAAAGAAGTTCTTTAGAGAGAAGGAAAATTATAAAGGTCAGAAACTCAAATCTACATAAAGAAAAGAAGAGCATTGGGGGAGGAATAAGTGAAAGCAAAATAAAAATGTTTATTTTTCTTATTCTTTTTTTTTTTAAGTTTATTTTGAGAGAGAGTGAGCGTGCACGAGCAGGGAAGAGGCAGAGAGAGGGAGAAAGAGAATTCCAAGCAGGCTCTGTGCCATCAGTGCAGAGCCAGATATGGGGTTAGATCCTACCAACCATGAGATCATGACCTGAGCCGAAATCGAGTCAGATGCTTAACCGATTGAGCCACTCAGCTGCCCCTATTTTTCGTATTCTCAGTTGATCTAACTAATAACCGTTTGTTCGGAATGATATAGCAACACTGTATTTAACTATGTATGCTGTGTGTGTGTGCTTATATGTGCTTATGCAGAATCTGAATGCCAGCAATAATACAAGTGATGGAAGGAAGAATTAGGATTATTTTGTAGTCGTAAAATACTTGCAGTACCTGTGATGCAATAGAGTGTTGTTTG
The DNA here is from genome assembly GCF_022079265.1 of Lynx rufus. Classification (NCBI taxonomy): domain Eukaryota; kingdom Metazoa; phylum Chordata; class Mammalia; order Carnivora; family Felidae; genus Lynx; species Lynx rufus. Next base: position 66,843,420 of record NW_025814897.1, on the reverse strand, counting down.
AAAGTAGACTGGATTAAGGGTGCCTGTCTGGCTCAGTCAGTAGTGCATGCACCTATTGATCTTGGGGTTGTGAGTTTAAGCCCCACATTGGGTGTGGAGATTACATAAAAAAGTAAAATCTTAAAAACAAAACAAAAAAAGAAAATAGACTGGATTAGTTGTAAGTACATATTGCAAACTCTAGGGGAACCACTAAAATTTTTATTTTTTTATTTTGAGAGAGAGAGAGAGGTGTGCACAAGCAGGGGAGGGGTAGAGAGAGAGGGAGAGAAAGAGAATCCCAAGCAGGCTCTGCACTGACAATGCGAAATCAAGATTTGGATGGATGCTTAGCTGACTGAGCCACCCAGAAGCCCCTAAAATTTTTTTTTAAGTATAACTGGTAATTTCTTACTAGATCTGTCTTCTGAGGCAAGGGAAACAAAGCAAAAGTAAACATTGGGACTACATCAAAATAAAAAAATCTTTGCACAGTTAAGGAAACAATCAACAAAACTAGAAGGCAACTAGAGAATGGGAGAAGATATTTGCAAATGACATATCAGATAAAGGGTTAGTATCCAAAATATATAACAAACTTCCATAACTCAACACCTAAAAACAAATAATCCAATTAAAAAATGGACAGAAAACATAAATAGACATTTTTCCAAAGAAGACATCCAGATGGCCAACAGACACATGAAAAGATGCTCAACATCACTCATAATCAGGGAAATGCAAATCAAAAGTACAATGAGCTGTCACCTCATACCAGTCAGAATAGCTAAAATTAACAACACAAAAAAACAAATATTGGCAAGGATGGAGAGAAAGGGGAACCCTCTTGCACTGATGTTGATAAAGCCAACTGGTGCAGCCACTATGGAAAACAGTATGGGGGTTTCTCGAAAAGTTAAAAATAGAACAACCCTACAATTCAGCAATTGTACTACTAGGTATTTATCCAAAGGATACAAAAATAATCTGATATTTGTAGGAGCATTATCAACACTAGCCAGCTATGCAAAGAGGCCAAATGTCCATCAACAGATTAATGGATAAAGATGTATATATATAATGGATTATTATCAGCCATAAAAAAGAATGAAATTTTTCCATTTACACTGATGTCGATGGAGCTAGAGAGTATTATGCTAAGCGAAATAAGTCAGAGAAAGACAAATACCATATGATTTCACTCATGTGTAATTTAAGAAACAAAACAAATGAACATAGTGGGGAGAAAAGAGAGAAAACCAAGAAACAGACTCTCAACTATAGAGAACAAACTGATGGTTACCAGAGGGGAGGTAGATGGGGGAGATGGGTTAAATAGGTGATGAGTATTAAGGAGGGCATTTGTTGTGATGAGCACCGGGTGTTGTATGTAAGTGTTGAATCACTAAATTCTACACCTGAAACTAATATTACACTACATGTTAACTGGAATTTAAATAAAAACTTGGAAAGAATTTTAAAAAGTGTAACTAATAGGCTAAGAAAGAGAAAATAGAATCATATAATATGCTCAGTTTAAAACCACTAAAAGCAGAAAAAAGAGTGGAAGATAAAAATAGAAACAAAGAAAAAGGGCAACAAATAGAAAACTGTAACATATGGTAGATAGTAATCCAACTATACCAATAATTAAATAGCAGCAGTCTAAATGCACCAGTTAGAAGACACATATTGTCAGAGTGGATCAAAAAGCAATACCCAATGATATGTTGTCTACAAGAAGCTCACTTTAAATATAAAGATATATAGAGATTAAAAACAAATTGGTGGAGAAAGATATACTATTCTAATACTAATCAAGAGAAAGTAGAAATAGTTGTATTAATTTCAGGCAGGTAAGACTTCAGAGTAAGGAAAGTCATCCAGGATAAGAAGGGGCATTATGTAGTGAAAAAGGTGTCAGTTTTCCAAGACGGCATAGTGACCCCTAATGTGTATGCATCTAAAGACATAGTGTTAAAATATGTGAGGCAAAATGGATAGATCTATAAGGAGAAATAGATGAATCCACTATTATGGTCGGAGACTTCAACATCCCTGTATCAGAAATGTTCATTCAGATCCAGTAGGCAGAAAACTAGTAAGGACATAGGTTAGTTAACACTGTCAGTCAACTCAATGTAATGGACATCTATACACTACTTCATCTAGCAACAGCAGAATGCATGTTCTTTTCAAGATATGCTCACCAAGATAGACCACATTCTAGGCCTCATAGCATACCTTAACAAACTTAGAAGTATGGAGATCATACAGTCTGTTCTCAGGCCACAATGGAATTAAGCTAGAAATCAATAATAGTTCGAAAATCCCAATGTACTTGGGAGATTCAACAGCAGTTCTAAATAACACATGATTTAAAAAGAAATCTCAAGAAAATTTTAAAAGATTTTGAACTATTTAAAGTAACTTAAGAAATGACAAATTGACATGATAACATTTTCTTTTTTTTCAGACATGTACTTCTTACCGTAGCACATACTGTTTTTCCTCTCTCTGAGATTCTACCTGGCTCTGTTCAAAATATCACAAGTTAGCATTTACTGACTACTCACAAGTATTTGGGGTGATTTTTTGTTTAGAAAAAAATACTCAAAAATTGTTTTTCAAATGATTAAACAGTTCTAATTTGTTAAGAGAAGTTATACATCCATTATTTATTGGTCTTAAAAATAACACTAGAAGAATATAGCATGTTAATTATATGTAGTATGACTACATATGTGAAAGTTAGATTCTAAAGTTAGTATAAAAGACAAAAATCTTGTGTTGCCAAAATGATCTTTTAAAATTTGATAAATATGTACAGTTCAGAGGTAATATAAAACTAAATCTTGCATCTAAAGCAGCTGGTTCTTTCAGTGTGGGAAGAAATTGATTTTTTTCCAGCTGAGCACTGGATGAAGTTCTTAGTGTATTTTTGGTTTGTGTTGATTGACAGTTATGAATTGTGGCTTAATTACTTGAATCATACACAATACAATTTTTTTTTCCCTAAAAGGCCTTCCTGAATTGAATTCAGCTATGTGGAAAACAGGTTTTGTTTCTCATTTTATGCATATTCTAGGGTATAATATCACTGAGTGGAATATTAGGTAGAATTTTCCACACTGCATTCATGCTATATTTTCTCTTTCTCATCTCTGTCTCTGTCTCTTTTACACACACACACACATACACACACACACACACACACACACACACACACGTTGGCTAAGCTCATTTCGTTTAGCTTTTTTTTTAAGCTCCTTTAATTCTTGAATTTAAATGCATGTGTATGTGCCATCCACTTATTCTAATCTTAAATTGTTATTTGCTTCTAACTCATACCCTCTTTCATACCTGTTGCAGAAATTATGACTTTGGTACAGATAGAAAGTTAAATTGACAGAATTAATTTTCTAGTCCTAGTACATTAGAGAAAGCAGATCTGTGATAAATAATAGAGTTATATGATTACATGGTAGCACTGCTGATGAGGTATAATATACCTCTTATGTTTGTGTGAGAAAGTTAGGTTCTGTTTTAGGGTAGGCCACACTTTTTCACTTATAGTGTACTTCAGCTAATCACAACTGTACATAGGTTACAAAAATGGCAACTGAGGCCCTGTACTCATGAATATCTACTTTTTAGAATAAGACATTTTAAAACTAAATATAGCAATAAAAATTATCTCTTTTCTAGGAGTAAATAAAATCACTTAGTACACATTATCTCTGAGGGAAAAAGTAGGATATTGGCTATAATTTTGGTATAAAAAATTATGGGTAGTTATAGGCTCCTAGACTCTTATGGTTCTCTTGAGACTTATTATTTTAATTTTTTTGTTTCTTGAAATTACTAACTTTGTTGCTTTACTTTCCTTAGATATTTTCTTCAGATCATGTTTGTTGTAATTTTTCCACTATAGTTGAGTGTGTATTTGGTAGTCTTAAAGTTTTTTATTTTAAATTTCTTTCAAATAGTTAAGGGTGATTACATTTTACAGTACACATAAATTGAATTAAACTTTTTAAAGAGAACTTTATTTATTTATTTTGAGAGAGGAGAGAGAGAGAGAGAGAGAGAGAGAGGGAGAGAAAGAGGGAGGGCATGTGCATGCATTCATATGAGGAGGGGAGGATCAGAGAGAGAGGGAGAGAAAATCCCAAGCAGGCTCTGCGCTGTCAGTGCAGAGCTTGACACGGGTCTTGATCCCACAAACTATGAGATCATCACCTGAGCTGAAGTCATGAGTTGGATGCTTAACCAACTGAGCCACCCAGGTACCCCTAAATTGAATTAAACTTTTACTTTAGCATTTCAAATTAGGCTAATACCCTCTGGACTTCTTCCAAGAGAAACATGGAAGCAAAACCCAAAAACTCCCTAGAAATCTATTGGGAACTGAAACTTCAACAAAATTGACATTTTTCTTGTTTTTTAGATCATTTCATGCTTCATTAAATGTATCTCCTTCTGCAACAAACCACAAAAATATGCACTGGTTCACCTATAAAGTATAGAATTATCCTGAAATGAAAGCAACTGTTGAATGTTTTACGTTTCCATAGTGCTAATACTTTCTGGAGGGAGAAATTGTGAGATAAAGGCCCTCTACCTTCCGCATCCCCAAGGTTATCTGTGTTGCAAACATAAAATAATAATTTTTTGCTTTTTTTGTATACTGGGCATTATTCCTATGTGCTTAACTTATTCGGAAACATTCATTTCAGTTCAAGTCTTTATGGAGCATTATCTCTATGTATAGATTATGCTAAGCAATATGGATATTTTCTGTTGACATATAACTGTTGGGGTGACAATCATGCTTATAAGAAATTGAGTACAGAATATGACATGTAGTATAGTAAATGATACAGAGAAGCTAAAATAATTAGGGAAGACTTCATCTATCCACAGGAGGGTAGTAACCAAGTAGAGAACTGGCACTTCTTGAAAGCCCTGGACATGTTTATAGATAAGTGTTATGTCTGACCTGGAAATTTCTTCCTTTCTTAGCTCCTTAGGGATCTATTGTTTGTGCCACTCATTTGGCACCACGTGCATGTTACTTTTCATTGTGTTTACCTTTTAACACTTACCTGTCTAGTTCTACACTAGATTATATTCACTTCCTGGAAAGCGAAGATAGTGCTATACTTCGTCATACTTAATTGCAGCATATCTTGCATATAGTTGGTACTCAGTGATATTTCATAGTTATATCATCTCTAGAAGGGATGTTGATGAATTTCCAGTACTTATTTCTCAGATACAACATTCTTGCATTTTCCTGCAGGAGAACAGCGATAACATAAAAGTTAGGTTTCTTCATAGAAGCTCCTTTTTCATAGCTTCCAGAGCTGGAAATTCAAGAAGGGGGGAGAAAAAAAGCAGGTGAATGATTTAGCATATCTGCCTAATATTTGAGACTTAGGAAACAGGAAGTTGTTTGTGGGTTATAATTATATCAAGTTCTGATAGTTTATTTTTATGTGTGTGTTTGTGTGTGTGTGTGTGTGTGTGTGTGTGTGTGTGTTTATTCTTCATAGTAATGTGTATCTATTAGGTGGACATGGTCCCTTCTACTTGAATCAGTGTTTGAATGAGACCTGTCACTTCTTCTTTCACCAATTTATATATCTAATTGTGGTAAAATATATATAACATAAAACTTATAATTTTATCCATTTTTAAGTATACAGTTCAGTGGCATTTAAATATATTCACACTGCTGTGCAGTCACTGTTACCATCCATTTCTACAACTTTGTCATCATCTCTTACAGAAACTCTGTACTCATTAAATAATAACTCCTCATTCCTCTGCTTCCCCCAGCCCTTGGTAACCACTATCCTACTTTTTGTCTGTATGAATTTTATTTTTCTAGATATTGCATGTAAGTGAAATCATATAATATTTGTCCTTTGTGTCTGGCTTATTTCACTTAACATAGTGTCTTCAAACTTCATCCATGTTATAGCATGTATCAGATTTTCATTCTTTTTGAAGGCTAAGCAATATTCCATTATATGTATATACTACATTTTATTTATCTGTTCATGCATTGATAGACATTTTGGTTGGCTTTATTTTTAGATTGTGAATAATATTGCCATGAACATTGGTGTAATAAGTTTTTATTTGAGTGTTCATGTATTTCACATTTCTCCCTACCTCTTTTCTAGTTAATACAATTCTTTTGAGATGATGTCTTTAAATAACTCAAAATGCTATTAGTTGGATCTTGATCCGGCCTGTGGACCTGGATCTCTTTAAAGGGTGACTTTATTCTATTAAAATATATTGATTCTTTAAATTTTAACTTAGAAAACAGTCTTATTTCTCTTAATTCCAGGTTTTTTGGGTGTCTTACTGCCCTCTGTATACATAATACTTGCTTCCAAGACATGAAGTACTCTGGGCACCCATGGAGACAATAGAATTAATTTAATTAAAGTAAATCAGAAATACGTTTATAGAGGAAGTGAGATTGAACTAAGGCTCAAAAGATTTGTAGTACCTTGATGAATAGTTGGAGGATGAGACAGGCATTTAAAGAAGGAACGTTTTGAAAGATACAGAATCAGGGAAGTCCCAGATATGTTTGGAAGCAGTGGGAGTTTTATTAGCACATGGGTTGTTTAGAAATAAAGAAGGAATAAGGAGCAATGAAGGAATGAGGAATAAGAAAGTCTGAGTATTGAACAACAGAATTTGGTTTCTTTTATTCAGAAATAAATCTAGGATCTAGGGACCTAGAGATCCCTTTGGGATCTAGAATGAGTAGTTAGGTCTGTGAGATAAAGAGTGACTAAAGACTAGCAGATACTATGAAGTGGCTTTTATAGTTTTGGGGAAAGTAATAGATTGTGAGAAGATGAGAATGTGGGGGCTGGGAAGAGGAAAAGGTCAGAATTTGATATTTTAGCAGTGGAATAATTACATTTTATAATGAGTCTTAGCATTAGACCTTGCCAGTTGAGTAATTGAGAAAGAGAAGGGGCAGAAAGTGATTTGAGCATATTAATTCATTAATTGAATAGGCATTTAATTTACTCTGTCTCAGGTAGTATTCTAGGCTCTGATGATTAATAGATTAGTAAATTACAATTTTACTTTTAAGGGCCTTAATCTTATAAGTAGATGTTTTTTTCCTATAAATTTTCTGTAGCTTAATTTCTTAAAAGATTTGTGGGTAAAATTTTCAGATGAACAGGAAATAGACCAGCTAGTTCATTATTTTTCAAGAGAAGCTATTATAATGATTTTGATGGAGTGTGGATTAAAATTTAATTGGGGGAAAGACATTAAAAATTGGTTAGGTTGGTGTGCCTGGGTAGCTCAGTTGGTTAAGTGTTTGACTCTTGATTTCGGCTTAGGTCATGATCTCATGGTTTGTGAGATTGAGCCCTGCATTGAGCTCTGTGCTGACAGTGTGGAACCTGCTTGGGATTCTCTCTCTCCCTCTCTCTATGCCATTCTACTACTCGTGCTTTCTCTCTCTCTCAAAATAAATAAACATTCAAAAAAATACAAAAATTTGTTAGGTACTTAACATATACAAAATCATGGGGCCATTTAATTTCACTGTTTATTTTATTATAAATATTTTTTAATGTTTATTTTTGAGAATGAGAGAGAGACAACATGAGTGGGGGAGGGGCAAAGAGAGAGGTGGACACAGAATCTGAAGCAGGCTTTAGGCTCTGAGCTGTCAAGCACAGAACCCGACACGGGGTTCAAGCTCACGACCTATGAGATCAGGACCTGAGTTGAAGTCAGACACTTCACTGACTGAGCCACCCAAGCACCTCTTTACTTTCACTCTTTAAGAAAATCAAATATTTCAAGTTCTCAGAGTTCTGGAATTATTTATTTACATATGCTTTTTCAATGAAGTATAATAAATCATACATATTTAAGATACAGTTTGAGTGATATATGTGTACTCCCATAAAATCTTTAACACAATCAAGAAAATGAATGTATATGTATCATTTACCAAGTTACCTTTCTCTTTTCCTCTTTTACATTCCTAGACTTTCTGTCACTATAGATCATTTTGCATTTTCCAGAATATTTAATATAAATAGAATCATGCAACATTTTTGATTTAGCTTCTTTCACTCAACATTATTGAGATTCATATTTGTTGTTGCATATATCAATAAATTGTGTCTTTTTATTGCTGACTAATAGTATTTCATTGTATGTGTGTACCACAGTTTTATCCATTCGCCTGCTAATGGACATTTGGTTGTTTCCAGTTGTTCGCTATTATGAATAAAGCTGTGAAAGAGAATTCATGTAAAGTCTTTATGTTTACACATGATTTCATTTCTCTTGGGTAAATTCCTAAAAGCTAAATGACTGGATCATATGTTAGGTATATGTTTATGTTTTTAAGAAAACTGCTAAACTGTTTTCCAAACACATTTTATCAATTTGCATTCTTACAAGCAGTGTATAAGACTTCCTAGTTCTTCTCCCTCCTAGACAACCCTTGGTAGATTTCAATCTTTTTAATTTTAGCCATTCTATAAGTGTGTATTGGTATTTATTGTGGTTATTTGTCATCTGAAATTTGTTCTTTGGTAAAATGTCTATTCAAATGTTTACCTATTTTTAAAATTGAGTTGTTTCCTTATTGAATTATAAGAGAAGTTTTTCATATGCTCTCTATACTTGTATATGTTTTGCAAATGTTTTTCCCAATCTGTAGTTTATGTTTTCATTTTTAGGACAATGTCTTTTGAAGTGCAGAAGTTTTTTGTTTTGGTGAAATCTGCTTTATAAATTTTCTCTCTTTTTTTGGCATCATATCTAAGCTTTGCCTAACCTGAGATCAACGAAGATTTTCTTTTATGTTTTCTTCTAGTAGGTATTGTATTGTATTGTATTGTATTGTATTGTATTGTATTGTATTGTATTGTATTGTATTGTAGAGAGAGAGCATGAGCTGGGAAGAGGGGCAGAGGGAGGGAAAAGATCTTAAGCAGTCTCTATGCTCAGTGCAGAGCCTGATAGAGGGCTTAATCCCATGATACTGGGATCATGACCTGAGCTGAAATCAAGAGTCTGATGCTAAACCCACTGAGCCACCCAAGTACCCCTCTTCTAGTAGTTTTATATAATATCCTTTCCATTTAGTTCTACAACTCATTTTAAGTTAATTTTTATATTTTGTACAAGTTATGGTTCAAAGATTATTTTTGTGGGCAGGGATGTCTAATTGTTCCAGTGCCATTTTGGAGAAAATATTCTTTTTTCTGTAGAATTGCCTTTGTAAAAATCAAGTTTTTATGTATGTATGCACCTATTTTTGGACATTGTCCATTCTGTTCCATTGATATTTATCATCCTTTCTTAATTACTGTAGCTTCCTTTATATTAGGTCATGAAACCTAGTACTATGAGGTTTTTAGCCTTTTTCTTCTTTTCAGAATTATTTTGGCTATTCTACTTCCTTTGCATTTCCACATAAACTTTAGAGTCAGGTTGTAGATTTGTATAAAAAACAATCCTACACTTGATCTTAGCCAAAAGGCCGAGAAACGATTGTATAAAAAACAATCCTACTACAATTGACTGGGCTTGTGTTCAATTTATATATCAGTTTGGAGAGAAGTAACATATTAACTAAATTAAATTTCCCAATCTGTTAGCATGGTAGCTCTTTTTTTTTTATTTTATTAAAAAAAATTTTTTTAATCTTTATTTTTGAGAGAGCGAGAGAGAGAAACAGAGCATGAACAGGGAGGAACAGAGAGAGAAGGAGACACAGAATCCGAAGCAGGCTCCAGGCTCTGAGTGCCAGCGCAGAGCCCAACGCGGGGCCCAAACCCATGAACTGTGAGATCATGACCTGAGCTGAAGTCGGATGCTTAACTGACTGAGCCACCCAGGCGCCCTGTTTTGTTTTTTTTTTTTTAATTTTAATTCCAATGTAGTTGTATTAATTTCAGATGTACAGTATAGTGATGGAACAATTCCAGTGTGTTACTCTGTGCTCATCAGGATAAGTATACTTTTAGAGGCATATGGGTGGCTCAGTTGGTTTAGCATCTGACTTTGTCTCAGGTCATGATCTCATGGTTTGTGGATTCAAGCCCTGCATCTGGCTCTCTGCTGTCAGCACAGAGCTCACTTCAGATCCTCTGTCCCCCTCTCTTTCTGCCCCTCCCCCTTTCATGCACATGCTCTCTCTCTCTCTTTTAAAAATCAAGATTAAAAAAAAAAGATAAGTGTACTTTTAATCCCTTTCAACTGTTTTACTCATGCCCCCCCCCCCACCTCCCCTCTGGTAACCATCTGTTTTCTGTAGTGTTTGTTTTCTTGTTTGTTTCTTTTTCTCCCCTTTGTTCATTTGTTTTGTTTCTTAAATCATACAAGTTGTGTGAAATCATGTGGTATTTTTCTTTCTCTGACTAGCTTATTTCTTTCTCTGACTGGTTTAGCATTATACTCTCTAGATCCATCCATGTTGTTGCAAATGGCAAGGTTTCATTTTTTTGGGCTGGATAATACTCTGTTGTGTACATATGTGTGTGTGTGTACATAGATATATATGTGTGTGTGTGTGTGTGTGTGTGTGTACACGTCCTCTTTGTCTTATTCATCCATTATCAAAAAACACTTGGGCTGCTTCCATAATTTGGCTCTGGTAAATAATGCTGCAGTAAACATAGGAGTACATATATCTCTTGGAATTAGAGTTTGTCAAGAGATTTTTTTATTTCTTTCATTATTGTTTTGTAGTTTTTTACATATAGATCCTGTATATATTTTGTTGAATTTATTTCTAAGTAGTTCATGTTTTCTGATGCACTTGTAAATGGTACTTAAAAATATAGCTCTTGTGTTTTATTCCCTTGCTAAACTCACTTACTAGTTCTAGTAGCTTTTGTAGATTATTTTAGACTTGTTCATAGATAGTTATGTCATAAGCAGAGAAGAAAGTTTTGTTTTTTCCCTTCTAATCTGTGTGCCTCTCTTCCTTATCTTGTTGCACATCCACTACAGTGTTAAGTAGTAGTGGTGATGACAAGTATCCTTATCTGCTCCATATATGAGGGCAAAAACCAGTGTTTCACCATTATGTATGATATTAGCTTTAAGTTTGGGCCTGATAACCTTTTTCAGGCGGGGCAATTTTCTTCTATTCCTAGTTTGCTGCAAGTTTTAAATCATAAATGGATGTCACAATTTGTCAAGTGCTTTTTCCTCTATCAAGTCGATCATATGGAGATTTTTTTCAGTCTCTTGATATGGTGAATTGCACCAATCAATTTGCAAATATTGGATTAGCCTTAAATTACCAGGATCAACTTCACTTAGATGTATTCTTTTTGCATATCACTGGATACAATTTGCTAACATTTTGGGGGGATTTTTCATTTGTATTCACAAGGGATATTTGTCCAAGGGATATTTGTAGTTTTCCTGTTATGACTTTGTCTGGTTTTGGTCTCAGTGTAGCACTTGTCTCAAAAAGTAGGTTTGGAAATCTTTCTTTTCTATTTTCAAGAAATTTTTATGGAGAATTAATATTGTATCTTATTGAAATGTTTAACTGGATTGCCAGTGAACCAATAAGACCCAGGACTTTTTTTTGTTGTTGGAAGATTAGAAGTTCAGAGACATAGGACTATTCAAGAAAGCTATTTCTTTTGTGTCTTTTTAAGATTTTACCTTTTTCATGTGAGTTGTCGAGTTTATGAGCATGAAGTTTTTTGAAGTACTCCTTTATTATAATATTAATATTGGATCTGTGGTAATTTTTTTTTAATTCCTGTTATAATTTGTGTCTTCTCTTTTTTTCTTTGGTCAGTTTGGCTAGAGTTTTATAAATTTTTTTGAGCTTTTCAGAGAACCAGCTTTCGGTTTCATGGATTTTTCTCCATTGTCTTTCTATATCCTGTTTTAAAAAAATCCCTCTGATCTTTATTATTTATCTTCTTCTGCTTATGATCTATACTCTTGGATATTTGAGGGGAATTCTCTGCAAATCTCTGGAGTTTTATCTCAGAACATTTCTCTCTTCTGTGATACTCTGCTCTGCAAACTCTAGCTTCTTAGTCTTCCTGGATATCTGCCGTGTCTTTGCCTGGAAGCTCAGTGTGGGTAACTGGGGCAATCATAGGGGTCCCCTCATCTCTCATAGATCATTGTACTTTATTAACTGATGTCTAGTGTTTTGAAAACTGTTAAGTCATATATTTTGTCCAGTTTTTTTTTAAATTGGTTTTGGCAGGAGATTAAGTCTAGTTCCCTGTTATTGCATCTTGGCCCATCATTTACTTTTCAATTTTTATCTTATCTAAATGGCAAAGTCTTGAAGAGAAGACAGCTTTTGTACCCTACATAGTGTGTAGTACAGGACCTTGTACTCCATAAGTGCTTTTTGCAAATTTGACTTATTACTTGAGTTTACTTGAACTGGATGGAAGAGGGAGATAAAGCAGAAGAGTAAAGGCACCATCTGATTGCATTTTCCCTGCTTGTCAAGTGAACTCACTCTGGAGCCCTGATAGTAGAATTTCTATATTCCACTCCCATCTGTTAACTATAGTGCTTATAGTTGGGTTACTAGAACTACCCCTAAAACCCCGTCAGACATCATCTGATCCAACTGGCCCCCTTAACCTTATCTTTCACAAGAATTGTAATTTGATAGACTAGTAGGATGTTGAGAAGGGGAGAAATCTATAGGAAAATCATAGACTAAAAAATAATCTCAAGGAGTCTTTTCTGGATGCTGACTCCAAATATTCAGTTTCACTATTAATCTGAAGATTGATTTTTCTCGTGTTTTCAATTTTTCAGCAGTTATTGTTTCTTCAGCTGTTCTTTCAGTCCCTTTGGAGTCTCTCAATCCACCTTATATGTCTTTTAACTCTAGTTTCAGGGGCACCTGGGTGGCTCAGTTGGTTAAACGTCCAACTCTTGATCTCAGCTCAAGTCATGATCTGATGGTTTGGGGGTTTAAGCATCGCATTGGGCTCTATGCTGACAGTGTGGAGCCTGCTTGGGATTCTCTCTCTCTCTCTCTCTCTCTCTCTCTCTCTCTCTGCCTCTCTGCCTCTACCCCACTTGCTTAAATAAATAAACTTTAAAAATTTTAGCTGTAGTTTCAATTAAAATTTTTTTCTGACTCTGCTGAGTTCTCAGTGAATGCATCAGGACTATCTTCTAATTCAAGACGTCTGCCTTCAGTCTATCTAGAGAAAAGTCTGTTTCATCTATTGATTTTTTATATCAATGACCAAATTTTTTATTTTCACATTTTCTTTTTTCTAATGTTTATTTTTATTTTTGAGGAAGAGAGAGAAAGTGAGAGAGGGAGATTGAGGATCAGAAGCAAGATCATGACCTAAGCTAAAGTTGAACACTTAACCAACTGAGCCATCCAGGCACCCATATTTCCACATTTTCTAATTGGGTTCTTTTCATACCTACATTTTCCCCCTTTCTTTTGTTTTCATTATTTCTTGTTCATTTTAACCTGAAGTTTTGCCCTCATGTATCCCTGTGAAAATTCTGTATGAATTTACTTTTAATGTTTTAAATATTTATTTCCTTAAAATTATTTTCATATTGAATAAATTCATGTAGTGATTATTGATTTTTCTGACTGTAATTTTTAGCATTAGATTTCTCCATATGATTCTGAATATTGGTGTGCTGGCTCATTTTGGGTGGGAGTTATTTTTCTGCTGTTGTTTTTCTCTCCCCTTCTTTCCAGTGTGCTCATACCTGTTTCTAGGTATTCAGTTAATTTTCAGTTAAACCCTCCTTGTCCTCAATCTAGAACTAAGTCTTATTCCAGAATTTCATTGATTTTTGTCATAAGTTATATTGGAGATAAGATAGAAACATTTGGTACTTTGCTTCAGTTTCTGGTAACATGTTAATAGATTATGCCAGCACCCTCTCCCTTAGACATTTTCCTAAAAGGCCTAGGTGGCTTCGGTTAAGTGTCCAACTTCGGCTCAGATATGATCTTGCAGTTCGTGGGTTCGAGCCCTGTGTTGGGCTCTGTGCTGACAGCTCAGAACCTGGAGCCTGCTTTGGATTCTGTGTCTCCCTCTGTCTCTGCCCTTCCCTATTTGTACTCTTTCTCTCTCTCAAAAATAAATAAACATTGACAAAAAAAATTTTAATGAAGTAAAATAAAAGCCCTCACTGGAGGTTGGTGTGTGTGTGTGTGTGTGTGTGTGTGTGTGTGTGTGTGTGTGTTTCCTAGCCTTCTTTCTTGAACTAGCTCGGTTCTGGAGGGCAAGGGCTGGTATGGTACTGAACACTGCCACTCCTTTTTAAGGTCTGTAATCAAAGGCCTGAGCTTTTAGCCAGCTTTACTTTTTATTAACCATTTCTGTTTTATTACTGGCTGCTAGAATTTTTTTAAAATTCTTTTTTAATGTTGATTTACTTTCGAGAGAGAGAGAGGCAGAGAGAGAGGGAGACACAGAATCCAAAGCAGGCTCCTCCAGGCTCTGAGCTGTCAGTACAGAGCCCAAGGTGGGGCTCGAACTCACAAACCGCGAGATCATGACCTGAGCCAAAGTTGGAAGCTTAACTGACTTAACCACCCAGGCACCCCAGGCTGCTAGAAATTTTTTTAAGTTTATGTATTTATTTTGAGAAAGAGAGAGCATACGTGGGAGGGGTGGCGAGAGAGGGAGAGAGAGAAAATCCCAAGGAGTCTGCACTGTCAGCATGGAGCCTGACACAGGGCTCGAACTCATGAACCATGAGATCATGATCTGACCCAAAATCAGGAGTCAAACACTCAACCTATTGAGCCACCCAGGCGCCCTGGCTGCTAGAAATTTTTATCTTGTTTTTGAACCTATGTGTTTTGTGTTATCTTTTCATATATTTTATGTATCCTGGCCATGTTTTTGGTGTGCAATTAGTGATCAAAGTTTACCATTATGCTATTCTGATTTGAAGTCACATTTCCCGGTTAGGAGATTTCAGAATAAATATACCTGGCTTAACTCTTCTAGATTCTCAGTGAATAAGAAAAGACAAGAAAAACTCAGGATTATAAATCAAATGTTATTCTTCTTTTGGTCCTCTGCGATAGATAATACAGAAGTGGTTTCTTTATAGAGCATTGGTTACTTGTATTACTTAGTTTCATTCTAAATTCTGTGAGTTACTTCTCCACGAATTTCTGCTGCCCAAGTCTTCTAAACACTGTCATACAAAGAGACATCGTTAGCTTAGAAGCTTGAGATCCTGGAACCTATCTGGATTAATTTGGGAACATTATTTAACCTTTCCATATTTGCTTCTTCCCTTATGAAACAAGTATAATTAATATCTGCTTTCCCTATCTCATGGGATAGTTGTGAACATTATAAAAGATGATAGAGTTCAATTCAACAAGGTTTTACTTATCACCTGTTTGGAGAAAGACATATAGTTAGGTTCTAAGGAAATTGAATAAAACACAGTCCTATGGCTATTTATAATACAGTGGGACATACAGCTTGTTTTATTTTTTATTTATTTTTTTTTAATTTTTTTTTCAACGTTTATTTATTTTTGGGACAGAGAGAGACAGAGCATGAACGGGGGAGGGGCAGAGAGAGAGGGAGACACAGAATCGGAAACAGGTTCCAGGCTCTGAGCCGTCGTCAGCCCAGAGCCCGACGCGGGGCTCAAACTCATGGACCGCGAGATCGTGACCTGGCTGAAGTCGGACGCTTAACCGACTGCGCCACCCAGGCGCCCCCATACAGCTTGTTTTATAACCAGTTATAATACAGCATAGTCTGTGATAAATGCTTAAATACAGATATTAAACAACAATTTAAGAGGACCTAAAGAAAGATGCAACTTAGGCTTCAGGAAGTGAGCAAAAACTTTACTGAGGGCTGATCTTTGATTTAAAGCCATCGGGCTTTAAAAATGCCAAGGTGCTATGTAAACATGACAATGCTATTATTTTATATGCCAAATATTTTTCCATGAGCTAATCTGATTGGAGACCACTAAGCCATTTCTTCTTTATCTTTTTTGTTCGTTATGTAGGTTTGCCCTTGCTATTAAATCTTCATTCTTATTTGTCATGATGGTTGGGATGAGGCATACTCTTGTGGTATTACAGCCAATCTTTCTCTCTTCTGTGAATACTGATTTAGATGATGCTTTTTCAAAAGAACAATTTTCTCTTTATAGGTTTTATTTTTTGATAATGCAATAATTGAAAAGAAAATTTTCCCTCCAGGCTGCTTTTTCAGAGATTGTTACCTCTGAAGTTCCAAGGAAACACTTTGCTATTATCCAGATACATTTAGACTCAGCTTTTGCAGTAGAACATTTTGTTCTATTTGCTATAATTTTTTAAGGGACAAAGATAAACAGCTTAAATAGATAACCATCTCTGGTTGCTGCTTCTAACAATAATATTTAGCAGCTAGTGAATATTCTGTAAGTGCCTTTCTCAGAAAGGCTGCATTAAGTAAACAAGCAGTAAATATTGTTGGTGACTGATAGATGATAGAATTCAAAGCTAGCCAACCACTCATATCAGGCTAAAACATTGTTTTTCTGTTTTGGTAAATAGTACTCATCTTGTTTAGACAGGTCTTATCAAAAACAGTGTTAGCATTTCATACCAAACATATTTTTATAAAGCTCATGAGAACTAAAACTAACAAATTTTGAATTGCTTCAATCATATTTCATTAGCTTCTTTTGATGTATGTTTTGGTTTATTTCCAAATCACAAGTTATACTGTATCCTGTGTTTTGAAGAATGATAGCTCTTGTGCAGTGTTCCAGTCAGTCACCATTTACAGTAAAATTTGGCTTGTTTTTGTCATGGAAATCTCAGCCATGGATTGAATTGATACTTGGGAACATACTTTTATTTGGTCCTTGGCTGCCAAAAGATTTCATTACAGGTGTTTTGTGAGGTTTATGTAACTAATATTTGGTGGCTTCTGTATTAGATACCGCTGTAATTTGAAGTGTCATTCCTTTGCAAACCTTTTAAGAGATGTAACTATTTCTAGCCCTTTTGACTAAGTCCTCTTGACTAAGGAGACAGTTATTATATACATATTTTGGTTTAGGTGTTGTCTTGAATTACTTTATGTTTAAGTAGCAATGCATCATCAGAATCACCAGAAACACTAGCAAGTAAACTCCCACATGGATTTTATCTTTTTTATTATATTTTCATTGGTTGGCACAAAGTTGTTGTTCAGTAAACTAGTTGAATTAATTACCATCCGCTTCAGAGTCACCATCACTCCTCCTATTGCTTATAGTAATTACTGATATATAGGACCTGAATCCTATCCCCCAACAATGGTTTTTTCTTCCCTCTTTTATCCTACTTTTTAGGTCTCAGGTAAAAGGTTTACTCTCTTCCAGTCATCAGTGACCTTCCCCTTTTACAATGATAGCAATAGCAGTAATAATGAAAATGATATTTATTGCTAGTATGTCTGAGTACCAGCTTGTGACAGGCCAGTGGTTCTATAATAGGGTTTATTAATCATTTTCTATCTCCAGGTACTATGCTGAATAATCCACATGCATTATATCACTTAATCTTACCAGCAAAATAATAAGTTGTTTTATGCTCAAGAAAAACTGAGGCTCAGAGAAATTCACCAAAACCATAACCTAAATTAGGGCCAGACTCAGGATTCAGTTCCTTTCTATCTGGTGCCAAAGGCCATGAGATTATCAAGTTCACCTTTCTTTATGAATCTGTTTTTCACTATGTCTGATAAATTGCCATCTAGCTTCTGGTTTAATACGTCTAGTAAGTGGTTCTTATTCTCTAGGAGATAATTAATTTCATTGTTAGACAGCTGTAATTATTAAAATGTTTTCATAATATTAAAGAAATATGATGTTTGTAATTTAAACTTATTATGTCAGTAAACTTTTCTAGAGACATCTAAGATAGAATGAGTCTATTCTTACTAACATTGGCTATATTTAGCAAATTGTATTTAAAACATGTAGAAGGGTGCCTGACTGGCGCATTCAGAAAAACATGTGACTCTTGATCTTGGAGTGGTAAATTCAAGCCCCACATTGGGTATAGAGATTACCTAAATAAATACAAATTTAAATATATATATATATATACACACATATACATTTACATATGTATATATATGTATATGTATATGTATATGTATATACATTTACAATGTATATATATACATATACATTTACATATGTAAATACAAATTTAAATATATATATACACATATATATATACACACATAAATATATATATACAAATTTAAATATATATATATATATATAAATATAGGTAAGCAGGAAATCTCTTTTAGTGTGTGTATGTGATAAAAGACTCTAGAGAGCTTTTAGACATATTTAAAACTTTCTGTGTCCTTCATCTAGTTTATACTTACATCCATATCTAAGAAACAGAGATAGGTAATGGAATTCAGAGCAAATGTTTTTTAATTAGCCTAAATGAAATCATTAAAACACTAATTAAAAGTAGGTAAAAGGGATTGTAATGTAAGGAATGTGTAGCTGTCATAACTTTTAAGTGATAGTAAAATGCAGAAAGAAGTGTTGCAAAATAAGTCACATGAGAGTTTGACAAAATTTGAAGAACGTTTTCTTTCTAATTTTTGTTTTTCTATTTGTCTTCCTTGGTTAGTCTAACCAGTTTGTTTATACTGTTTTTATTCCCTCTCTAGTTTGTCAGTTACACAGGTAGCTGTGTTTTTGTTAGCCCTTCATTTCTTACACATGGGCCTTGCTAAGAAGACTAGCAATCTAGACATCATTTCAACATCCATGTTTTTTATATTTACTATGTGTCATATAGAGTGCTAATAAGCATTGGGCAAGGCACAGTTTAAGGCGGGGTTTTGTCCTCAGTTTTTTTTTTTTTCATTCAAAACAGAAAAAATTAAAACATCAAAATAGAGAATAGTGAACTCCTGTTCACTCAGTCAGCTACAACCACCATTGCCACTAGGCCATTCTTTTTTCAGCTATAAGCCTTATCCACTCACCAGCCTCACACTTTTCCAGCTAGATTATTTTGAAAAAAACACAGATAATTATATTAATTGGACCATATGAAATTGTATATATCCATCCAATTTCAACCTACAAAATGATTGCATATGGTTCAACTTAGTTATCATTTCATTCATAAATATTTCAGTGTGTATTTCTAAAAAATAAGACCTCTTTTTGTTTATTAACACAACTTCAGTATCATTCTCATACCCAAAAAAATAACAATAAATCCTTAATATCACCAAATATCCGGGGCGCCTGGGTGGCTCAGTTGGTTAAGCGTCCGACTTCGGCTCAGGTCATGATCTCGCGGTTCGTGAGTTCAAGCCCTGTGTCAGGCTCTGTGCTGATGGCTCAGAGCCTGGAGCCTGTTTCAGATTCTGTGTCTCCCTCTCTCTCTGACCCTCCCCCGTTCATGCTGTGTCTCTCTCTGTCGCAAAAATAAATAAACGTTAAAAAATTTTTTTTTAAAAATATCACCAAATATCCAACAATCTTCATATTTCTTCATTTGTTTATGTATGTGTATTGCTCTTTCATTGTCTTTTGGTTTGCTTGAATTTGCATCCAGACAGGGTCCACATGTTGCTTTTAATTGTTGGTTTCTTCTTCCTTGCAAGTCATTTGTTAAAGACAGTGCTGTCTCTTAATTTCAACTTAGTAAGGAATTTAATAATTTTAATTAAAAATTAAAATAATTAAAAATTAAAATAATCTTAATAATCTTGTTCCAGTTTCATTAGGAATATGGGAAACCTATAAATATAACTCAGTGTATGTAAAAGCCTACTTTTTTTTATGTAACTTTTATTGGGTAGTACTGAGCATGGTAGACACTGTTCAAACCCACTTTCATACTCACAACAGCCCTATGACGAAGAGACTATCGTTGACCTCACTTTACAATACCTGCAATTGCTCAGACCCCAAACCTAAATCTCATTTTAGGTTCTCATCTTTCCCTCACATAAAACATTCATCCTATTAACTGCACCTTTAAAATAATTCATTAATTTTTCACCATCCCCAACACCATGAGCACAATCCTAGCTGCCATCATCTTTCTCTTAAATAATTACAGTAGCCTGGAAAAGGTAATATTTATGTTCATGGTGGAAAATTCAAAAAGGATAAAAAGTGAAATGTCTTTTCTACTCTGACCCTCCAGAGACAGTTTCTTGGGTTTTATTTCAGAGATAATTCTATTAATGTCCAACTATCCATGTTTACCCATTGGAGCAAATGCTTTCAGCACCCTGCCCATTTTTCCTCAGCACCTTGCAATTCTTTGTACATTGTCTCAACATCTGATTGCCAGCACCTATGATTTTTAGCTTGAGGGCTTTGTCCCTTGGAGCCGGCTCTGCCCCTGAACATGGGCAGGCTAGAAGTTATGGGATATTCATGCCTGCTACTTCAGGAGTATCCTTCAACTGATGACTTACAGAAATTGAGAGAAAAGCCTCTAGCTCCCTTACCCTTTGAGTGAGCTAACTCTGATGCATGCACTGCACTGTCTCTCAGAATTCCTAAGCATGGCTGAGCTCCACTTGCCCACAGCTGTAGCCTTCTCATTAATGTACACCATGGCTACCTTCTCTCCCCTACTCCTCTACCAGTTTCTTAGGCTTATCTCCCAAATAAACTACTTGCACTGAAATTCTTATTCAGGGTCTGCTTTTAGGGAAACTGTAACATAAATTATGAAACGCTCAACAACCATCTTTTTTTAATTCTAAGTAATCAGAGACCTCCAGAAAAAAAAAATCCTATTTACTTGGCCCTAAACACTCCAATTTGGCCAAGTTTATTTTTTTACTTCTCATAGGAAGCTTCTGGGATTAGTAGAATTTTGTCTGTTATTCTTTGAAAAAATTTTATTGTTTAAGTTATTATACGATTAAATTGACCTTTTTGTTTGTTTAGTGTAGAGCTTTATATATTTTAACACATGTTTAGATCCGAGTAACCACCACCACCATCAGGATACAGGGCAGTTTTATCACTCCAACAAACTTCCTCATGCTGTCCCTTTGTTGTCACACTCCTACCACTTATAACCCTTGACAACCACTGTTATGTTTTCCATTATTATGGCTTTATCTTTTTGAGAATGACTTATAAATGGAATCATACGGTTTATACCCTTTGGGTCCTCAGTTCTTTCAATTAGCATAAAATATTTGAGACTCATCTAAGTTGTTGCCTTATCAACAGCTTGTTCCCTTTTATTACTTAGTATTACATTATATGGATATACTATATTTTGTTTATTCACCTGTAGAAGGGCAGGTTTGGGGCTGTTTCTGGTTTGGGGCTGTTATGAACAATGTGCTCTGAACATTCATGTACAGGTTTTTGTGTGGACACGTTTCCATTTCACTTGCGTATATACTGGTAGTGGAATTCCTGGGTCATATGGTAGCTCTATGTTTCATCTTGTACTGAACTGCCAGACTGGTTTTCAAAAGATAACTGCATCATTTTACATTCCCACCAGCAAATGTATGAGGGTTCCAATTTCTCCATATCCAGATCAACAGTTTTATCAGTCTTTTTGATTATACCCATCCCTAATGGGTATGAAGTGTTATCTTGTGTATTTTATTTGCATTTCCCTAATGACTAATGATGTTGCGCATCTCCTCATGTGTTCTGGCCATTCTTTGAAGAAATATCTACTAAAATGTTTGCCCATTGCCTAATGAGATTGTTTTTTACTTTTGTGTTTTCAGAGTTCTTTATATATTCTTGAGACTTGGCTTTTTGTTTTTTTTTAAACTGAATTTTCTTAGATTCAAAGTTTTAAAGTTTGATGTAGTCTGATTTACTAATTTTTTAAATGGATTTTGCTTTTGGAACTCTTCATCTGACCCTAGGTCATAAAGATTTTCTCTTACATTTCCTTCTATAAGTTTCATGGTTTTGTGTTTCATATTTAGATCCATGATCCATTTGGAGTTAATCTTTGTGTAAGATAAAGAGTTTAGTTTGAGGTTAATTTTTCTTTTTGCATGCATATAGATGACCTCTTGTTCCAACATCACTTGTTGAAAAAAGTCTAGTCTTAGTTGAATTGCTTTTGCACCTTAGGCCATATTTGTATGAGTCTAATTTTGGACTGTCTATTCTGTTTCATTGCCTTCACTAGTATTTTTATTTATATTTCTTAGCTGGTATGATACTGTCTTTATTACAGTAGCATTATAGTAAGTCATAAAATTTAGTAGTGTGATTCCTTCAACTTATTTTCTTTTGTAAAAATTCTTTTAGCTATTCTGGTACTTTTGTCCTACCATGTAATATTTAAGAATGAATTTACCTATATCTTAAAAAAAGAAAAAAAAAGCCTTGCATGGATTTTGATATTGCATTAAATCTATACATCATTTTAGTGAAAATTGACATCTTTAATATGTTGAATCTTCTGACACTGTGTGTCCCTCTATGTATTTAAGTACTCTTTGGTTTTTTTCATCCTTGCTATGATTTGTTAGATTTATACCTAACTATTTCCATTTTGTAGGAGCTATTATAAGTGAAACTTAAATTTTTTTATTTCATATTATGTGTTTCTAGTATATAGAAATTTAAGTGATTTTTGTTTGTTGACCTTGTAACCTGAAATTTTATTCATATTAGTTCTATAAGTGTTTTTTTTGTAGATTCCCTGGGATTTTCTACATAGACATTCTTGCATCTGCAAATTGGTAGTTTTACTCCTTCTTTTCTAGTCTATATATCTTTTCTAAATTTTTTTTTAACATTTATTTATTTTTGAGAGAGCATGAGTGGAGGAGGGGCAGAGAGAGAGGGAGACACAGAACCCAAAGCAGGCTCCAGGCTCTGAGCTGTCAGCACAGAGCCCAACGTAGGGCTCAAACCCACGAACTGTGAGATCATGACCTGAACCAAAGTCGGATGCTTAACTGACTGAGCCATGCAGGCACCTCTCTAGTCTATATATCTTTTCTTGCCAGAACAGTGAATGTAGATATCATTGTGTTGTTCCTATTCATAGGTGGAAAGTATTCCATCTTTCACCATTTACTATGATAGGTACAGGTTAATTACACATACCCTTTATCAGGTTAAAGAAGTACCCTTCTATTACTAGGTTGCTGAGAATTTTCATCCTGATGGGTGTTGAAATTTTGGTAAATACTTTTTCTGTTCTATTGATGTTATATTGTGATTTTTCTTATATGATAGATAATATTGATTTGTTTTTGAATATTGAATCAGCCTTAAGTTGCCTAGATAAACTACACTTGTTTACCTTTGTTATTCTTACACTTGTTTGCATTTATTATTCTTTTTAATACACTGCAGGATTCCATTAGCTAATATTTTGTTGAGCTTTTTTGTGTGTACTTTATTTTGAAGCCAGTTTTTTAGTATAGTCAGCTTAATATACACTATGCAATTTTATTTTATGAAAGATTTCACCTTGGGCAATTTTTCCCTGTTCAGACCTGCTAATAAG
The DNA here is from genome assembly GCF_022079265.1 of Lynx rufus. Classification (NCBI taxonomy): domain Eukaryota; kingdom Metazoa; phylum Chordata; class Mammalia; order Carnivora; family Felidae; genus Lynx; species Lynx rufus. The sequence continues at coordinate 66,819,902 of NW_025814897.1, read as the reverse complement.
TAAGTCATTTTTCCTTGGAGGCAGGTGATATCTGCTTTTTCCTTTTGTTTTGTTAAACTTTTCCCTTGAAAATAATATGTCTGGCACCTTGCATTTCTTTTTGTTCTTTAGATGAGGTTGTGTTAGAGGCAGGCCCTTGAATTCTGTTTTCTTTAAGTAGAAAACTGGTAATTCTCAAGTTTATCTTCTTCCTTGGACTGTTATGAATCACTTGAAAGGACAAGAATGCAAATGAATATTTCGCACATGGTGTAATTTCTGAAGTTTAAATTTCATGTAATATCAACCACATTACGTGTAAGCCTTTTGAAGGAGTCCGTTGAAATCAAGATTCCACCGGGTCTTTGTTTTTGAGATCATGATGATGGAATTATAAGTGGAAAAGCCCCAAATGAGAGCATTACTTCCATTTGTTATCCAGGAAATTAGTAAAATTCCAATGTTTATAAACAATGTTTATAAACTGGAAAGGAAGAGGAATTGAAACAGATCTCACCTTATTTCCTCTATTTAAACGCTAGATTTTGAATTTTTTCTTTTCTTTTTTTTTTTAATGTTTTTTTTTTTAAATTTATTTTTGAGATAGAGGCAAAGCATGAGCAGGGGAGGGGCAGAGAGAGAGGGAGACACAGAATCCGAAGCAGGTTCCAGGCCCTGAGCTGTCAGCACAGAGCCTGACATGGGGCTTGAACTCACAAACTGCAAGACCATGACCTGAGCCAAAGTCGGACGCTTAACTGACTGAGCCACCCAGGCACCTCGAGTTTGAATTTTTTCTAAAAAAAACCCAAGGAATTCTTACTTGTTAATTTTCTTTTTCAGTGAAAGGTGTATCTATTACTGTTTTCATGGGGCATTATACCTGAGTGTTTCTGACTCGTAAAGGCAGTGAGTTTCCAGAAGTAAGCAGATTTGTTGAGCCTAAAAGGTTTTGAGATATCAACTTTCAGTACTGACAAGAATCTTATTTCCCATAAAATATATGTGAAACAAAAAATATATATGAATGATCTTTTCTTAGAAGTATTGATAAAATTTCAACTTTAGTAACTATAGTCTTAATAAGTTCTACTTTAGAGGTTAGATAAATGCTTATGTTAAAAAGCAAAAGTAAATATTTGTGGTGAAATATTAGCAGTGAATCTGGATAAGGATGGATGGGTTTGATTGCACTAATTGAATTAAACCTGAATATTTATATATACACGTACATGTGTATATAAATGGTGCGACAATATTAGGAAGGAAGCATATAGAACTATAGTAGTCTCTCCAGCAACGTGCTCCCCCTCCAACCCCCCTGCCCTTCAATGGGATTCTGTCCTGCAATTTCAGTTACCTGTGGTCCTTTGTAGTCTGGAAGCAGATGATCCTCCTTCTGACAGATCATTAGTCAATAGTAGCCTAATGCTACATCACAGTGCCTTCATCATTCACCTCACTTCATTTTATCACATAGGCATTTTATCATATCACATCATCACAAGAAGAGTGACTACAGTATAATAAAATGTTTTAAGAGACACTACATTCATATAACACTTATTACAGTGTATTATAATTGTTTTATTGTTAATTATTGTTAATATCTTACTGTGCCTAATTTATAAGTTACACTTTATCATAGGCATGTACTATAGGAAAAAACATAGTATACCTAGGGTTTGGTAATATCTGTGGTTTCAGGCATCGCCTGAGTCTTGGAAAATGTGCCCTGTGGATAAGGGGGTACTTCTGTATTAATAATGAGTAACGGCTGGAGGTGAAGGGTAGACTGTCCATCTCACTGGGTAGGCAGCAAGAATTTGAACTTTTTTTCTCCAAACATTTGTATTATTTGGATTTTTAACAGCAAAACAAATTCATTAAGTATTTATTTAAAAAATTTAAAAGTAAGGGTGCCTGGGTGGCTCAGTTGGTTAAGCATCCGACTTTGGCTCAGGTCATGATCTCATGGTTCATGGGTTTGAGCCCTGTGTCAGGCTCTGTGCTGACGTGTCAGAGCCTGAAGCCTGCTTCAGATTCTGTGTCTCCCTCTCTCTTTGCCCCTCCCACATGCGTGCTCTGTCTCTCTCTCAAAAATAAACATTTTAAAAAAAAGATCATATCATTTTTCTTTTTTAGTTTGTTTTATTTTCTTATGTAAAGGTGTTAAAATGATGAAATACATCAGTTGCTTTTCAAATGTAAACAAATCTCGTATTCCTGGGGTAAATTCGTCTTGGTCATGATATATTATTAGCCTTTTACTACACTGTTGAATTCAGTTTGCTAAAAAACATTTTAAAAAGAATTTTTGAGGGGCGCCCAGGTGGCTCAGTTGGTTGAACGTCCAACTTCAGCTCAGGTCATGATCTCCTCATTCAGGAATTTGAGATCCGCATCAGGCTCTGTGCTGTTGGCTCAGAGCCTGGAGCCTGCTTCAGAGTCTGTGTCCCCTCTCTCTCTGTCCCTCCCCCACTCATTCTCTGTTTCGCTCTCTCAAAAATAAACATGAAAAAAAATTTAAGAAAGAATTTTTGCAACTGTGTTTATGTGTTCAATATCCTTGCCAGGTTTTGGTATTGGTAATACTAGCCTCACAGAATGAAGTTGGGAAGTATTCAGTCCTTTTTAATTTTTGGAAGATTTTGTGTAGAATTCTTAATATTGATTCCTTAAATGTTTAGTAGAATTCAGCAGTAAAATCATTTTGGACTGTAGTTTTCTTCATGGAAAGATTTTTACCTATAATTTTAATTTCTTTGTTAAATTATAGAGCTATTTATTTGTTTCTTCATGAGTGAGCTCAGGTAGTTTGTGTTATTTGGAGGACTTGTCTATTTCATGTCATGGTCAAGTTTATTTGCAAAAAGTTATTCATAATATTTCCTTATAATCCTTTTGATATCTATAATCTCTAATGACATTATCTCTCTCATTCTCGATATTGGCAATTTGTGCCTTCTCTTTTTTCATGATAAATCTGACTAGTTTATCAAGTTTTTTGATCATTATCTTTTTCTATTATGTTTATTGTCTATTTCATTGATTTTTGTTTTGATCCCTATTATTTCCTTTTTTCTGTTTACTTTGAATTCAGTTTTCTCTTTTTTATCTAGTTAAGTAGATGCTAAGGTCATTGAGACCTTTTTATTTTCCATTTTAAGTGTTTAGTGCTAGAACTTTCCCCTTAAGTCCTGCTTTAGTAGCATCCTACAAATTCTGAAAGGTTGTCTTTTCATTCTCATTTAGTTCCAAATACCTTCTGATTTCCCTTTTGATTCTTCTTCAACCCATGAGTTGTTTAGAAATGTGTCATTTAGGGGGCGCCTGGGTGGCGCAGTCGGTTAAGCGTCCGACTTCAGCCAGGTCACGATCTCGCGCTCCGTGAGTTCGAGCCCCGCGTCGGGCTCTGGGCTGATGGCTCAGAGCCTGGAGCCTGTTTCCGGTTCTGTGTCTCCCTCTCTCTCTCTGCCCCTCCCCCGTTCATGCTCTGTCTCTCTCTGTCCCAAAAATAAATAAACGTTGAAAAAAAAAAATTTTAAAAAAAGAAATGTGTCATTTAGTTTCCATGTATTGTAGATTTTCCAGAGGTCTGTTTTTGATTTCTAATTTAATTCCTGTGTGCTATGAGAAGATACTTTTTATGATTTGAATCATTTTAAATTTATTGCAACTTCTTTTATGGCCCAGGATATGCCCTATTTTGGCAAATGTTCCAAGTATGCTTGAAAAGAATGTGTATTCTGCTGCTGTTGTATGGAGTGTTCTATAAATATCAGTTAGGTCAAGTTGGCTGATGGTATTATTCATTTCTCCTACATTATTGATATTTTTTTGTCAATTATTGAGAGGGGAATTTTGAAATCTTTGACTAGAGGAAATTTATCTTATTTATTTGCTTGTTTACTTAGTTTTTGCAGTTCTGCTCGATTTGTTTCATGTATTTTGAAGATTTTTATCAGGGGTACGAACATTTAGGAATTTATGTCCCTATGTAAAAGGCCTTTTTTGTTTGTGTTAATATTCTTTGCAATCTACATTGACATTAATGTAGCTACTCCAGCTTTCTTTTGGTTAATGTTGACGTAAAATATGTTTTCTCAATCCTTTTTCTTTTAACTTCTTTGGAACATTGTAATTAAAGTGTTTTTTTATAGGTAGCTTGCAGTTGAGTATTGCTTTTTTTTTTTTTTAATTTTTTTTTTTTAATTTTTTTTTTCAACGTTTATTTATTTTTGGGACAGAGAGAGACAGCGCATGAACGGGGGAGGGGCAGAGAGAGAGGGAGACACAGAATCGGAAACAGGCTCCAGGCTCTGAGCCATCAGCCCAGAGCCCAACGCGGGGCTCGAACTCACGGACCGCGAGATCGTGACCTGGCTGAAGTCGGACGCTTAACCGACTGCGCCACCCAGGCGCCCCGAGTATTGCTTTTTTATCCACACTTGATATCTCTGCCATTTAATGTAATTATTAAATATTTTGGCTTGAGTATATTATTACTTGTTTTCTATTTCATTGATCTTCCATCATTGTTTTCTGCTTTGTTTTAGTTTGATTATTTTTCTTGGTCATTGCATTTTATTTATTTTGTTGGATTATTAGTTTTAACTCTTTGTTTTGTCATTTTTTGGGGCTTATATATCTTTAGCTTATGGTGTGTTTAACTTAACACACTCTACCTTCAAGTGTCACTATGCCACTTTTCCTGTAATGTGTGAACCATACTGTACTACTGTACTCTTCCATTTTCCTCTCCTGACTTGAGCAATTGTTGACATCCATGTTACTTTTTAAAAAAAAAAATATTTCATTTATTTATTTACTTTTTAAAAGTTTATTTATTTTAAGGGAGAGAGTGTGTGCAAGAAGGGGAGGTGCAGAGAGAGAGAGAGAAAGAGACTCCCAAGCAGGCTCCACGTTGTCAGCGCAGAGCCTGACACGGCATTCACGAAGCTGCAAGATCATGACCCAAGCTGAAATCAAGAGTTGGACAACCACCCAACTGAACCACCGAAGCACCCCTCCTTTTTAAAACAATGTTTGTTTATTTAATTATTTTGAGAGAGAGAGAGAGAGAGAGAGAGAGAGCACGCACACAGGAGAGTGCGCAAGGAGGGGAAGGGCAGAGAAAGAGGGAGAGAGAGAATCCCAAGCAGGCTGTCTGCAGTCAGCTTAGAGCCCTACATGGGGCTCAATCACATGATCCACAAGTTCATGACCTGAGCCCAAATCAAGAGTTGTATGTATAACTGACTGAGCTATCCAGTGCTCACCACCCCCCCCATTTTACTTTTATGTATGCATGCAGTGTTATTTTGTTATATAGTCAATTATCTTTAAAAGAGATTTCAATAATACAAAAAATCTTTTGTATTTACCCATATACTTACTACTTCTGGTGTTGTTCATTGTTTTGTACAGATCCATATTTTCATCTGGTATTATTTTTGGCCATTATTTCTTCAGATGATTTTTTTCTGTTCCCCCTTTTCACTTCCTTGATTCTTATTACTCATATGGTAGGCTGTTTCAGGTTGTCCTAGAGCTCACTGTTGCTCATTTCATTTTGGAGGGTTCTTCTCTCTCTCTATTTCTTTTCTTTACCTTTTTCTTTCTCTTTTTTCTTAGTAATCTCCATACCCAACATGGGGCTTGAACTCATGACCCTGAGATCATAAGTTGCATGCTCTTACAACTGAGACAGCCAGGCACCCCCTCTATTTCATTTTAGAAAATTTTATTGGTATGAATTCAAGTTTACTAATCTTTTTTCTGTAACATTTAATATGTTGTAAATCCCATCCAGTGTATTTTTTATCTCATACATTGTAGTTTTCCTTTTAGATGTTTGATTTGAGTCTTTTAGATTTTCCATGCCTCCATTTAATTTTTTCAACATATGAGAATCAGTTATAACAACTCTCTCTGTGTCTTTTCTGCTCATTCTAATATCTCTGTCAGTTCCAGATCAGTATTGTTTGATTATTCTCATTAGGGTTTGTGTTTCCCTATCTCTTTGGATACCTGTTAATGTTTTTTTTCTTAAGTTTATTTATTTATTTTGAGAGAGAGAGAGAGAGAGAGAGAGAGAGAGAGAGAGAGCAAGCAGGGGAGGGGCAGAGAGAGAGAAAGAAATCCAAGTAGGCTGTGTACTGTCAGCACAGAGCCTGATGCAAGGCTTGAACTCACCAACAGTGAGATCATGACCTAAGCCGAAAATAAGAGTAAGACACTTAACCAACTGAGCCCCCCAGGTGCCTCTTACCTGTTAATGTTTAGTAGGATGTCTGACATCATGAATTTTATCTTGTTGGGTGGTACATATTTTGTATTTCTATAAATCTTCTTGAGGTTCTGAGATGCAGTTACTTGTAAACAGTTTGATCTTTTTGGGTCTTGCTTTTATGATTTGTTATGTGGGTTCTGAGCAGATCCAGTTTAGGACTAATTACATCCACTGCTGAGGCAAGACCTTTCTGTGTACTGTATCCAAGCTTTGGAGAACTATGAATTTTTCCAGTCTGGATAATGGGAGTGGGTATTTCTCCCAGCCATGCCTAAGCAATGGGCACTGTTTTTTCTAAACTTTGCAGATGGCTCTTCTGCCAGCCTCAGGTGGTTTCTTCACACACATGCACTGATCACTACCTTGCTGAATTCTTGAGAGGAACCCTCTGCAGATCTCCCACATTGTTTCTCTGTGTAGTTCTGTCCTCTCTGGTTTTCTTCAAGGAGTTTCTGCTCTGCCTCCTCATATGCAGAGTCCTCTCAACTCTGCATTCATTTCCTCCTCCCTACACCATAGCCTGTAAACTCTCTCAAGGCAGAAAGCAGGGCCAGTAGTGGAGCTCACATTGTTTCCTCCTTTCAGGGATCTTTGTCCTTCATTGCCTTATATCTAGTATCTTGCAAACCATTATTTCATACATTTTGTGCAGCTTTATATGGTATTTTTAGGGTAAATCTTGGCACAAAGTGAAAGTCATCTCTCTGTATCAATTTTATATTGAATTACCTTACTGTATTCTCTTATTGTTATAGTAGTTTTTTTAGTTGATCCTCTTCAATTTTCCAGGTTATACTATCATGTCATTGGGAGATAACAATTTTTCCTTCCAATTTTTTTTATCTTTAATTTCTGTCTTCAGTGTGAGTGTTTCAGCTAATGTGTCCAGTAAATGATATCAATGATAATGGAACTCAGTAAATAATTTATTTAAAAAAATTTTTTTAACATTTATTTATTTTTGAGAGAAAGAAACAGAGTGGGAGTGGGAGAGGGGCAGAGAGAGAGGGAGACACAGAATTGGAAGCAGGCTTCAGGCTCTGAGCTGTCAGCACAGAGCCTGATGTTGGGCTCGAACTCATGAGCAGTGAGATCATGACCTGACCTGAAGTTGGATGCTTAATTGACTGAACCACCCAGGCGACCCTCAATATATAATTTATTTAAGAATGAGTGTTATGGGGGTTCTTGGGTAGCTCAGTCAGTTAAGCATCAACTCTTGCTTTCGGCTCAGGTCATGGTATGAAGGTTCCTGAGATTGAGCCCCATGTCAGGCTCCATGCTAACAGTGCTGGGCCTGCTTGGGATTCTTTCCTCCTCCCTCTCTCTCTGCCCATCCTCCACCCATGTGCTTATGCACTCCCTCTCTCTCTCTTTCAAAATAAATAAACTTTTTTTTAATTAATTAATTTTTTAATTTTTTATGTTTATTTTTTTATTTTTGAGAGAAAGAGAGACAGAGCCTGAGCAGGGGAGGAGCAGAGAGGGAGACACAGAATCTGAAGCAGACTTCACGTTCTGAGTTATCAGCACAGAGCCCGACATGGGGCTCACCAACCGTGAGATCATGACCTGAGCTGAAGTCAGGCGCTAAACTGACTGAGCCACCTAGGTGCCCCAAAATAAATAAACTTAAAAAGAATGGATGTTATATTGAATTATGTCTTAGTTTTTATTTGTTTATGTTTTTTAATGACAGCTCAGAGCCTCATATAGGGCTTAATCTCATGAACCATGAGATCATGACCTGAGCTGAAATCAAAAGTCTGACACTTAACTGACTGAACTGTCCAGGTGCCCCTGTCCTATTTTTTAAATTATGCAGTTGATTTTATTACTTTTCTGATTATATCTATTGATGTGATTAATTATATTAATAGATTCTGTTACTATTTTGATTTTTAACCTATTGTAGAATACATAAACCTGTTTTTTTTTTAAATCTTTTTCATTGTTTTTCCTTTAGGATCTTTTATCTTTCATTTACTTAAATTTTGTAATCATGTGCTAAAGTTAATGGATTTTAAGAAACATTAACTAATTATGCTAGGCATATGGAAATGTAATTCTCTCCTAAGGTTCTGGGCCTTTTTGTGGGGGAGAGGGCTGTAATGGCTTTTTGGTTTGGGGTTTTGTTTTTTTTTTTAATGTTTATTTATTTTGAGAGAGAGAGGGAGAGGAAGAATCCCAAGCAGGGTCCATGCTGTCAGCACAGAGTCCAATGAGGGGCTTGATCCCACTAACCAAACCAGGAGACCATGACCTGAGCTGAAAGCTTAACTGACTGAGCCACCCAGGCTCCCCTTGGGTTTTTTTGTAAATTTTTCCTTTGGATTAATTTTTTTATTTTCCTATTACCTAAAAATTAGAACTCCTACAGTGATCTAATTTCCTTTTCTTTCCTTTTCCATTTGTTTGTCCCTTTTGGATACCTACTGGGACAATGTTCTAGTTTCTTTATTTTAAAATTTTATTATAATCCTCTAGCTTTGTAAATGTTCTCTGATATATAAATTCCTCTTCTTAATATTTTTATCTCTTCTTCATTCTCCTCTGTTTGAAATTTTCTGCATCTCTTTGCATTGTCTTTATGGCCACTGAGTTCCCTTTGTTTGTTTTTGTCTTCCATATTTGGTGACATTCATACATACCTGATACCTTCCATTCGTTATCTTTTCCAGGAAATTGTAAATCAGTTTACTAGCTTCCAAATTCTTGTCAACATTTTAAACGTGTTGTCTCCTTTCACCTTACTTTGCTGTTTTTTTTTTTTAATTACAATTTTAGAGGATTTTCAGGAGGTGTTAGAAGTAAACACATTTATTTAATCTGCCATGCTTAACCAGAAGTCATTAATAACATTTCTTTTGTGCTCTTGGAATTGTTTTAAATTGGTAAATCATACAGTTGTAGTTTTTCAAAACTTGAAAGTTAGAAGCTATTCCAAGTGTTCATTTTCTCTTTGGTGTTTGCTTCTTGAAATTTTTGTATATAAAGACTTATGTGTAGGTATTTTTATGAGACTGACATGACAAAATATTTAAAACTTGAGAGGTTAGGTTAGCTCATCGTGTGGCTTCGACAACACATTAAGACTATAAATAGGATCTTTTTTCTAATTACTTATTGCTGGTATCAAAGAAAACTATTGATTTTTATGTGTTCTTATATCTCCCTATGTAACTAAGCTCTTGTTAATTCCAACAATGTGTAGTCAATTTTCTTGGATTCTCCAAGAAGACAATCATATTTTTTTACACATAGTAAGAAATTTTATTATACTGGTGAGGACAGTGTAATGTGTAGTAGTAATAAAATATCTGAATGTAAATTTCTACTAAAAACTATTTAAGTGACCTATTTTAAATTAAGCTTCATTTAAAGCAAAGCAAATTGTTTTGGATTGTCTTTTTTTAAATTGATTATTTTTTAAATTTACATCCAAGTTAGTTACATATGGTACAACAGTGATTTTAGGAGTAGATTCCTTAATGCCCCTTACCCATTTACCCCATCCCCCCTCCCATAACCCCTCCAGCAACCCTCAGTTTGTTCTCTGTATTTAAGAGTCTCGTATGTTTTGTTCCCCTCTCTGTTTTTATATTATTTTTGCTTCCCTTCCCTTATGTTCATCTGTTTTGCCTCTTGTATGTTGCAAAATTTGTATGAGCATGATCTGTGTGAAATGATGAGGGTCAGGTGTTTATAGTCAAAACATATAGTCAAAAACAAGCTGTTGCAAATACAGTCATATATGTATGAAAATATTATTTGTCAGCTTACATAGTGTGTTCATTGATAGTATCACCCTAAATAGATGTGTTTCCTTAGTGACTTGAAAAAGGAAGGCAAAATATAGGCCAGTTGGTTATGACAGTCAATTCTAAACAGTTTAGATTTTGCACCTGTGATAGCATTTTTTTTTTTTTCTGTTTGCCAATAAAGACACTGGGGAGAGAAAAATCCTGATTTTATCCTGTTTGTTCAATGCTTATCATTTTGCTTACTGTCTTTTAGTGACTGTTCTGTTTCCAGCTGTCTAAACATTTTCTCACATTCCTGTCAGAAATGTGACTTGAGCTCAGGTTCAAGAATTGTAGTGTCCACTCCCTCATTGCTTATTACTTCCTCAGCATACTTTTAGTAAGATTTGAAGTAGGTGAACCAGCTAGTATTATTATATTTTAATTCAAATCCTATGAGGAATACTTCTCATTAAATAACAGGATCATCTCTTATACCCCAAATTCTGTTATTGCTTAATCTTATGATACAGTGGAATTTGGAAAGTAGACATTTTTTTTAATGTTTATTCATTTTTGAGAGACAGAGAGAGACAGTGCAAACAGGAGTGGGGCAGAGAGAGAGGGAGACACAGAATCCAAAGCAGGATGCAGGCTCTGAGCTGTCAGCACAGAGCCCAACACGGGGCTGGAACTCACGAACCGTGAGATCATGACCTGAGCAGAAGTCGGACGTTTAACTAACTGAGCCACCCAGGCGCCCCAGAAAGTAGACATTTTAACTGGAGGTTAAATTTCCTTTGAATTTAAAATCCTTTGAAAATTGAAACCTCCAAAAACCTTTAACATTCTTGAAATTTTAAATCCTTTGAAAAAACATTTCTATAAACTCAGTTGTGTGAGCTCTTGCTTATTTTCTGAATATTTGTATATTCATTTTGTTCAAGAATACAGCATCAAAATTTCCTATCAAGTATTATTCTACTCATATTTTTAAATGCATAATATAAAATAATTCCTTTATTGCTGTAATTATATATGTGAAATAGGAGATCTCAGATATAACCAGTGTCTATCAGCATCTTTGTGCAAAATTTAGTAAAAAATATCTGACCAGGCCTGCCATGACTTACCATTACTATCTTAATTGTGGTCACATTAAGTTAGTTTTGAAGAAGTACTTATTGAATCTGAAAACTGATCCTTGGAATTTCCCAGAAGTTTTATCATTAATACCTTTTTTTCTTATCAGAATTTAACAGAATGCCCTTTATAATGTAAACAATGAGGCCATTTAAGTAACTAAGGAGGTCTTACTATCCAAGCTTTCATATGCTCCTTCTGGATGTTTTATATTTATTATTTCTGTTAGAAGAAGAAATTTTCTTACAGATTTTATGTTTTAAAGGGACACCAGTTAAGTTTTTAAATTAAAGTTTACACAGAAAACTGTGTCTCAGTGAGCTATAAATTTTAGATTTGGATGAAGGTCTTGTGAAATGTTAAGGGTAACTTTTCTCCAAAGAACCTTCTATAATATTTCACCTTCGAGAGATCAGTCAGATTAATCAAAATAGTACTATGGACATTTTGGGTTATTCTATAATATTTTCATTATATTCTGTGTTTATATAAAGTACTTGAGAAAAGTGGGTATGTTAAGAGTTGCTTCTAGTTTTAAGCAGCAAATATTTGTTCATTTAAGTAATAGACCTGCTTGCTTATGAAAGTTATTTGTGAACTGTGCTCTATGACTGGTACCTTTGAATTGAAAAGTCAGTATATGTGATAGAGTTAGAAATAACATAAAGAGATTATGCTTAATCCTCACTGGAAACCTATAATTTCATTTAAGTTTTGTGAAAATATGTAGTCATTCTGTAGTGAATAGCATTTAATGTCATTTACCAAGCCTAATGAGCAGCTAATGATAATGAATTACAGACCTCTAAGATAATGGTTCTATTTGTTATTAATTCACAGAACATACTCACTTTGTGTCAGAAGAGTTGTTTGTTGAGCAAGTGGAATTGATAATTCAGGCAGTATCCTGATATTATTTTATCACCCAGGCTCAGACATTTCTTTCTTGACTGTGAAACTCATTTTAGAAAATGATGTACCTAGGGGCACCTGGGTGGCTCAGCTGATTAAGTGTCCAACTTGGGCTCAGGTCATGATCTCACAGATCATGGGTTCAAGCCCCACATCGGGCTGTCTGCAGTCAGTGCAGAGCCTGCTTTGGATCCTCTGCCTCCCTCTCTCTCTGCCCCTCCCAGCTTGCTCTCTCTCTCTCTCTCTCTCAAAAATGAACATTAAAAAAAAAAGAGAACATGATGTACCTAATTCTGAAAAGAAGTTTGATGAGAAAGAGCAAGAAGATTTTGAAAGACACCTCTGAGTTTTGTTGTAACCTGAGAAGACTCCCTAGTTCCACCAAGGAGTATACTTTTCTGCTATCCAAATAGCTTCAGCCAAGGTTGGTTACATGTTAATACCCATTTCACTAAAATAGGAGGTTTCACACTTTCGGGCCTCACACTTTATACTCTTATAGATTATTGAGTATCCCCAAAGAGTTTTATTTATGTAGTTTTTATCTATTCATTTATGTATTAGAAATTATAACTAGAGGAGCGCCGGGGTGGCACAGTTGGTTAAGCATCCAACTCTTTGTCTCAGCTTAGGTCATGGTCTCACCATTGTGAGATCTCAAGCCCAGCATCAGGTTCTGTGCTAACATTTTGGAGCCTGCTTGGGATTCTCTCTCTCTGCTCCTCCCCAGGTCTCTCTCTCTCTCTCTCTCTCTCAAAATAAAGAAACGTTAGTTTCTGGGCACCTGGGTGTCTCAGTTGGTTAAGTGTCCAACCTTGGCTCAGGTCATGATTTCACAGTTCATGAGTTCAAGCCCTACATCAGGCTCTGACAGCTCAGAGCCTAGAGCCTGCTTTAGATTCTGTGTCTCCCTCTCTCTGCCTCTCCCCTATTCATGCCCTGTCTCTTTCTCTCTCAAAAATAAATAAACATTTAAAAAAATGAACATTAAAAAAATTATAACTAGAAAATTTTAAACAATTTAATCATTTAAAATCATAATAAGCCATCACATATTAAATAGCATATTTTTATGGAAAAATAACTATACTTTCCATAATAAAAAATAGAGAAAAGAGTAGTATTGTTTTATATTTTTGTAAATATCATATCATTGATATTGGCTTACTAAAAGACAGCTGGATTCTCATGCCTGCTTGTGCATTCAAGCTCTTCCAATATGTTGTTTTGGTAAAGTATAGTAAGAAAGTCAGGTTTTTTACAGATATGTAGTTGGAAAAAGGAGGAATATTTTAATAGCCTTTTCATATAATTTTGGAAACTCTTACTTGAATACTATACCAAAGCTCAACCAATAGTAATTTTTTTAAATTAGATGCAGTGTGAAATGTGTAAACACATCAATGAACCTTTCATAGTGTTACCTTAAAATCTGTTGAGGGGTGCCGGGTGCGTCATTTGGTTGACTCTTGATTTCAGCCCAGGTTATGATCTCAGGGTTGTGGGATTGAATCCTGCATTGGGCTCTGTGCTTAGCATTGAGCCTTAAGATTCTCTCTTTCCCTCTGCCCATGTCTTCCGCTCACATGTGTGCAGTATCTCTATATATAAGTAAAAAAATAAAAACAGTCTGCTGGTCTGCCTAGCACTTTGAATGGGTCTTTTAACCATGCATGATTTTGTAATATTATACCTTGGTCATTTTACAGTGATATGAAATCAGTGAGTTACGCAGATCTTCCAAATATTGACACGTATTAATATATAATATTTTAAATATTACATTATTTAATATTACTGTCACATTCATCAGAAGTGCACAAGCTAGGAGACTCATGACAGTGCTTAAAAGCTCATTTATCATTGGTAACACATAGTTTCAGATCTTTCTTTTAAAATGACAGGCCCACCCACTTCATTTGTTTTGAGAAAATGTCTGCCAAATACGTAAATCTGTATAAGCATATTTGTCTGTCAGTTATTCTTTCCAGTAAAAAAGGGTGTTCTTGAAAAAAAAAAAAGGCAGCTAGTTCAGCTCACAACTTAAACAGTTACACAAGTAGTTTTTCTCTAAACAACTGTCATACTTCTCTATGCAGCAAAAGTTCTTTATATATACTATTTGAAACACAGAATATTTAAAAAGTTGTATACTCAAGGGTCAAGTTATAATTAAATTAAAATAGGATACTTAGAGCTTTGAAATTTCAACTTGCTGTGAGGCGTGTGCGATTGAGGTTTAAATTGCCAGAGAAAGTGAGCAGTCTTGCTCTTGCTTCAACAAATCCTCTCAAACGACCCCCTTTGACTTGAGTAGGCATAGTGGTCAAGTTGACTGGCTGGTGGTGAGACTGGCCTGTGGATGAGATTTGAATGCCAAGTCATCAGGGTCTGGCTGTGTAAAAGTCCAAAATATTGACTGTGATAATTGCAAAATTGAAACTGAGCAGGGGACTGGCATCTTACAGTCTGTTAAGTGAGAGAAAGGTAGTGGCTTAGGAGGACGCTGGGCTCACCGCGTCCTGATGATCACTTAGATTCCACCCACACCTGCCTAAATAACCCAGAAAACCACCAGAAGACTAGCAAAACGGATTCTCCAGAGCCAAGCGTAGACAAGAGGCCCACGGAAGAGGGGCCCCTCCTGAATCGGATCACCGAAGGAAAAGCAAGCTGAGCCTGCCCCTCCCGTCCCTGTCAACCTTGTTGATCCACCCCAGCTAATACACCAGATCCCCAGCACCACAAGCCTGGCAGTGTGCAAGTAGCCCAGACGGGCCACCCCACCCCACAGTGAGTCCCGCCCCTGGGAGAGGGGAAGAGAAGGTACACACCAGTCTGACTGTGGCCCCAGTGGTGGGCTGGGGGCAGACATCAGGTCTGACTGCGGCCCCGCCCACCAACGCAAGTTATTCAGGACAGCACAGGGGAAGTGCCCTGCAGTTCCGCACCACTCCAGGGACTATCCAAAATGACGAAACGGAAGAATTCCCCTCAAAAGAAACTCCAGGAAATAGTGACAGCTAACAAACTGATCAAAAACGATTTAAACAATATAACAGAAAGTGAATTTAAAATAATAGTCATAAAATTAATCGCTAGGCTTGAAAACAGTATAGAGGACAGCAGAGAATCTATTGCTACAGAGATCAAGGGACTAAGGAACAGCCAGGAGGAGCTAAAAATGCTATTAATGAGCTGCAAAATAAAATGGAGGTGACCACCACTCGGATTGAAGAGGCAGAAAAGAGAATAGGTGAATTAAAAGATAAAGTTACAGAAAAAGAGAGATAAAAAAATCCAGGATTATGGGGGGAGAATTAGAGAACTAAGTGATGCACTAAAGAGAAATAATCTACGCATAATTGGTATTCCAGAGGAGGAAGAAAGAGGGAAAGGTGCTGAAGGTGTACTTGAATAAATCATAGCTGAGAACTTCCCTGATCTGGGGAAGGAAAAAGGCATTGAAATCCAAGAGGCACAGAGAACTCCCCTCAGACGTAACTTGAATCGATCTTCTGCACGACACATCATAGCGAAACTGGCAAAATAAAAGGATAAAGAGAAAATTCTGAAAGCAGCTAGGGATAAACTTGTTCTAACATATAAAGGGAGACTGATAACCCTCGTGATGGATCTCTCTACTGAAACTTGGCAGGCCAGAAAGGAATGGCAGGAGATCTTCAATGTGATGAACAGAAAAAATATGCAGCTGAGAATCCTTTATCCAGCAAGTCTGTCATTTAGAATAGAAGGAGAGATAAAGGTCTTCCCAAACAAACAAAAACTGAAGGAATTCGTCACCACTAAACCAGCCCTAAAAGAGATCCTAAGGGGGATCCTGTGAGACAAAGTACCAGATACATCGCTACAAGCATGAAACCTACAGACATCACAATGACTCTAAACCCATATCTTTCTATAATAACACTGAATGTAAATGGACTAAATGCGCCAACCAAAAGACATAGGGTATCAGAATGGATAAAAAAAAACAAGACCCATCTATTTGCTGTCTACAAGAGACTCATTTTAGACCTGAGGACACCTTCAGATTGAAAGTGAGGGGATGGAGAACTATCTATCATGCTACTGGAAGTCAAAAGAGAGCTGGAGTAGCCATACTTATATCAGACAAACTAGACTTTAAATTAAAGGCTGTAACAAGAGATGAAGAAGGGCATTATATAATAATCACAGGGTCTATCCATCAGGAAGAGCTAACAATTATAAAAATGTCTATGCACCGAATACAGGAGCCCCCAAATATATAAAACAATTACTCACAAACATAAGCAACCTTATTGATAAGAATGTGGTAATTGCAGGGGACTTTAATTCTCCACTTACAACAATGGATAGATCATCTAGACACATGGTCAATAAAGAAACAAGGGCCCTGAATGAGACATTGGATCAGATGGACTTGACAGATCTATTTAGAACTCTGCATCCCAAAGCAACAGAATATACTTTCTTCTCACGTGCACATGGAACATTCTTCAAGACAGATCACATACTGGGTCACAAAACAGCCCTTCATAAGTTTACAAGAATTGAGATCACACCATGCATACTTTCAGACCACAATGCTATGAAGCTTGAAATCAACCACAGGAAAAAGTCTGGAAAACCTCCAAAAGCAAGGAGGTTAAAGAACACTCTACTAAAGAATGAATGGGTCAACCAGGCAATTAGAGAAGAAATTTAAAAATATATGGAAACAAACGAAAATGAAAATACAACAATCCAAACGCTTTGGGATGCAGCGAAGGCAGTCCTGAGAAGAAAATACATTGCAATCCAGGCCTATCTCAAGAAACAAGAAAAATCCCAAATACAAAATCTAACAGGACACCTAAAGAAAACAGAAGCAGAACAGCAAAGACACCCCAAACCCAGCAGAAGAAGAGAAATAATAAAGATCAGAGCAGAAATAAACAATATAGAATCTAAAAAAAGTGTAGAGCAGATCACTGAAACCAAGAGTTGGTTTTTTGAAAAAATAAACAAAATTGATAACCCTCTAGCCAGGCTTCTCAAAAAGAAAAGGGAGATGACCCCAATAGATAAAATCATGAATGAAAATGGAATTATTACAACCAATCCCTCAGAAATACAAGCAATTATCAGGGAATACTATGAAAAATTATATGCCAACAAACTGGACAACCTGGAAGAAATGGACAAATTCCTAAACACCCACACACTTCCAAAATTCAAACAGGAAGAAACAGAAAACTTGAACAGACCCATAACCAGCGAAGAAATTGAATCAGTTATCAAAAATCTCCCAACAAATAAAGAGTCCAGGGCCAGATGGCTTGCAGGGGAATTCTACCAGACATTTAAAGCAGAAATAATACCTATCCTTCTCAAGCTGTTCCAAAAAATAGAAAGGGAAGGAAAACTTCCAGACTCATTCTATGAAGCCAGCATTACTTTGATTCCTAAACCAGACAGAGACCCAGTATAAAAAGAGAACTACAGGCCAATATCTCTGATGAAGATGGATGCAGAAATTCTCAATAAGATACTAGCAAATCGAATTCAACAGCATATAAAAAGAATTATTCACCATGATCAAGTGGGATTCATTCCTGGGATGCAAGGCTGGTTCAACATTCGCAAATCAATCAATGTGATACATCACATAATAAAAGAAAAGATAAGAACCATATGATCCTGTCAATCGATGCAGAAAAAGCATTTGACAAAATTCAGCACCCTTTCTTAATAAAAACCCTTGAGAAAGTCGCGATGGAAGGAATATACTTAAACATCATAAAAGCCATTTATGAAAAGCCCACAGCTAACATCATCCTCAATGGGGAAAAACTGAGACCTTTTTCCCTGAGATCAGGAACACAACAGGGATGTCCACTCTCACCGCTGTTGTTCAGCATAGTGTTGGAAGTTCTAGCATCAGCAATCAGACAACAAAAGGAAACCAAAGGCATCAAAATTGGCAAAGATGAAGTCAAGCTTTCACTTTTTCCAGATGACATGATATTATACATGGAAAATCCGATAGACTCCACCAAAAGTCTGCTAGAACTGATACATGAATTCAGCAAAGTTGCAGGATACAAAATTAATGTACAGAAATCAGTTGCATTTTTATACACCAATAATGAAGCAACAGAAAGGCAAATAAAGAAACTGACCCCATTCACAATTGCACCAAGAAGCATAAAATACCTAGGAATAAACGTAACCAAAGATGTAAAAGATCTGTCTGCTGAAAACTATAGAAAGCTTATGAAGGAAATTGAAGAAGATATAAAGAAATGGAAAAACATTCCATGCTCATGGAAGAATAAATATTGTCAAAATGTCAATACTACCCAAAGCTATCTACACATTCAATGCAATCCCAATCAAAATTGCACCAGCATTCTTCTCGAAGCTAGAACAGGCAGTCCTAAAATTCATATGGAACCACAAAAGGCCCCGAATAGCCAAAGTAATTTTGAAGAAGAAGACCAAAGCCGGAGGCATCACAATCCCACACTTTAGCCTCTACTACAAAGCTGTCATCATCAAGACAGCATGGTATTGGCACAAAAACAGACACGCAGACCAATGGAATAGAACAGAAACCCCAGAACTAGACCCACAAAAATATGGCCAACTAATCTTTGACAGCAGGAAAGAATATCCAATAGAAAGAAGACAGTCTCTTTAACAAATGGTGCTGGGAGAACTGGACAGCAACATGCAGAAGGTTGAAACTAGACCACTTTCTCACACCATTCACAAAAACAAACTCAAAATGGATAAAGGACCTGAATGTGAGACAGGAAACCATCAAAACCCTAGAGGAGAAAGCAGGAAAAAAACCTCTCTGACCTCAGCCGCAGCAATTTCTTCCTTGACACATCCCCAAAGGCAAGGGAATTAAAAGCAAAAATGAACTATTGGGACCTCATGAAGATAAAAAGCTTCTGCACAGCAAAGGAAACAACCAACAAAACTAAAAGGCAACCAACGGAATGGGAAAAGATATTTGCAAATGACATATCCAACAAAGGGCTAGTATCCAAAATCTATAAAGAGCTCACCAAACTCCACATCGGAAAAACAAATAATCCAGTGAAGAAATGGGCAGAAAACATGAATAGACACTTCTCTAAAGAAGACATCCAGATGGCCAATAGGCACACGAAAAGATGCTCAACGTCGCTCCTCTTCAGGGAAATACAAATCAAAACCACACTCAGATATCACCTCACACCAGTCAGAGTGGCTAAAATGAACAAATCAGGAGACTATAGATGCTGGCCAGGATGTGGAGAAATGGGAACCCTCTTGCACTATTGGTGGGAATGCAAACTGGTGCAGCCGCTCTGGAAAACAGTGTGCAGGTTCCTCAAAAAATTGAAAATAGACCTACCCTATCACCCAGCAATAGCACTGCTAGGAATTTACCCAAGGGATTCAGGAGTGCTGATACATATGGGCACTTATACCCCAATGTTTATAGCAGCATTCTCAACAATAGCCAAATTATGGAAAGAGCCTAAATGTCCCTCAACTGACGAATGGATAAAAAAATTGTGGTTTACATACACAATGGAGTACTACGTGGCAGTGAGAAAGAATGAAATATGGCCCTTTGTAGCAACGTGGATGGAACTGGAGAGTGTGATGCTAAGGGAAATAAGTCATACAGAGAAAGACAGATACCATATGTTTTCACTCTTATGTGGATCCTGAGAAACTTAACAGAAGTCCACGGGGGAGGGGAAGGAAAAAAAAAAAAAGCAGAGGTTAGAGAGGGAGAGAGCCAAAGCATAAGAGACTCTTAAAAACTGTGAACAAACTGAGGATTGATGGGGGGTGGGAGGGAGGGGTGGATGGGTGATGGGTATTGAGGAGGGCATCTTTTGGGATGAGCATTGGGTGTTGTATGGAAACCAATTTGACAATAAATTTCACATTAAAAAAAAAAGTCTAGTTTGTCTGATATAGAGAAAAAGAAATACCTCAAACATCTCTATGCCCACAAATCTGACAGGCTAGATGAAATGTATCAATTCCTTGAAAGACACAATCTGATAAAACTCACACAAGAAGAAATAAACTATCTCAATAGGTCTATATCCATTAAATAAATTGAATCAATAACTAATAACTTTCCAAAACAGAAAGCATTAGGCCTAAATGTGTTCACTGGTGAAAATACTAAACATTTAAGGAAGAATTTATACAATCTCTTCCAGAAGATAGAATCAAAGGTAATTCTTCCTGGTTCATTCTATGAAGCCAATATTACCCAAATGCAAAAACAGAAAAAGAAAATCATAAGAAAACTACAGTTCACTGCCCCTCATGAACATAGATGCATAAACCCTCAACAAAATATTTACAAATTGAATGCAACAATGTATGAAAAGAAGTATAAACTACAACCAGATAGAACTGATTTCAGTTATGAGGCTGTTTCAACATTTGTTAATAAACACATCAAGAAGACAGATAAGAAAAAAAAAAATAACATGACCATATCAATAGATGCAGAAAAAGCATTTTAAAAAATCCAGTAGCCATTCATGATAAAAACTTCAACAAACTAAAAATAGAGTGGAATTTCCTTAACTCAATATAGAACATTTACCAAAACCCTACAGCTAACATCATACTTAATGGTAAAAAGCTAGAAGCCTTCTCACTAATAACAAGGCAAGAATGTCTCTTATCACCGCATCTTTTCAAAATTGTATTGGAAGTCCTGACTAATGCAATTAGACCAAAAAAAAAAAAAAAAAAAGGGTGGGGAGGAATAAAAGGTACACAGATTGGGGAGGAAGAAATACAACTGTCTGTTCACATGACATGATTGCCCATACAAAAAAATCTGAAAGGATCAACAAAAAGACTCTTGAATGTGATAAACAATTACAGCAAAATTCCAGGATACAAAGTGTATATACAAAAGTCAACTGCCTTCCTACATGCCAACAATGACCAAGTTCTGTTTGAAATTAAAAATACATTACCATTTACATTACCACTGCCCCCAAATTAACTTAAGTTAAATTTAACAAAACACATATAAGATTTACATGAGGAAAACTATAAAACTTTAATAAATGTACTCAAAAAGAACTAAAGAAAGAGATATTCCATGTTCATAGATAGGAAGACTCAATAATTCCAAGTATCAGTTCTTCCAAACTTGATCAATAGTAAAATGCAATTCCAATCAACATCACAGCAAGTTATTTTGTGGATACTGACAAACTGATTTTAAAGTTTATATGGAGAGACAAAAGATCCAGAATAGCCAACATGATACTGGATAAGAATAAAGCCAAAGAACAAAGTCACTATCTGACTTAAAGACTTATGATAAAGCTAAGTAATCAATACAGTGTGAGATCCATGAAAGAAAAGACAAATAGATCAATCAAATAGAATTGAGAGACCAGAAATAGTATACACAAAGTCAACTTTGACAAAGGAGCAAAGGCAATGCAGTGGAAAAAAGATAGTCTTTTCAACAAGTGATGCTGAAATAACCAGATAACCATAAAATGAATCTAGACATTGACAGACCTTTCACTCTTCATAAAAAATTAGCTCAAAGTTGATCATACACCTAAATGTTAAAATAAAAAACTATAAAACTCCAAGAATATAGGAAAAAATCTAGATGACTTTTGGTTTTGGCAATAACTTTTTAGATAGAACACCAAACCAGTGAACTATGGAATAAATAATTGATAAGCTAGACTTCATTAAAATTAAAACCATTTGCTGTGTAAAGGGCACTGTCAAGAAAATGAGAAGACAAACCTAAGACTGGGAGAAAAGTTTGCAAAAGACATACTAAATAATGTATCTAAAATATACAAAGAAATCTTGGGGCATCTGGGTGGCTCAGCTGGTTAGGAATCTGACTCTTGATTTTGGCTCAGGTCATGACCCTAGGTTAGTGGGATTGAGCCCCACGTTGGGCTCTGTGCTGAGTGTGGAACCTTCTTAAGATTCTCTCTCTTTCGGGCCACCTGGGTGGCTCAATCTATCAGTTAAGTGTCCGACTTCGGCTCAGGTTATGACCTCGCAGTGTGTGAGTTCCAGCCCCACGTCAGGCTCTCTGCTGACAGCTCAGAGCCTGGAACCTGCTTCAGATTCTGTGTCTCCCTCTCTCTCTGCCCCTCCCCTGCTCATGCTCTGTCTCTCTCTGTCTCTCAATAATAAATAAACATTTAAAAAATTAAAAAAAAAACATTTTTTCTCCCTCTCCCTCTCTAAAATAAAAAATAAAATAATTCAAAACAATAAAATAAAATATACAAAGAAATCTTAAAAAGTCAACAATTAGAAAATGAACAACTCAAAAAATAGGCAAAAGATCTGAACAGACACCTCACTAAAGATACACAGGAAAAAAAAACATATGAAAAGAAATTCAACGTCCTATGTCACTAAAGAATTGCAAATTAAAATAACAATGAGATATTACTACCTATCTATCATAATGGTTAAAATCCAAAATACTGATAATGCCAAATGCTAACAAGGATGTAGAGCAACAGAACTCTCATTCAGTGCTGGTAGGAATGCCAAATGGACAACCACTCTGGAAGATGGTATGATACTTTCTTACAAAACTAAGCATATTCTTAGCATAAAATCCAGCAATTGTGCTCCTTGGTATTTACCCAAAGGAGTTAAAAATATATGTTCACACAAAAACTTACACATGAATGTTTATTGCAGCTTTATTCATAACTGCCAAAATTTGAAAGCAACCAAGATGTCCTTCAGTAGGTGAATGGATAAATAAACTGTGGGATATCCAAGACAATAGAATATTCTTTAGTGCTAAAAAGAAATGAACTATTAAACCTTGAAAAGGCATGTAGGAACCTTAAATGTGTATTACTAAGTGAAAGACCACTTTCTAAAAGGGCTACAATATGGTATGATTCCAACTACATGGCATTCCGATAAATGCAAAACTATGGAGGCAGCAAAAAAGATTAATGTTTACCTGAAACTGAAGGCATTGTAGACATGAATAGGCAGAATACAGAGGATTTTAAGGACATTGAACCTGTATAATACTGCATGAAAATGTATGTATAATTCTATAATACTATATAATACTATATACATATGATACTGTATAATACTATATTGGTGGATACATGCTATTATACTTTTGTCAAAACCTACAGAATGTATAACACCAAGAGTGAATGCTAATGTACATTGTGGACTTTGGGTGATAATGATGTGTCAATCAATATAGGTTCATCAATTAAACAAATGCACCACGGTGGTTGGGGATATTGATAGTGTGAGAGGCTGGTTTTGGGAACAGGGAATATATAGGAATTCTTAGTACCTTCTGCTCAATTTTGCTGTGAATCTAAAACTGCTTTAAAAATTAAAGTCCATTTTCAAAAATCTGAAAAAGTATATATGTTGATTAGCAGTATTATTCAAGAGATGGAACAAAAACAGAAATGAGCTCACCAATATAGCAGCTTTCTGTGCCAGATTACCTTCTGTTATTCTGCTTAATAAGTGTAATTTTGAGCAATTTATTTAACCTCTCAGTGCCTCAGTTTCCTCATCTGTAAAAGGTAGACTATTAGTACCTACCTGCTAGTTTTCTTGAGAAGTCTACATGAGTTAACACATGCAATGTGCTCAGAATAGCCCTTGCCATATAATTCAGTGAAGTAAACATTACTTCTTGTGAATTTAACCCACTTGGATCTAACCTATTTCTGTCATCATATCTACAACAGTTTCTTTCTCCTCTGTATCAATTTCTTCCAAAACCTGCCCCTCCTTTCTTTTTTCTTTTTTTTTTTTAATGTTTAGGTATTTTTCTGACAGAGAGAAGAGAGAGAGAGAGAGAGACAGAGTGTGAGCAGGGAGGGGCAGAGAAAGGGGGAGACACAGAATTGAAGCAGGCTCCAGGCTCCAAGCTCCAAGCTGTCAGCAGAGCCTGATGTGGGGCTCGAACTCAGACTGCAAGATCATGACCTGAGCTGAAGTCAGATGCTCAACCGAATGAGCCACCCAGGCTCCCCCCACCCCTTTTTTTAATGTTGCCTCTCCTTACATTGCCCCATTGCCTCCCCGACTGAGTCTAAAGAGACATCAAAAAAAGAGATCTGGATAGTTTCTTACATTTGGACAGAGACAGTCATCATGTTCAGAGCTTTTCTACCAAAGGAAAAATTCTACCAGACTCATTTCCGTAAGCAGATGTCATAGGAATAGCATGACAAACTTAAAAACACACTAATAAGCAAATAAGTGAAAACATTTTTCTTTACATTTTTATTTCAAAATAGTAATTAATCCAACAAATATTTACTGAGTACTTGAATAGCATTTATTCTATGAAGACTTCTCTTTAACTTCCCAGTATATCCAGAACCCTCCAGACCCAAGAATCATGAAGTTCCTCTACTGTGTTCCAAAGCCATTTTATACATTTTAAAAATAATAATAAATTAATTATCTCTTCTTATCTATTTCCCTAGAACTTATCATCTACTCTACCAATTTGGTACAGAAAAGTTGGCTTGTAATTTTCTTTATGTGTATATTTCTCTTCATCAATCCATCTATCCAAATTCCATGACCATATGTCGTAAGCTTTCTTGTGGCCATCAAAAGGATTTCATTTTCCAGAACAGCAGCCCTCAAAGTGTGTTACACAGAATCATAGAGTTCCAGAGGTCAAAACTATTTTCATAATAATAATACTAACAATTAGTGGTTTCTTTCACTTTGTTGACATTTACATTGATGGTGCAAAAGTAATGGTGGGTAAAACTGCTGGCACCTTAATAGAAACGAATGCAGCAAGCCCCAAACTATATTTGTAGCCATTGTATTCTTCATAGCTGCACATTTGCAGTTTTTTCTAAAAAAAAAAAAAAGCCAGTTTCAGTTTAAAATGCCCTTGATGAACAATAAATATTTTATTTATTATTATTTTTTTTTCAACGTTTTTTATTTATTTTTGGGACAGAGAGAGACAGAGCATGAACGGGGGAGGGGCAGAGAGAGAGGGAGACACAGAATCGGAAACAGGCTCCAGGCTCCGAGCCATCAGCCCAGAGCCTGACGCGGGGCTCGAACTCACGGACCGCGAGATCGTGACCTGGTTGAAGTCGGACGCTTAACCGACTGCGCCACCCAGGCGCCCCTATTATTATTTTTTTAATATATGAAATGTATTGTCACGTTGGTTTCCATACAACACCCAATGCTCATCCCAAAAGATGCCCTCTTCAATACCCATCACCCGTCCTCCCCTCCCTCCCACCCCCCATCAATCCTCAGTTTGTTCACAGTTTTTAAGAGTCTCTTATGCTTTGGCTCTCTCCCTCTCTAACCTCTGCTTTTTTTTTTCCTTCCCCTCCCCCGTGGACTTCTGTTAAGTTTCTCAGGATCCACATAAGAGTGAAAACATATGGTATCTGTCTTTCTCTGTATGACTTAACATGCGTTGGTGGGCGGAGCCACAGTCAGACCTGATGTCTGCCCCCAGCCCACCGCTGGGGCCACAGTCATACTGGTGTGTACCTTCTCTTCCCCTCTCCCAGGGGCAGGACTCACTGTGGAGTGGTGTGGACCCTGTCCGGGCTACTTGCACACTGCCAGGCTTGTGGTGCTGCTTTGATGGGAACCTGCGTATTAGCCGGGGTGGATCGGCAAGGTGCACAGGGGTGGGAGGGGCAGACTCAGGTCGCTTTGCCTTTCGTGGCCTGCTTCGGGAGGGGCCCTGTGGCACCGGGAGGGAGGTCAGAGGGATGGATCCACAGAAGCACAGCTTTGGTTGTTTGCGGTGCAAGCAAGTTCCATGAGGGGAAGTGGTTCCCTTTGGGATTTTGGCTGCGGGATGGGTGAGGCAGATGACGCTGGCCAGTGCCTTTGTTCCCTGCCAAGCTGAGCTCTGTCCTCTGGGTCTCAACCCCTCTCCCTCCCGTTGTCTTCTAGCTCTCCCACTCTCCAAGCAGAGCTGTTGACTTACAGCATTCCAGATGTTAAGTCCCTCTAGCTGTCAGAACACACTCCGACCAGCCGCTCCACTTTTGCAAGCCAGACTCGGGGGCTCTGCCTTGCCCGGTGGGCTGCCCCTCCACTGCCCCAGCTCCCTCCCGCCAGTCTGTGTAGCACGCACGGCCTCTCTGCCCTTCCTGCCCTCTTCCATGGGCTTCTTATCTACTCTTGGCTCCAGAGAATCCATTCTGCTAGTCTTCTGGCGGTTTTCTAGGCTATTTAGGCAGATATGGGTGGAATCTAAGTGATCAGCAGGACGCGGTGAGACCAGCGTCCTCCTACGCCGCCATCTTCCCCCAGACCTTTATTATCTTCTAATGTCCATGGGATCTGTAGTACTGTTGCCTCTTTAATTTCCAATGTTAGTAATTTGTAACTTTTTTTTTTCTTAGTTAGCTGGCTAGAGGGTTGTTGATTTTAATGATTTTTTTTCAAAAAACCAGCTATGTTTTGTTGATTTTCTCTATTGAATTTTGTTTTCAATTTAATTGATTTCTACTCTAATCTATTATTTCTTTTCACCTGCTTACTTTGAATTTAATTTGCTCTTCTTTTTATAGTTTCCTAAGATAGAAGCTTAGATTATTGATTTTAGATCTTTCTTCTTTTGTAATATATACATACAATGCTATAAATTTTCCTCTAAGCACTGCTTTTGCTGAATCTCGAAAAATGTTGATAAGATGTATTTTCATTTTCATTGACTTAAAAATATTTTTTAATTTCTTTTGAGATTTTGTCTTTGACCCGTGTGTTATTTAGAAGTGTGTTGTTTAATCTTCAAATTTTGGGGGAATTTTTCAGCTATCTTTCTGTTACAAGTTCAGTTCTGTTGTGGTCTAAGAGCATACATTGTATGATTTCTATTCTTTTAAATACATGTAAATATATTATATAGCCTATAATGTGGCTTATCTTGATGAATAAGATATCTTTTTCATTGAATTGAATTGAAGACTCTTAGATTGATGAAGGAATTTTGAAATAATTCTGTTTCCTACCAGCAATAGATACTTAGCTCTTTATCTTGAACTCATTTCATGATTTGTTCTGAAGTGGGAAAGTTTTTCATTTATGTGATTTGTTCCTACATATGCTAATCTATGTCTCAGAATGAGGGGCATCTGTGGAAAATCTAGGGGCTGTCCTCATAAAATGTATATGTACATTAGATAAAGTGTTCTACGTTATAAATCTCCTTTTAAAAATATAGTGGCTGAGATAACATATCACATTAGCTGGAAATTTTTTTACAATGGGGTGATATGTAACGTTTCAGAAAGATTTATAAATAATAAATTTTCATTATGCTTTTAAAATGTGACAATTTTTTTCTATTCCTTTTAGTTTTGTCAACCTGGTGGGTGGCAGCTGTCCAGAGAGAGGAAGCAGCCAACATTTTTTGTGGTGGTCCTGACAGATATTGACTCAGATCGACATTACTGCTCATGCCTAACCTTCTATGAGGCAGAAATCAATCTACAGGTACAACCACTCTTCTAGGCAAACTACAAATGAACAACATTTAAGAATCTTTTTTTTAATGCCATATTTGTTTTTGTTAAACTGTAAGTTTAAGTTCTTTGGGCTACTTTAAAAAGACTGAGGTACTAAACTGTTGGAGAAGAGAGAAAGAAAGTATACTTTGTTTTCTTTTTTTTCTTTAATCATTTTTTTAAATGTTTATTTATTTTTGAAAGACAGAGACACAGAGTGTGAGCATGGGAGGGGCAAAGAGAGGGAGACACAGAATCTGAAGCAGGCTCTAGGCTCTGAGCTGTCAGCACAGAGCCCTGTGCAGGGCTTGAACTCACGAACTGTGAGATCATGACCTGAGCTGACGTCAGATGCTTAACTGACTGAGCCACCCAGGGTCCCCTTAATTGTTTTCTTTTAAAATATTGATCAGAATCTGAATATTTCTAATAATAGCATATGCATGAATTGGTATATTAAGAAGATTTATATCCCCTCATGTAGAAGGTGTGATTTTTTCTCTCCTTTTCCTGAGCAATCTTTCACAGAATGTAAAGCATTTAATCAGAATGTTCATAAATCACCTATCACAATGCTTGATATTATTTTTTAAACACCCAAGTAAATGTCAACTCATTATTGTTAATGGCGGGAGTATCAACATGACTGAAATTCATAGGCTAGACCATTGAAACAAGAAATACTAGGTTTCTCAAAGAGTATTTGTTGGGGTTCTTAGTTTCAGACAACTGGACCTACTTTCTCTATGCATAAAAGGATTTATGACAATGAATTGTAGAGGTTTTAATTTCATGGGTAAGAAATAAACAGGGAACCAACTTTGGATACTAGGAATTGCCTGGTTTGAGTCTATTTTAGTAGATACTTTTTCTCCCATTGACCACTTGTCACTTACAATGTTGGGTACTAGATAATATAACCTTTATATGTTACCCTAAAAATCTAATGTCATGTACAGCTTGTTTCACTATCTTACACCGGTGACTTCTGCTTTAATTCTCATATGTGTTGTTTCCTTGTGGACGTCAAGTTGCATACAGATCCCACCCCCCTGCAAAGGAATCAGAAAAACTCTTTGTTGTTGTTATGTGTTTGTTTATTTTGATTTCAAAGCTCTATAGTACAAGAAGGAAACTATAAAAGGGTTCAGAGGATATTGACTGAGCCAGTCAGCATTATCTGCAGTACTTTCTGCTACATGCAGGTGAATGAGTATCACTGCCATGGAAAAGGACTGGCTTTTCTAAAATGGCCTCACAAAAGAGCATTTGTCGTTTGGGTTACTTTAATTAAACCCTAATATCTGACTTTTCTAGATGCAGAAATCTGATTTTGCAGTACAAGAGGAGATAAATCACCTTTCCTGACACAGACTCACATTATCCACGTTCATTAGACTGATGTATTAAAACCAGCTTGCTAGTTTATTAAGTTACAGTGATAAATTAAAAGATTACATAGAACAAAATATGCACCGCATATTATCAATACATTCTTTCTTTGTTGTCAGATCATTGTGGGAAGCCACATCAAAATCTGAAGCATTTTGGCGTGGAATCAAACTAAGGAATACTTTATGCGAAATATTTAAAAAAATTTTTTTAATGTTTATTTATTTTTGAGAGAGAGACAGAGTGTGAGCAGGGGAGGAGCAGAAAAAGAGGGAGACACAGAATCTGAAGCAGACTCCAGACTCTGAGCTGTCAGCACAGAGCCCGATGCAGGGCTCAAACTCACAAACCGTGAGATCATATCCTGAGCTGAAGAAGGATGCTTATCGACTGAGCCACCTGGGCACCCCATGTCAAATATTTAATGCTTGCTAGACTAACATAACCCATTGTTTCTATTTGAAATTAGCCCATTGTTTCTATGTTGTCAATGGGGACAGAAAACTTAGAAGTTGATGACAATAGCCATTTCTGTTTTGGATAGTGTTTGAGTGTATGTTGCCAACAGATAACTAATCAAATTCCCATTTTTGATCAATTCAGTTTAAAAGTATTCTCCAGCCAAGAGCCTACCTATGTCTTTTAGGTGACCTTTCATTTTTATGTTGATCTTCGGAATTTAAGTTGGTTCTGAGAATGCAGTAGCAGTATTTTCTTTTATTTCCATATTCTTGACAGTACCTCTTTACAACTCCCTAGAATTGTCCAATGAAACTGATTATTTAAGTCTTCCTCCTTGCTCCTTCATTACGAACCCTTCTTGCCCCAAAATAACTGACAGAAAAGTAATACATTAAGACAGTGTAGGGGGGTCCTGCACTGTCTATGGTGACATAGCAAGCTCCTGAAATCAGTTCCTCCCGCAGACACACCAAATCTACAGCTACATGGAGTGATTCCCTCTGAAAGAAATCTAGAAATGAGTTTAGCAACTCACATTTTGCAAACAAGAAAATACCCACACTGAAATAAGTAGGAAAATCTGAGACAAACTCTCACCATAAACCCTACCCCTGGCATAGCAACATGAGATTGGGAAGGAATTTACAACTACTAGCATTTTCCTGAGTTGTAAAGGATTTGGACCCAATATCTAGCCTCAACTTTAAAGACTTGTACTGAGAGATGGACACCCAAAACACCTAACTTTGAAAAATAATGAGTCTTATGTCCCTGAGACCCATCAACTATAGCAAACAAAGAAAGAGTTCTTAACAGGTTCATAAGAATTCACTGTGTCTGTGCCCCTACGACTCAGCATGGAAAGAACAGGGAGAAATGCCCACCTCTCGGTCTTTCCTTGAAAGAGTCCTGTTTGCATACTTTAAAAGCTGCCTTAGGGTCAGGTCTCTAATTTAGCATATTTCTAGGGGCCGTACTGGAGACCGAGGAAGCTAGCAGGTACCATCTCTGTGTTGTCTCTCTGGCCCACTTTACTTTACCAGTTTCTCTCTGGAAAGAACTTATGCACATGTCTGGCACTTCAGATTTGCAGTTGCTGCCCAAGGAATGCACCCTTTTAATCTCCTGGCTCTGGTGGTCAGCAGAGCTTAAAGCTGTCAACACCTACAGGACTGTAGCAAAGAAAGAAAGTTCTTAACTGGCCATCTCCACCCAGGAGTCAGTGAGAAGGAGCAGAGAGAAACACCCATCTCCAAGTCTTTCAGTGAAAGAGGTATATTTGCATACATTAAGGTTGCTTCCTGAGAGTCTGGCTTTCAGTCAGTCTGAATCTAGTTGCTGAGGTCCTTCTCTTTGGGACAATGAAAGGTCTTGGCACACCCTCAACTACAGGAAGCACTAAGAATAAGGTAGGCTGTTTGTGGACAATTACAAAGATTTGAGAGACAGCCAAGAGCTACGGCAAGATTAAATGATAAATTCATCCTCCTACAAGAGGCCACTTCTTCAAGACTAGGAGAGGTGGCTGTTTAATTGAATACATAGAAACTAACAAAGAGAGTCAAGAAAGAAAGTGGAGAGACAGAAGAATATGTTCCAAACTAAAGAACAAGATAAAACTCAGAAAAAGGAGAAATGGAGATAAGAGATTTATCTGATCAAGAGTTAAAAATAATGATCATAAAGATGCTCACTTAGCTCAGGAGAAGAATGAATGAACAAGAGTAGAATTTTAACAAACAAAACTTAAGAAAGAACCAATAAAAGTAAGAGCTGAAGCATATAATAACTGCATTGAAATGTACCATAATGGGATTTAACAGCAGACTAGATGAAGGAGAAAAAGGGATCAGTGAACTTGAGGACAGGGCAGTGGAAATCACCTAATCAAAAAAGCAAAAATGAAAAAAGAATGAAAAAGAGTGAACATAGCTTTAAGGATT
The DNA here is from genome assembly GCF_022079265.1 of Lynx rufus. NCBI lineage: Eukaryota > Metazoa > Chordata > Mammalia > Carnivora > Felidae > Lynx > Lynx rufus. The sequence continues at coordinate 66,788,494 of NW_025814897.1, read as the reverse complement.
TAAATGACACATTAAGTAGGCCGATGTTCGTGATTTAGGTATTCCAGAAGGAGAAGAGAGAGAGAAAGAGGAAGAAAACTTATTTGAAGAAGTAATGGCTAAAACCTTTCCTAACATGGGGAAGGAAACAGACACACAGATCCTTAAAGCCCATAGAGTTCTAATAAAGATGAACTCAAAGAGACTAGCACCAAGATACATTATAATTGAAGTGTCAAGAGGTGAGGACAAGAGAAAAGCAACTTGTTCATAAAAGGGAACCCCCATACTTATGAGCAGATTTCTCAGCAGAAACTTTGTGGGATACTAGGGAGTGTCAAGATACAGTCAATCTAACATATTCCACCTGACAAAAATGTCCTTCAGAATTGAAAGAGAAATAAACAGTTTTCCATACAAGCAAAAGCTAAAGGAGTTCATCACCACTAGACTGGCTTTATAAGAAATATTAAAAAGAGTTCTTTAAGCCTAAATGAAAGGGTACTAATTAGTAACAGGAAAACATATTAAAGTATAAATCTTACTTGTAAAAAATATCTAATGTTGTAAAAGATGGTGGGTTAATCACTTATAAAGCTTAGTATGAAGGGACCAAAAGACAAAAGTAGTAAAAATGACTGTAACTACAAAAATTTGTTAATGGATACACATGATCAAAAAGATATAAATTATGACATCAAAAACCTAGATTAGGTGAGGGAGATATAAAATGTAGAGCATAGAATATATTCTAATGTAAACTGTTACCAACTTAAAATAGACTGTTATAAATTGTTTTATGTAAACCTCATGGTAACCACAAGCAAAAACCTATAGTAGACACACTAAAAATGAAGATAAAGGAATCTAAGCATACCACTACAGAAAATATCAAATCACAAAGGAAGAGAGTAAGAGAGGAAGGAGGAAACAACAGATTACAAAATATCCATAAAACAAGGAACAAAATGGCATTAGTAAATATAAACTGATCACTAATTACTTTAAATGTAGACAGATTAAATTCTCCAATCCAGAGACTTAGAGTGGCTAAAAGGATTTAAAAAATAAGACCCAACTAAATGCTACCCACCAGAGACTTTAGCTTTAAGGATAGACACAGACTGAAAGTGAAGGGGTAGAAGAAAATATCTCCTGCAAATGGAAACCAAAGGAAAGCTACAGTAGCTATACTTGTCAGACAAAATAGACTTTAATCTAAAAACTCTCATAGTAGACAAAGAAGGTGATTATATAATGATAAAGTAGTCAACTCATCAAGAGGATATAACAATTGTAAATATTTATATACCCAACATCAGAGCAGCTAAGTAAATATAATATTTGCTTATGTTCTTTACGGATCTACCTTTTTTGTCCTCCAGTATAGGATGCAGTTCACAATCACATGCAGCTTTTAATTATCATTTCTCTTTGTTTCTTTTTATCTGGAATAGTTGATCACCCTTTCTTTGCCTTATGACATTGACATTTTTGAATAATGCAGGTCCCATGGCCTCTTTTAATAGGCTGTCCATTATTGTGTGTTTTTTCTGATGTCTCTCATCTTTAGATTCAGGTTATACATTAGCAGTTGGATTACTGCCAACAATTGAAATACTGTGTGTTCCTTATATTGGTTTCCATTGGTGTCCATGTTAATTTTGGTAACTTGGTCAGGTGATTGTCAGATATTTCCATTGTCTAGTTGTTGTCTTTTGTCTTGCAACTAAAATGCCATCTGTGGGAAGATACTTTGAGACTATGCAAATATTCTATTACTCATTAATCATGCCCACCCCTAGATTTAGCATTAGTGATGATTCTTGCCTGTTCCAATTTTTATTTTGATGGCTGCAAAATGATTATTTCTTACCCCCACACATCCTCTACCTTTACCAGTTGGTAGTTGACATTTTGCACTAAGCAAGAGCTTTCCTGTCTTGTCTATCTGAGCTAGAGACTCACTTACTCCACTTTCTTTTTTCTTCAATACTATTTAATTAATGGTTTTCATTGTCTTATTGCACAAATTGTCATAGATTTGTACCCTTCAGGTTGGTTCCTGTATTCTTTTGATAAGGCCCCAGCATTTTTTAAGGCATTTTTTTTAACTTTTTATCATAACAAGCTGATCCAGGCTCATCATATTCTTCCCTGCCCTTGGCCTTGAAATCAGCCATTTTCCCAAGGATCCCTGGCTAATTTGAGTAGAGAATAACATTAGAAATCAAGATGTAGGTTCTTATGTATTTGGAATCAGTGTTTAAAAAGTTTTTTTTCTTTTTAAGTTCAGATATTTTTTCATTTTCCATTTTAAGTGAATGAAATATTATAATTTAGTTTTATAATCAACTTACAGAAGGTTAGATTCTGCTTCTTATGAGTTTTCCCAAGATTCTGAAAATAAAAATAAGTTGTAAGAGTTCTGGCTCCTATAGAATTACACTTAGGTAGTTAGGTATTAGCCAGAATTGTATGACAGCTTTTCTGTGCTCACCAAAGAAAGTTAATGTTTTTTGGAATTGGTCTAAAAAAATGGCATGGACAATGAGGTAGGATTTTTAAAAATAATATTAAAACTCAGATGATGTTCCTTTTAGGTCATCATTAATGTTTTTCCCATTTTTGGTGTGAAGTTAACTATGTTCTTTTTTAAAAATGTGTTTTTCTTCTGTTACTGGATCATATCATCAGTTCAAAAATAGATCTTTTTAATTCTCATTTGGTCTGAATTACTTCAGACCAAATATACTATGACACGTTATTTGGAAACCTGAAGAGGAGGAACTTAGGGACACATCATCCAAAGTATAATTGTGCAACTTTAAAAATGTTGGCTCTTATCTTTCCAAGATACAGTAATACTATCAGTAATCACAAGCAAAACCTTTTCATTAAACTTTCGAAAATGGGTTCCCAAAATTATTTGACTAAATATAATTGTAGATTTTTTTCAGGGATGAGTAAAATACGACAGATGTAAGGTTGCTTTGTATTACTTCTCTAAAAAATGATAGACCTGTCTAAATTTTTTATTTAGTTGTATCATTTTAAAGTATTTTTAGTGCGTTGAAAAATGTGTTTATGAACCAATAATAATGATGCAATTTACAGTAAAGACATTTTGTATGTCAGCAAATAAATTGTCATCCAAGAAAGGGAGGGGGAAATGATTGAGGGTACACTGGAGAAGTAAGATGAGGAATAAAGAAGGAGTACATAGAAGGAATAGGATTTGTTTCTTCATCTCAATTGGCTTAACAATCCAGTGTGAGGCAAAATCAAAATTTAAATATAAAGATACTCCAAAGTACCTATGTTAAGCACTGATTCAATGATAGACTTAATAATTAAAGACAGGGCAGTGGAAATAAGTCTTACCGAGTTTCAAGGATTGAGTGGCCTTTTAGAAAACAAGAGCTAAGGAAAGCTTAGAGTAAAGGAAATGGAGCAGTCCAGGCAAAAAGCTTATGGATAGGAAAAAAGATTATAGTGTTTATGATACATTGAAGGGCTTATCGTGTTCCAGGAACTATGCTAAAAGTTTTATAGCACTTTTATTCCATTTTATTTAATTCACATGTAGTTTATTTTATTCTTACAAGAGCAGCACTTGGTAAGTTTTAACGTTCCAATTTTATGGATGAGGCTAAAAGACTTACCCAAGGACATTAAAGTACTAAGTCAAAAAGCTTGAATCTGTCTGTCTCCAAAGACCAAATACCAATATCAAATACTAAAGCATCTATTACAAGGCTGCAAAAATTATATCAGTGTGTTATTGGTTCAAGAAGAATTGTCAAGAATAAGACCAGAACTGGTCTTATTATTTATTATCAATATATGACTATGGAAACATTCATTACAAATGAATGGAGCTTGTACATTTTAACAAGTGTTATTTAAATAGTTATTGAACTTTGTGAGAAAAAAATAAATTGAAATGCTCGTAGTAAAATACAATTCCAAATGATTGAGTAATTTATTTGGAAAAATGAAGTAATAAAAATGGATTTCTAAACTGATCTCTTGTTGGCAAAACTTGGAGCAGTGGGGGAAATCACATAAAACATTCAATAGATTTATCTGAAGAATAGACTAGTCATTTTTTCTTTTTTTTCTCTTTTCCCTTTCCTGGTTATCAAGCTACTAAATTGTGCTTATTGTAGAAAATTTAGAACATATTGGGAGAAAAGTAAGACAACAGAAAAAAAATTATAGTTTGATATATTTTGTTTCAATATTAAGGGTTTTTTAAAAACTAAAACTCTATGTAGATCTAATTAATGTCTACACATTAATTGACCATATGGATGTAGTATACTTGATCCATCTCCTAATAGGCATTTAGTTCCCCTTTTGTCAATATCATGAATAACACTGTGATGAATATCTCTTTGGAATAATCTTGATTCTGCCAAGGAGGGTTTTGTCCGTGATTATCTATCTCACTGAATTAGAAATTACAAATAGAGAAAAGTGAGAAGTGGGTTTGCTAGTAATACAGTCAACATTATACTTGATAGTATTCTAGAGACTAATCCTCAGACCTCATTCAACAAAGAGAGTCTAGTGAAAAGTAGCATAAGTAACAATTCAGACAGTGATCAAAATTGAGGGACATACATCCTGAGTTTCTAATGTTTGTTTGATAATTTGCAGCATATGCAATTATCCACATAGGATTCTTGATATAGTAGGAATGGTGGAGATTATGCCTTTTGTGAAAGGGTCCTATCTCCATCCTCTCCCCCTTTTAAAATGAGAATTGCTTAATGGACAGAATGCTGAATCTTAACAGTCTCCCTGACATCCATCGCAGATACATTCTGTAGGGAAAACATTTCACTTAATTAGATATGATTGATTGGTGTTATATGCTTAAAATAGTATGAGACATTAAAACAACAGGAGAAGCTTTTGAGAACAGGCTCCTAAAGTCCTTCAACATTAAATCCCTTTTCTTAAATTTTGACAGTTTTACACTAGGAGAGGCTACAGCAAGAACTGTTATTGCTATTTCAGTTTAACATAAGGATTATTACATGCAAATATACTTAATGGAAAATAGTGTGAACGTCTTTCCAGATTTACAGTTTAACTTTTTGTGTGTCATCTGTTCTAAACAGTTTCTTTAAACTAGCACCTATTTCTTTTAAAGGTTGTATATGAGTACAAGACATTGGAAAGAGAAAACTAGCCCAAGAGTTATAAGACTTGACTTATTAATTCTCATTATACCTTTAATGAGCTGTATGATCATGGCAAGTAATTTCATGTCTCTGGGCATGAGATTGCTTGTTTGTAAAATAAAGTAGATACCTTCTAGTACTATAGTGTTTTTATTATTCTATCATATTAATAACTACATCTGATTTTATTTTATTTTTTATATTAAATTTTTTTAATGTTTATTTATTTTTGAGAGACAGAGTGCAAGTGGGGGAGAGGCAGAAAGAGAGGGAGACACAGAATCTGAAGCAGGCTTCAGGCTCTGAGCTGTCAGCACAGAGCCTGATGCAGGGCTTGAACCAATGAACTGTGAGATCATGACCTGAGCCGAAGTCAGATGCTTAACTGACTAAGCCACCCAAGCGCTCCAGGCACATCTGATTTCAAAGATACATTTTAATTTTTCTCATAGTAGATACAAAGTTTCTACCCAAATTATGATCCACAGGATACTATTCTTAGTCATCTGAATAAGGCATACTTTTTAGACCACTGTGTTGAATATAACCATATGTCCTATATCTTTATGGAATGTTTCAGTATGCCATGTTACATGATCATTAAGGTTTCAACATGTGTTCTTTGAGAAAATAAAGCTGAAATCTTGAGTCTTTGTGCTCAGCATATAAACTTCTAAATTAGGGATTCCAGGGAAGTACATTTTATTTAACCTAAGAAATTATAAGCTTAATTTCTATGATCATATAACTCACCAAATAATATTAATATAATTTTTCATCTAAAAATGATATTTTATCATTTCTAATATTTTTCGTCAATTTTCACATAGTGGGAAAGGACTTTGAAAAGAACCATTGACTTTGGTGGTTCACAAAATAATTTTCTTGAATTTATGAGAACGTAATTTTGAGTTGGTTAACCTATCAGAAAGGAAACAAACAAGAAGCTTATCTGTAGTTTCCCCACTTCATACAGAAGTTTGTACTCATTATCTCATTTTCTTCAGAGATAAGGTTTAGCTTAATAGTATTTCTCATAATGTTGATATTTTAAGTCAGTCCTAGATGTTCTTAGTCATTTTATAAGATACACCAGAGAATTCTTGAGTACTATCTAACAGTTGATTTGAGTTAATTATGTCTTGGGGATAAAAGATGAACATATTTCAGTGCCAGTGACCATATTCTTCAGTTTATGATGATTAATTTATTAACTGTGATTTATTCACTATATATTAACTGGAGGGTAAAAGGTGTTTTAAATTTTTTTTTTCAACGTTTATTTATTTTTGGGACAGAGAGAGACAGAGCATGAACAGGGGAGGGGCAGAGAGAGAGGGAGACACAGAATCGGAAACAGGCTCCAGGCTCTGAGCCATCAGCCCAGAGCCTGTCGTGGGGCTCGAACTCACGGACTGCGAGATCGTGACCTGGCTGAAGTCGGACGCTTAACCGACTGCGCCACCCAGGCACCCCGGGTAAAAGGTGTTTTAAAGAAGATATGCAATAAGAATTACTGAAATAAAAGATGCCAAAAAGTAAAACTTCAATAAATTATCATTCTCATGTTTCTTATATTAAAAAGTATATTATAAATTATGTTACCAACTAATAGTGTGAACATAGGAAATGAATTTTAGTTAAGTATGCCTAGCTTAAAAATCTAGTGGTTAGCTCATATTTTTAAAGGTTATATAAGAACTAAAATTAGGAAAATGAAATAGGCAGGATAGATAAATACTACAATTCAAGCTGGTATGTACATAGTATACTGCCTTTTTTTTTTTTAACATTTATTTATTATTGAGAGAGAGAAAGCATGAGCATGGGAGGGGCAGACACAGAATCTGAAGCAAGCTCCAGGCTCTGAGCTGTCAGCACAGAGCCCGACACGGAGCTTGAACTCACAAACTGCGAGATCATGACCTGAGCCGAAGTCAGACGCTTAATCGACTGAGCTGCCCAGCCACCCCAGAATACTGCCTTTTTCTAAGGCATTTTCTTTGGATGCTTTGACTTGTCTCATTGTTGGATTTCTTCTTTTCCCTTTCCCTTTCTCTCTGACTGTCCTATTTATTAAATTCCAGCTCACTGTTGTGGACCTCACTGATTTCCCTTCTCAGAGTTTCTCAACACTGTAAATATGAACTTCAAAATGTTACAATTTTGTTTTGCACTTATTACTGTTATTTCACCTGTGTTGGTTTTAGCACTTAAGCTAGATTATAAATTTCCTGACACAAAGAACCACACCTTATCCTTCTGTGACACATGCTATGTGTCCAGCCACTTAGTAAATGTTTTTTTGTTTTGTTTTGTTTTGTTTTTTAATTTTTTTTTTCAACGTTTATTTATTTTTTGGGACAGAGAGAGACAGAGCATGAACGGGGGAGGGGCAGAGAGAGAGGGAGACACAGAATCGGAAACAGGCTCCAGGCTCTGAGCAGTCAGCACAGAGCCCGACGCGGGGCTTGAACTCACGGACCGCAAGATCGTGACCTGGCTGAAGTCGGACGCTTAACCGACTGTGCCACCCAGGCGCCCCATAAATGTTTAATAATAAACACATACTGATACATTACTATTTACTTTTTAAAACTTTAAACTTTTTGTTATAAAGATAATGCAAGAGTAAACATTTTAGCAAATTATTTTTCTCTGGATATACACATATTTTTATATGGCATGTGAAAACCGTAATCCCATGACCCAGAGACAAATGCTAAGACAAATGCTAGTCTTTTGGTATATAACCTTCCAGGCCTTTTCTCCTCCATATTAAAAATGTAAATGTATTTAACACAAAATACGCACACACACACACACTCAAATACACTGTATACTACTTTTTTAAAGTTTATTTATTTTGAGAGAGAGAGGGTGAGAGTGAGCAGGGGAGAGAAAGAGAGAGGGAGGGAGGGAGGGAGGGAGGGAGAGAGAGAGAGAGAGAGAGAGAATGAGTGAGAGAATCCCAAGTAGGCTCTGCGCTGTCATTGCAGAACCAGTTGTTGGTCTTGATCTAATGACCAGCGCCGAAATCAAGAGTTGGATGCTTAACTGACTGAGCCACCTAGGTGCTCCTCCTTTTATCCTTTTTTAAACAGAATATTTAAAGAAATACTGTAGGAAGAGTTTTAGTGTGAAATACTATTGTTGAAAATGAGCTTGGCACATTTTGGATATTGGATACAAGTCTTTTCAAGGTAGAAGAGACAGGAATCAAGCATCAAGAGTGCACAAAGATGAGGCTGACATATTCAACCTGAGTGAAAAGATGAACTTCCTAAATATTTTGAGTATGGAGTCATCCCATAAAATCAGCAATCAAATAATTTTTAGCATTTTTGTCTCAGGATACATTTAAAAAGCAATAGTGCTGTTGGGGAAAATTGATATGGTAAGTACTAATTTATCCCATGTTATTGAAGCACAGAGACTGTGACCTACATAGAATGTAAATTACGTAGAAGCTGGGAATCCCACTGGCACATGTAGTCCATGGTAAAAATAAGTAGGAAAAAAATCTATAAGTGGGCAAGTTGTAGCATGTGCTTATGGTGTGTATAAGAGATAAGGTGACCCTGCAAGTCATTGTGAGACAATTCAGTAAACTTAGTGTTTAAGATAAATTTGTATCTTTAATGGCATCTACTAGAATTAGGAATAATCTTAGGTTAGAAAAAGGCTTGCAAGTACTGTTCAGTGAGATAAAATATGTGAAAATGTTTTCTACTATAAAATATAAAATTTCAAAGCATTATTATAACATCTGTTACATTCATAGCCTATGTTTTAAATTTCCTGCTTATTTTTAGATTTCTCACATCTTTTCAGCATGTGAAATACGTAATTGTTACACAAAAGATATTCTAGCTGCTGTAATGAATAAACAGTATTCCCTTAAATGATAAATTATTTATAGAAAAATTTTATCAAAACCACCACATTACTGTGTCTTGGAACAAACCTTATTTTAACCAGCAGTTTTGGGGTTTAAATTTTTTTAGTACTACATTTTTAGTACTACATTTTGCTTTGAAAAGAGGAGTATGAATTTTCTCTAAACTTGTGACATTATATTCTCTTTTTTTGTAGAAACGTTGTTTATTAATTATAATGAAGTATTTTAATAAGAATTTTAATATTTCATAATTTGACTTAATAAAAACAATTAAGCAATAAATATTAATAATTCCAGTCTTCCAACAGAGATTTGGAGAATTCAGTATTTTAAAAGGATGATGAAAGCTAGATTTAAGAAACACAAACACACACACACACACACACACACACACACAAAACAGTCTTTGAAATTAAGCATGAAAACCTGGTGTATTATTATAGTATAAAATCACTAAGAGGGATAGTATATCAGTGTATTATAGTAAACTCAAAGTTATGATCATAAGTAGTAGAGCTTCATCATATTTTATTTCCTTGGGATTCATCTTTTATTAAAAAATATTATAAGGAGTAAAGTTTGTATATAATTTCACTTTTGGGTTTTGGGTTTTTGTTGTTGTTTTTATTCTAAAGTATATCTTAATGATGACATAAGATATACTAGATATATATTCTCAGGTAAATATTGCCAGGTAATCTATAAGCAAAAAGTATAACCAAACTAAAATTAGAATTTGGTGCTTATTTACTTCAACCAGAAATCAGAAAGTCTTAATATATTGCAAAATCTCTGATTAAAAAGATAAAATTATTACATAATATGGATGTTAATTGCCCTTAGTATTTTGCATTACTTTTTTTGACATTTCTTTTTTTTTTATTTTTCAATATATGAAGTTTATTGTCAAATTGATTTCCATACAACACCCAGTGCTCATCCCAAAAGGTGCCCTCCTCAATACCCTGCATTACTTTTTGAGTTGAGATCTAATTACCATGCCATAAAATCCATCCTTTTAAAGTGTGCAATTTAGTCTTTTTAGTATATTAAAAAAAATTTTTTTTAACCATAGTACTGCATTTTGCTTTGAAAAGTGGAGTATGAATTTTTTCTAAACTTGTGACATTGTATGCTTATAGGAGAGCTGTTAGAATTAAGAATAACAACATCTTATGATTTATAATACAGTTATGAAGTAAAAGCCAACCTCTGTAATAAAAAGTGATATAAATAAAAATGGAATTGTTTTTACTTAATACAGATTTACACTATACTGGCGCTTTTTTTTTCTTTTTTTGTTAATAACTATTCCATTTAGTGAATGTTTAGTTAAAGAATAGCTTTAAGAAAAGACCAATGCATTCTATTTTGTGTTTTGGTCAAAGTAGGTTAATGGTTATTTATTTGAAATGGTTATCTACTTAGTCAAGCTGACTTCTAATGGTACTCTAGGGCATTTATCACAATCTCATAAAATGGATAGCTTTATCTTTTTGAGGAATTTTAGTCGTTCTTTTGTCATTTCAAATTTGTTAGTAATCCATGAAGAATATGATTCATTATGTGTGGAAATATTTGGTAAATTCATATTCATCACATTTTTATTATTTCTAAGGATTTTAGAAACCAGCCAACCTTTTAGCTTTTGCTTTATAACAGATGAAAATCTTTCAAGAGCATAGGGACCTTATGACACATATAAAAAGTAAACAGATAGTTCCCTTTGGATATGTGCATTCCATAGACATCTAATACTTGATTATATTTCACTGTACTAGAAAATATACGAGCTCCAACGGAGATAGAAAATATAGTTTTTGGCCTCTATAAGTGAGGGGGGCGGGGGAGAGACTTTCCTTGGTGAACTAGCCAGAAAGTTATTCCAAGAAAATTCATTCCTGCATGTATGCAGTGAACAAAAATTAATAAAGTCTCAACCATGTGCCCAGCTCTTGTTTTAGGAACTGGGAAATTACTAGTGAACAAGACAGAAATCCTGGGCTTCATTAAGCATATTTTAGTGGAGGAGACAGACAAACAAAAAACAAGATAAGCGTGGGGCACCTGAGTGGCTCAGTCGGTTAAGCATCCAACTTTGGCTCAGGTCATGATCTCACAGTTTGTGTGTTCAAGCCCCACTTCGGGCTCAGAGCCTGGAGCCTACTTCGGATTCTGTGTCTCCCTCTCTCTGCCCATTCCCCACTCGCACTTGCACTGTCTCTCAAAAATAAACATTAAAAATAAAAAAAAACAACAACAAGATAAGTGAAATAGGTTAATATGTTGGATGGTTACAAGTGCCAAGGAGAAAAATAAAGCAAGGAAAGAAAATAGAGAATGTTAGTGAATTGGGATTTTAATTAGGGTGCCAGCAAAGGCTTAACAGATGAGAAGTCACTTGAACGAAGACCTAATGGAGATGAGGGAATTCATCATTAGAGTATCTGTGGGAAGAGTATTTCAGGAAAAGGAATAACAGACAGTGCTTAAGAGCCTTAGTTGGGAGCATGCCCAGCATGTTTGAAGAGCAACAAGGAAGCAAACTGGGGCTAAGGAGGAATAGGAGAGACTGAAGGAGATTGTTAAAATAATCCAGACAAGCAATGATGGTGGCTCATAATACTGTGGTAGGAGTGGAGGTGGTGAGCATTCAGGATTTGCTGACAGTTTGGATATGGGGCATGAAGGGAGAGGAATCCAGAGTTTTGATTTGCCAAATGGACAGGTAGGATTTCCATTAACTGAGACTCAATACTGTAGGAGGAATGGAGTTTGAGGAGAAAGATTGGAGCTATGGTTTGGACATGTTTAAGATACCTGTTAGTCATCTAAGTGGACAGGTCAAGCAGGCAATTGGATTTGGCATTTTGGGGAGAGGTTGGTGGGAGAAATGAGTTGGAGGATGTGTGATATATCGGTGAACTGTGCTAAGCATTAAAAGAAAAATAAGTAAAGGAAAGGCTTCAGGAAGGAAGACAGATTTTTGAGCTGCAAATTTGATTAATGGAAAAGAAAGAACATTCTAGTTAGGGAAAATGTCCTGGCATCTTAGAATATCATCTAGAAATCGATCTGAATGCTTTACTACCTTGTCTTTTTTTTAATTTTATTTATAAGTTTTATAGTGCATCATATAGTATAATGGAACAGTAGGTGCACAGGAAATACTTGTTGACACATAATGAGAACAAAAGTTTTCAAAGTTTATTTCATTAACCAGTATTTTTAGTCATTGTAATGTAGGGTATTTTTTTTATTATAGATGTTTTTATTGTGCTAAAATGTACATGACATAGATTTGCCATTTTAACCATTATTAAGTGTACATTTCCATGGCAGTAAGTACATTCTGAAACTTAGTTTTGTGTAGAAAGATATTTTCTCTTCTCAAAAAAATCAACATTGTTGCTTATGAGCAGAAGGAATTTAGAGCTGATTGGGTTTCACTTCTAAGAGCACTGAGCATTCTGTAAGCCTTAGAATCCTAAATGAGCATCACTTTTGTTTGAAAGATTGGTACAAGTAGAAAAACAAGAATGAAAATTAGTGCCTTCTAAAATAGATCTTTTCTTAAAAACTGACTCTCCATTTAAGTGAGTATCATTTTTAGTTGTTTGGGTCACTATCTAAAATAATGTTAATGTGTCTTCTTTACCTTTGATTCCCGATCTCACATAGAAACCAAATGCTCACATAAAGTTGTGGTATATATCTGGAGCATAACGAGCTTTTCAAAATTGAAATAAGCATGGCTTCCTTTATAATTTCTTTGTCTACTTACTTGCTTCTTAGATTCCTGTCAAAGTATGTATCTTTATTTTTAGTTTGAGTTTTGTAAATTATATTATAAATTATATTTTATAAATAATTTTAGATTTTGTAAATTACATGAAAATGTGTGATATGTCTATCTTTTGTGAATTATAAATCTAGAAATTCTGTCTGTTCATTTCAGTGCATCTTTTTCTAGGGAACAAAGAAGGAAGAGATTGAAGGTGAAGTGGAAGCGTCTGGTTTAATTCAGCCCGCAGAAGTATTTGCTCCCAAAAGCCTGGTGTTGGTATCCAGATTAGATTATCCAGAAATTTTTAGGGTAAAGAACTCATAGTTGTCATTATTGATTTGTATTATTGTGTGAATCTGCTTTGAGTGAATCATGGTAACAAGATTTTGTATTTAAAATATCTTTGAATTGATTTAGAGGTTCATCAATAAAATAAATGTAGTGTTAATAGAAAAAAATGTATTCATGTAGGATGAAATACATACCTAGATTAATGTAACTATTTAAACTTATAAGGATGTAGTGTTTGTTTTTAAATAGATCCCATGGCTACTGACTCCAAAATTTATGAATCTAAAAGAAATCATTTGATTGCCTGTAGCAAATTTAAAATGTATTAGCAGTATAACAACTTTGTGTTTTTATTTACCTTCTTTTGAGGAGACCAGGCTCAGTAAATAGATTGAATATCTAAATCTCAAACAGTTTTTGTCTCCAACATAGCTTTAAAATATTGTTTACTTCCAGATATTGTCTCTTTGAGACACTTAGAATTTTTAAATGCAAAAAAAAATTTTTATACATTTAAGCTTTGAAAGAAGAGGGCTTACTTTTCTTATTTCAGTTGCTACCTTTAGTAATAGTAATGTTGATTATTGTCCGAAATCACAGATGTCTTTGGAAAATATATAAAATATACCTTAAAATTTCTGTGGCGCCTGGGTGGCTCAGTCAGTTAAGTGTCCGACTTTGGCTCAGGTATGATTTCACGGTTCGTGAGTTCGAGCCCCACGCCAGGTACTGTGCTGACAGCTCAGGGCCTCGAGCCTGCTTTGGGTTCTGTGTGTGTCTCTCTCTGTTTCTCCCCTATTCGCACGGTCTCTCTCAAAAATAAATAAAGGTTTTTAAAAATTTAAAAATATACCTTAAAATTTCTGAAGGACTTGGGAAATTAATACATAATTTCTGGAAAACTTTTCCATATTCTTGAGATTATATATATTCTAGAAGAATTAACTTAGTGTCAAGATTTCAATGACAATGGGTAACTTCTAACAAATACTAATTTTTCTTTTTTTTTTAATGTTTATTTTTGGGAAAGAGAGAGACAAATACAGAGTACAAGTAGGGGAGGGGCAGAGAGAGAGTCACAGATTCTGAAGCAGGCTCCAGGCTCTGAGCTGTCAGCACAGAGTTCGATGCGGGGCTCAAACTCATGGACCACAATAATGACCTGAGCTGAAGTTGGACGCTTAACCGACCAAACCACTCAGTCATCCCTACTAATTTTTCATAGTCACAAATTTTAATAAACTGAAAGATTCATAAAGATTGCATTTTATCTTCCATTTTACCACCTACCTTCTTCTGAGCTTACAGTGTTAATTATATCTTGTCTCTATTTTGCTAACCTCTGATAATTTACAAAATTTTTTTCTGTAGAACAAATATTCTGAATTTATAAGAATCACAAAGCAATAACATTTTGAAATTTTTATCTTGAAGTTTGACTTTTTGCAAAGTAGGCTGAGACCACAACAGTTTTAAGCCCTACAAATTTGCTAGAGTGTTTATATCAGCACAAACACCTGTTTTACAAATTATGGTTCTGCTTTTTATAAACTCATCGCAAAAGCTCATTTAGAGCTTCTGGTCAAGGAGGAAAATTTAATAAACTTAATAACATTTGCTGCTTAAAACTTATTCCATGGTCACTGTGGAATATACTTTACTGGCTTCAAAAAGAAATTTCCTTAAGAGCAGATGTCACAGCAATTTATTTTTTAATGCTTATTTTTTCCATGAAAAAGTAATCTCTTCTTTCATCTTCTCTTTGTAGGCTTGCCTAGGTTTGATCTACACTGTATATGTGGATAGTTTGAATGTCTCCTTGGAAAGTCTCATTGCAAACCTGTGTGCGTGCCTTGTCCCAGCGGCTGGAGGGTCTCAGGTAAATAGAATAAAAAGGGAGATGAAGAGGGCCTGTTCCTCTTCTCCTCTGCTCCAGTTAATTTAATTTTTGAAGAACAGAAAAAAATGGAATTCCTTAAATATTTTCATTTTAAAGAAGATCTTAGTTAAGCATTGTCCCTATGGTCTGCCTTCTAGAGACCCAAGATTCCATTCTCTTCTTAGGTCATAAGGTTAGTTTTAACACAGGGCTCACCTTTCACATAGCATAATTAGAAGTCATATTTTGTGTAACTTGAACTCTAGTTTACGTTTTCTTGGAAATATTCGTTTTAAGCTGAACATTTAAAACGTCTCCTTTCTACCTTTATTACTCCTCTATACAGCTATGGCTCATTTCATTAACTTATATCAAAATGTTTTTTAGTGATAAAAATTAGAAAAACTCTAAACTACCTTTAGAAATATTAATGTTGATGACCATCCAAAATCACAGATCTTTTCCGGAAAGTATAAGCTATCCCTTAAAATTTCCCAAGGTTTTTGTCATATTTGAGCCTCATATGAGGACATTAAATTCTTTTACTGACATAAAAATTTCTCAGAGTAGTCATCTTGTTTGTCTTAAGATTTTAATTTTCGGGGGGCGCCTGGGTGGCGCAGTCGGTTAAGCGTCCGACTTCAGCCAGGTCACGATCTCGCGGTCCGTGAGTTCGAGCCCCGCGTCGGGCTCTGGGCTGATGGCTCAGAGCCTGGAGCCTGTTTCCGATTCTGTGTCTCCCTCTCTCTCTGCCCCTCCCCCGTTCATGCTTTGTCTCTCTCTGTCCCCAAAAAAATAAAACGTTGAAAAAAAAAAAAAAGATTTTAATTTTCATCTCTGCGGTCGAAAAATAAGAACCTGAGCTTTTATGCCTCAATGTTTCCAGGGCACCATAGTTAAAAAAAAAAAAAAAAAGACTTCCTTCACTTATTTTGCTTATTCTTGTGTAATGTTGTGGAAGAGGACAGCCCTCTAAAAATTACATTGTTTATCCTCCTCAGTCTGACAGAGATGATACTTGCTATGAAACTGACATTTTTTTTTCCCTTGCCCTTTGTCTTTTTTTTAATACAAAATTTATTATCAAATTTGTTTCCATACAACACCCAGTGCTCATCCCAACAGGTGCCCTCCTCGATGCTCATCACCCACTTTCCTCTCTCTCCCACCCCCCCATCAACCCTCAGTTCTTTCTCTTTTAACTCTTTGGTCTTACCTGGTGTCCTGTTACTCTTAAGTTTTTATCCTCTTGTCTTCCTCCTATTCCCTCCTCCCTCATTCTTCTTCCCTTACTACAAAGGCAGAATAGAAGATGTAAGTTTGGTTACAAATGAACCTAAACTTTAAAGCTGTGGAATTATTTTATGGAACTTTCTCATGTGGGATTTATTTTGACTTTATTATGTTAATTTATTTTTTAATTTAAAAAACTTTTTATTGTGGCTGCTAGACGTTTTAAAATATTACATATGTGTTTCATGTTACATATTTTTTGTTTTCCAAGTTTTATTGACATATAATTGGCATAAAAATGTTGACTTTAATATTTTCTTATTTTTTAGTTAAGTATGATTGTCACTAATTTTTGTTTCTCCATTGTTATTAAATTTCAGCTTTCTAATTACTGAATTTTCTCATACCATATTCATTTGGGTACAATGTAATTTGAATATTTTTGGTTTCATCATTACTCTTGCATCTATTAATTGGATCTTATAGGCTCATCATTACTCTAAATTTGGACTTCAAAAAAAAGTTGTTTTTTTTTACATTTTTTATTTTATTTAAAAAAAATGTTTAACGTTTATTCATTTTTGAGAGACAGAGAGAGACAGAGCACAAGTGGGGGAAGGGCAGAGTGTCAGCACAGAGCCCGATGTGGGGCTCAAACTCAGGAACTGTGAGATCATGACCTGAGCCGAAGTCGGGCACTCAACCAACTGAGCCACCCAGGTGCCCCATATTTTTTATTTTTGAGAGAGAGAGAGAGAGAGAGAAAGAGAGACAGAGCACAAGTGGGGGAGGGGCAGAGAGAGAGTGAGACACAGAATCCGAAGCAGGCTCCAGGCCCCGAGCTGTCAGCACAGAGCCCGATGCGTGGCCTGAACCCATGGACCCGTGAGATCATGACCTGAGCCGAAGTTGGACGCTTAACCGACTGAGCCACCCAGGCACCCCCCCAAAAAGTTTTTTTTTAATTTTATTTTGAGAGAGAGATAGAGAGCAAGTGGAGAAGGGACAGAGAGAGAGGGAGATAGAATCCCAAGCAGGCTCTGCACTGCTAGCACAGAGCCCCATATGGGCCTCAAACTCACAAACCTCGAGATCATGACCTGAGCCGAAGTTGAAAGTCAGATGCTTAACAAAACTGAGCCACCCAGGCTTCCCCCCAAAAAACATTTTTTTAAATAAATTTGAACTTTCAAAGGATTTTTTTTGTTTTAAGAAAATGAGAGAAATCATTTATGTTTGTGTATGTGTGTTTTTCACCCATTCTGCAGAAGCTGTTCTCCTTGGGTGCAGGAGACAGACAGCTGATCCAGACTCCTTTGCATGACAGTCTTCCTGTCACAGGCACTAGTGTGGCTCTCCTGTTCCAGCAGTTGGGTATGTCTTTTCTCCCATTGTCAGTGTCCTCTTGTAGAAGCCTATGAAAAAAAGATTTGTCTGAAACTCATGTCACCTGACATAAATCAAGAAAATAAAAAGCTAATGATTAAATACCTGATATATAAAATATATAATTTTATGGGTCTTAATCTTAAATGGTATTCATTCTTTACTTTCTTTTTTTTTTTTTTTTTTTTTTAAGTTTTAACCCTGGCCTCTTTTGCTCTGGAGTCAATTCGACTTTTAGAAAATAGGCAGATTTTCTTTATGCTTTCAAAAATGAATAGATAGTATAGTTTGCTTTTCCTTAGATGAATTAGTTTTGTACAATCCTTGTCAGATGGAACTAAAAGTCCCATTCTTCTAATCTATCACCTGGATCAGGACTTTATCTTCAATTTTCTAGCAATGGCAAGGCTGAAGAATTGTGGGGAGGACATCAGAAAAAGTACCCTCTATCCATTGGATACCTTGTACTTCATTTAGGGAGTAGTATAAAAATTTTTTTCAAAATTTTTTTTCTTTTTTTTTTAATGTTCATTATTTATTTTTGAGAGAGAGAGAGACAGACCGACAGACAGACAGACAGACAGAGCATGAGCAGGGGAGGGGCAGAAAGAGAGGGAGTCACAGAATCCAAAGCAGGCTCCAGGCTCCAAGCTGTCAGCATAGAGCCTGATGGGGGCTTGAACTCATGAACCGCAAGATCATGACCTGAGCAGAAGTCAGACATTTAACCAACTGAGCCACTCAGACGTCCTAATTTTTTTTTCCAAAAATTCATTTAAATTCTAGTTAGTTGACATATAGTGTAGTGTTGTTTTCAGGAGCAGAATTTAGTGATTCATCACTTACATACAACGCCCAGTGCTCAACACAAGTGCCTACCTTAATGCCTATCACTCATCTAGCCCATCCCCCACCCCCCTCCCTCCATCAACCCTCAGTTTGTTCTCTATCATTAAGTCTCTTAATGATAGAGTCTCTTATGATTTGGGATGCCTGGGTGGCTCAGTTGATTGGGCGTCCAACTCAGGTCATGATCTCAGCTCGTGAATTTGAGCCCTGCGTCTGGCTCTGTGCGGACAGCTTGGAGCCTGGAGCCTGCTTCAGATTCTGTCTCCCTCTCTCTCTGCCCCTTACCTGCTTATGCTCTGTCTCTTTCTCAAAAATAAATAAACATTAAATTTTTTTTAATAGAGTCTCTTACGGTTTGTTTCCATCCCTTTTTTTCCCCTTTCCATATATTCGTTTCTTAAATTGCACACGTGAGAGAAATCTCATGGCATTTGTCTTTCTCTGACTTATTTTGCTTAGCATAATACTCTCTAGCTCTAGCCATGTCATTGCAAAAGGCAAGATTTCATTCCTTTAGATGACTGAGTAGTAGTCCATTGTGTATATATATATCACCTCTTCTTTATCCATTCATTAGTCATTGGACACTTGGGCTCTTTCCATAGTTTGGCTATTATTGATAATGCTGCTATAAACATTGGGATACATGTACCCCTTCAGATCTGTATTTTTGTGTCCTTTGGGTAAATAACCTAGTAATACAATTGCTGGATTGTAGGGTAGTTCTATTTTTCACTTTTGAGGAATCTGCATACTATTTTCCAGAGTGGCTGCGCCAGTTTGCATTGGGGCGCCTGGGTGGCGCAGTCGGTTAAGCGTCCGACTTCAGCCAGGTCACGATCTCGCGGTCCGTGAGTTCGAGCCCCGCGTCAGGCTCTGGGCTGATGGCTCGGAGCCTGGAGCCTGTTTCCGATTCTGTGTCTCCCTCTCTCTCTGCCCCTCCCCTGTTCATGCTCTGTCTCTCTCTGTCCCAAAAATAAATAAACGTTGAAAAAAAAAATTAAAAAAAAAAAAAGCTGTCATCCTTTGAGTTGAGACTACAAAGGACCACAGCTGAGGAATGAGTCAAGGTCTACATAAGGTCCCTTGAGGAACTGAAGTGGAACTTGAGATCATTTTAGTTCCTTAAAATGGATTCTAGTGATCCTTGATGCTACTACAGTATATAGCTATATAGTACCAGTAAAAGAAAATCCTCTCTGGAGCAACATAACTGCATTCTAGGCCTTAAGTATACCTGTAAAATTTTATATATAAATATTCCCAACACTCAACCAAAACTAGCCAGAAACACAGAGGACTAATCCTATATGAAAGAAATACAGAAGAAACCATAGACAGGGGCACCTAGAAAATAGTTACCAGATTCACATATTAAAATAACTATGCTTAAATATTGAAGGAGATAAACAGTCAAGAGTGAGAATTTGGGGAGTGGCATCAGCAAGATGTTAGAACAAGAAGTCCTAGTCCTCCTTCCACAGAAACATTGCTTTAACAATGATGTACCGTTCAAAATGCAATCTAGCTAAGAATTTGCAATGAGCACACAGCTGTTAAATGGGTAAGGTAACAGACATGTTAAAATGGGTAAGGAGAGCAGCGTCACTTTTTCTTGTCAGCCTCTCCCCCAAGCTTGCACAGCTCAGCACAGGGAGAGGACGCCCCAGCTTGCAGCTCCTTGGGGGAGAGGGAAGGAGAAGAGTAGAGTATGTATTCAATTTTCCAGCTTTTTGGAGGGCTGCCTGAGGGTGAGACTGGTCCCTGTCTTACCTCTTTTGGAGCACTGACAGGATTGGCATGGTTTCGATGCCACTGAGAACAAAGAAGAGTAAAGGGTAGCTTTCTGTACCATCATTGCTTGTCACAGGTGGAGAAGATGCACAACTTGGGGTATATCCCATGGGAAGGAGGAAGAGGAAAAACAGCAGTCTAACTTTTCAGAGAGCTGCCTGAATATTGACAAAGTTGTAGAGGAATTGTAACTTTAATTCACTGCTGATGAGAATGTGAATTGGAGCACAGTTTGATTTACTAAAAAGTTAAATAAACCAAATAATCTAGCCATTCTACTCTTAAACCTTCTACTCCATTTACCTAAGGAAAATGGTAACATTGTCCATAAAATATTTGTACATGAATGTTCATTTCCATATTTTTATGGATATTTTAAAAACTAGGAACAAGCTCAGTCTGGATCAGTGGCAGTGGTTAATGGTGATGATAATACATAAATAATCTGGTATATCCATACAATGCAGTACTACTAAGCTATATAATGAATTATTGAGACATGGTATAGCATAGATTAATCTGAAAATAATTATGCTGAATTTAAAAAGTCATACAAAAAAGAATTTATACTGTATGATTTGGTTTCTATAAAGTTCTAGAAATGCAGTCTCTGTGGTAATAGAATAGTTGCTTTGGGGGTGAGAAAAGAAGGATTACAAAGAGATATAAGGAAACTTTTTTTTTTAATGTTTATTTATTTTTGAGAGAGAGATAGAGACAGAGCGCAAGCAGGGGAGGAGCAGAGAGGGAAACACAGAATCTGAAGCACGCTCCAGGCTCTGAGCTGTCAGCACAGAGCCTGACGTGGGGCTTGAACTCACAAACCATGAGATCATGACCTGAGCCGAAGTTGGATGCTTAACCAACAGAGCCACCAAGGTACCCCAAGTATGAGGAAACTTTGGAATGTTTTGTTCATTATCTTGATTGTGGTGATGGTTTTACAGGTATGCATATATATGTCAAAGTATATCAAATTCTACAAGTGAATTAAAAATATATATTCATACAAGAGCTTATACATGAATTTTCATAGCAGCATTATTCATAATAGCCAAAAAAATGGAAACAACCCAAAGGTCCATCAACTCATAAATGGATAAACAAATTTTGGTATATTTATATAAATGGATTATTATTGAGCCATAATAAGGAATGAATTTTTGATATGTGCTACAAATGGACAAATCTTGAAAATGTTATGTGAAGTGAAAGAAGCAAGACTCAAAAGGTCTTATATTGTATGATCCCATTTATATGAAATGTGTACAACAGGCAAATCCATAGAGACAGGAAGTAGATTAAAGGTTGCCAGGAACTGGTGGGGGAGGGGACAGTGGAGTGACTGATAAGGAGAATGGGGTTTCTCTTCAGGTCATGAAATTGAGTTAGAGACTGGTGATGGTTTTACAACCTAAGCCTATTCTAAAAACCACTGAATTGTATTCTTTATAAGGGCAAGTTTATGGTATATGAATTATATCTCAATAAAGAAAAAACTTCTTGTCAGAAGAATTCAGAAGCCATCTTGAAGAGGCTTGCAACTGATCTGATGGTATAATTTGAGCTTCATAAATGATGGTAATTGCAATTGATTGAAACCCAGCAAATATTTTTAAATCCATGAATTCATAATAATATTAAATGAAAAATTATTACCTTAGAACATAATGGAACCAATTTGTTATCTTGAAAACTTATCAGTAAAGGAAAAGAGGGGCGCCTGGGTGGCTCAGTCGGTTAAGCGTCTGACTTCGGCTCAGGTCATGATCTCACGGCTTGTGAGTTCGAGCCCTGTGTCTGGCTCTGCGCTGACAGCTCAGATCCTGGATCCTCTTCGGATTCTGTGTCTTTCTCTCTCTCTCTCTGCCCCTCCCCCGCTCACACTCTGTCTCTCAAAAATAAACATTAAAAAAAATAGTTTTTTAAATAAAGGAAAAGAATCTAGCATTTATTCTGCCTTGTTTATATGACTATATAATACAGGACAACCCAATAGTAGATGAGGAGAATTGTGTCTTTTTAAAAGTATTCTATCAAGGTGCACCTGGGGGCTCAGTCGGTTAAGCATCCTGCTCTTGGTTTTGGCTCACATCATGATCTCATGGTTTGTGAGTTTGAGCCCTGCATCGGGCTCTGTGCTGACAGTGCAGAGCCTGATTGGGATTCTCTCTCTCTCTGCCCCTCCCCTGCTCTCTCTCTCTGTCTCTCTCTCTCTTTCAAAATTATAAGTAAACTTAAAAAAATAAAAATAATAAATAAAAGTATTCTATCAATAAATGAAAAAATTATAGTAACAGAACATCATCATTTTACAGTCTTTAGTAAATGAAGATCTGATAATCAACAAGTGTTATTATAAGAAGGAAAAAAGCAGGTATTATATATCTAGCCTTGCCACACACACTACCTGTAGTTTGGTCAGAGGGATTAATCTGAGTCTGATTTCAGGAAATACAGAAGACAGGGGAACACATTGAAATGCACCAAAAGATGGCAGTTGTCAAAATCTAGGCTCTCAGAAGATGTGGTGTGTGTATATATATGTATGTATGTATGTATATAATGTGTGTGTGTGTGTGTGTGTATATACACACACACATATAATGGAATATTATTCAGCCATAAAAAAGAATGGAATCTTACCATTTATAATAACATGGATGGAGCTAGAGAGTGTAATGCTAAGCAAAATAAGTCAGATAAAGACAAATACCATACTATTTCCCTTATATGTGAAATTTAAGAAATGAAACAAATGAGCACAAGAAAAAAAAGAGAGAGTAACCAAGAAACAGACTCTTAACTATAGAGCACAAACTAATGGCTACCAGAGGGGTGGTAGGTAGGGGGATGGGTGAAATAGGTGAAGGGAATTAAGAGTACACTTATCATAATGAGCACTGAGTAATATATAGTATTGTTGAATCACTGTATTGTACAACCGAAACTGATATAACACTGTATGTTAACTATACTGGAATTAAAGTAAACTTTTAAAAAGTCTGGGTTCACAGAAAATCATTGGTCAAATGTCCCAGGTTCTTTTTTTTTTTTTTTTTTTACTATTTTTAATGTTTATTTATTTTTGAGAGAGACAGACAGAGCACAAGCATGGGAGGAGCAGAGAGAGAGGAAGACACAGAATCCAAAGCAGGCTCCAGGCGCCATGCTGTCAGCACGGAGCCCAACACAGGGATCGAACTTACAGACTGTGAGATCATGACCTGAGCCGAAGTCAGATGCTTAACTGACCAAGCCACCCATGTGCCCCTGTCCCAGGTTCTTTAACAAATAAATTTTAATGAAAGGAAAGGAATGGAGGAATAACTTCAAGGTTAAAAGAGGTTTATAACATACCCTATTTTTAATAGAGTGAGATTGAACTATAGTGTCTAGGAATGCACATTTTGGCAATGAAACTATAGAAAAAAAGGAAAATGATTGATAGAATAAAATCAAGATAATGGTTACTTATGGCAGTAGAGAGAGAATTCTGATTGGAGGCACAGGGAAGGGGCCTTTAGGGTTGCTGGCAAAGTTCTCTTTCTCAGCCTAGGTAGTGTTCCTTAATTCTTTAGGATAATTCACTATGCCACCCATTTTACTTGTATGGTTTTCTATATTTGTGTTTAATCTTTCAATAAAAATATTTTTAAAAAACTTATAAAACTAACTCTTTACATGTATATATTTTATTTAAAAATATATAGTACTTCAACACATTAGAGATTTTATTCTCAGATAACAAAGTCTAGAGGTAGGCAGTACAGAGCTGATGTGTTGACTCACGATTGTCTTCAGGGATGGTATGGAAATTCTACTCCATAGTTTTTCCTTACTTATTAATAAGGGGTTTTTCCCTTACAAGACTGTGAGCTTTAAGAACTTCTTCTTATTCTGTGTGTCCTCTGTATTTGGCATAGTACCTTAGGCTCAAAAAACATTAATATTTGTTGAATACATGAATGAATACATTAGCCATGAAGAAAACGGCAATCATTATTTTATTAGATGATGTTCTATGTATGGATTAAGTGTGTCGGAATGTATGACTATTAGTCATTTGAAGATCAGATTTCATTATTTTACTCTCTAGTATTTTCAGCTGAATTATCTTTTGCTTACATATTCAAAATTTAATTTTTCAGGGAAAAAATAAGGAAAAGATAAGAAAGGGAAGGAGAGAGAAGGATGCTTCTAAGCGCTGTGTGCAGAGTTGTAGTTTCCAGAGCATGCGGCACTGATAATTCTGTCTAAAGGCGTGTTCTTATCACCAGTCATTTTGGTTGGACTGTTGTTGAAGGCCATTATCAGAGTTCACTACCTGGGTTGGGGGTGAGATGGTGGTGGTGGATTTTATAAAGCATAGACAGGAAGCAGATAAGACTGTAAGATTCTTTTGTAGCCTTGACCAGTTTTCCTGTGGAAGGTCTAAATGTAATGATAGCATTTCCTTGGTTCTTCTCTCCACGGATTGTTATGATAATGAATTTGTTTTTCACAGTTTGAAAGGTCTCTGCCATTGCCTGAAATAATTATGTGGACTTCTACCATCACCCACCTCATTCCCCATAATTTCCTGTTAATCACCTTCGTCTCTTACTTCCTGTATTATTTATTTGTTCCTTGTAGCCTATCTGAACTATTTTTGTTTACCTGCAGATTTGTGGAAAACTGTAGATGTTTTGTTTTTTTAATGTTAGTAAGATTATATTCACAGGACTGGTTTTTATAGCCCATCTGATTTTTTTGTTTGTTTGTTTAATCCATAGCTGTTTAACTCACATGTTCCTCTTTAACCCAAATAATTTTGTGAAATTTTCATGACATGTTTTGCCATATCTGTTTAGTTATAATTTGGATTTTAACTGCAAATACGCTAATTTTAGAATACTTATTCCCCAGTTTTTACAGTATCCTATTTTAAAGTATACTTAAAAATGTATACTACATTTTTTAAGTTGCGCACTAAAATGAACTTGGACCCTCATCTATTGTCAATTTCCATAGTTAAACTACAATAGTCTTATATCATCCGTGCTTATACTTCTATCACAGCTTTACCGATGTATTATTGACGCATAGCTTATGTAAGTTCAAGGTTTACAATGTGATGACTTGATGCAGATATATATTGTGAAATGATTACTACAGTAAGATTAGCTAATACCTCTGTCCTTTCACATCATTCTAAATTTTTATGTGTGTGCTGATAATATTTAAGATTTACTGTCTTAAGAACTTTCAAGTATATAATACAGTATTATTATAATCACCACGCTGTACATTAGATCCCCTGAATTTATTCATCTTATACTTAGAGTTTGTGCCCTTTGACCAGCGTCTCCCCATTTCTCACACCCGTTAGCCCCTGGCAACCACCATTCTACTCTCTATTTCTATGAGTTCAGCTTTTTTTGATTCCACATGTAAGTGAGAACATAGAGTGTCTTTCTCTTTCTAATTTGTTTAACTTAATATAATGCCTTAAAGGTCTATCTATGTTGCTACAAAAGGCAGGATTTCTTTCTTTTTTATGGATGAAAAATATTCCATTGTATTACAATTATTTTCTTTATTCATTCATCTATAGAAGGACACTTAGGTTGTTTCCATGTCTTGGCTGTTGTGAATAATGTCATGAACATAGGAGTGTAGATAACTCTTCAAGATAGGGATTTCATTTCTTTTGGATATATAATCAGAGGTGGAATTGCTGGATCATATGGTAGTTCTATTTTTAATTTTCTGAAGTACTTCTACATTGTTTTCCAAAATGGCTGCGCCAATCTACATTTCCACCAAGAGTGCACAATGGATACCATTTCTCCATAACCTTGCCAATATTTGTTATCTCTTATCTTTTTGATAAACATTCTAACAAATGTAAGATGATAACTTACTATGGCTTTGATTTGCATTTCCCTGATGGTTAGTGATGTTAAGCATCTTTTCATATACTCTACATGGCATTTGTATGTTTTTAGAAAAATGTCTATTCAAGTCCTTTGTCCAATTTTTAATCAGATAGGTCTTTTTTCTTGGCTATGAAGTTGTATGTGTTCCTTATATATTTTAGATATTAATCCCTTATCAGATAGATGGTTTGCATATATTTTCTCCTCTTTTGTAGGTTGCCTTTTCATTTTGCTGACTTATTTCTTTTGCTAGGCAGAAACTTTTTAGTTTGATATTGTCCCACTTGTTTATTTTTTCTTTTGGTGTCACATTCAAAAAATCATTGCAAAACCAATGTCAAGGAGCTTTCCCCTATGTTTTCCTCTAGTAGTTTTATAGTTTGGGTTCTTATGTTTACATATTTAATCCATTTTGAGTTTGTTTGTTTTTTAAGTGATGTGACTTAGGGGTCCAATTTCATTCTTTTGCATGTGAGTATCCAGTTTTCCGAGCACTGTTTATTGAAGAGATTATCTTTTCCTCATTGAATATTCCTGGCTCCTTTATGAAATATTTGGTGACCTTATGAGTTTATTTCTGTGATCTCAATTATCTTCCCTTGATCTGTGTGTTTTTTATGCTAGTACCACACTATTTTTATTACTATAGCTTTGTAATATAGATTTAAATCAAGAATTATGATGCTTCTAGCTTTGTTTTTTGTCAGGATTGCTTTGACTGTTTGGGATCTTTTATGGTTCCATATAAATTTTAGGATTTTTTTCTGTTTCTGTGAAAAATTTCATTAGAATTTTGATAGAGATAGCATTGAATCCATAGATGGTTTTGGGTAGTAACATTTTAACAATATTAATTCTTCTGATTCATGAACACAGGATATCGTTCCATTTATTTGTGTCTTCTTTAGTTCCTTTCATCAGTCTTGTGGGTTTTAACATATAGATCTTTCATGTCTTGGTTAAATTTATCCCTGAGTTTGAAATTATTTTTGAATGCTGTTGTAAGTGGGATTGTTTTCTTTATTTCTTTTTTATTTTTATTTTTTTAAATTTTTTTTAACATTTATTTATTTTTGAGACAGAGAGAGACAGAGCATGAATGGGGGAGGGTCAGAGAGAGAGGGAGACACAGAATCTGAAACAGGCTCCAGGCTCTGAGCGGTCAGCACAGAGCCCAATGTGGGGCTCGAACTCACAGACCGGGAGATCATGACCTGAGCCGAAGTCAGACGCTTAACCGACTGAGCCACCCAGGCGCCCCCTTTATTTCTTTTTTAGATAGTTTCTTGTTAGTATATAGAAATGCAACTGATTTTTGATTATTGTTGACTTTGTATCTGCGTCTTTACCGAAATAGTTTATTAGTTCTAATAGCTTTGTGGTAGGGTCTTTAGGATTCTCTCTATATAAGATCATATCATCTGCCAAAAGATACAGTTTTACTTCTTTTCTTATGTGGGTGCCTTTTATTTCTTCTTGCCTAATTGCTCTGATGAGGGTTTCTAGTACTCTGTTGAATAGAGTGGTGAGAATGGGTACCTTTGTCTTATTCCCGATCTTACTAGGAAAGTTTTCAACCTTTTACCATCGAGTAAGATGTTAGCTGTGGGATTGTCATATGTGGTGTTTATTATGTTGAGGTACATTCCATCTATACCCAATTTGTTGAGAATTTTTATCATGAAATAATATTGAATTTTGTCAAATGCTTTTTTCTGCTTCTATTGAGATGATCATATGATTTTTATTTATTTTTATTTTTTAAATTTTCATTTATTTTAGAAAGAGAGAGAGACAGAGCATGAGTGGGGGAGAGGGAGAGAGAGGGAGACACAGAATCCAAAGCAAGCTCCAGGCTCTGAGCTGTCAGCACAGAGCCCAATGTGGGGCCGAAACCCATGAACCATGAGATCATGACCTGAACCGAAATTGGACGCCCAACTGACCAAGCCACCCATCTGCCCCAGTCATGATTTTAAAATCTTTCATTCTAGGGGCGCCTGGGTGGCGCAGTTGGTTAAGCGTCCGACTTCAGCCAGGTCACGATCTCACGGTCTGTGAGTTTGAGCCCCGCGTCGGGCTCTGGGCTGATGGCTTGGAGCCTGGAGCCTGTTTCCGATTCTGTGTCTCCCTCTCTCTCTGCCCCTCCCCCGTTCATGCTCTGTCTCTTTTCTGTCCCAAAAATAAATAAAAACGTTGAAAAAAAAATAAAATAAAATCTTTCATTCTATTAATGTGGTGTATCACATTGATTTGTGTATGTTGAACCATCCTTACATGCAGGATTAAATCCCACTTGATGATTGTGTGTGGTCCTTTTAGTGTGATGCTGAATTCAGTTTGCAGATGTTTTATTGAGAGTTTTTGCATCCATTCATCAGGGATATTGGCCTGTAGTTTTCTTTTCAAATAGTGTCCTTATCTGACTTTGTTATCAGGATAATGCTGGCCTTGTAAAATTAGTTTGGGAGTGTTCCTTCCTCTTTAATTTTTTAGAAATTTGAGAGGAATTAGTATTAATTCTTATGTAAATGTTTGGTAGAATTTACTAGTGAAACCATGTAGTCCTAGACTTTTCTTTGTTGGGAAGTTTTGATTACTGTTTCCATCTCCTTACATATTATTTGTCTGTTTGAAATTTCTATTTCCTCCTGAGTCAGCCTTGGTATAAGCTTTTTTATATGCATAGTTTCTTTTTGCTTACCCAAATTAACCTCAGCCAGTTTTTCATTAACTATTATTAGGTCAGTTTTTATGTTGATTGTCTCTAATACTAAATATCGACATTATTAAAAAATTATTAAAATAGCCAGAGTTTTTTCTTCAGTTTATCTTATAAACATTATTTTTACTTTGTATATACACATCCTTAAAATTTTGATTATAGCTGTAACTTTTGGTTCAGAAAGTTACTTCTATTTTTAAATTTTTTTTTAACATTTATTTATTTTTGAGACAGAGAGAGACAGAGCATGAGCAGGGGAGGGTCAGAGAGAGAGGGAGACACAGAATCTGAAACAGGCTCCAGGCTCCGAGCTGTCAGCACAGAGCCCGACGCGGGGCTCGAACTCACAGACCGTGAGATCATGACCTGAGCCAAAGTCGGACGCTTAACCGACTGAGCCACCCAGGCGCCCCTATTTTTAAATACTTTAATGGGAAAATTTTGGTATTCTCTTTTGTCTTCCCCTGGAAAAGCTTCTGTCTATAATGCTATATAATTATTCCTGAAGTGACATTAACTTTTACAAGAATATCAAAAATAATTTATGTTCCTGAAATAGAAAGATGAAATGCCAGAGGAAATAATGAAAGTTTAGATTGTACAAAATATTATTTTTACATTAATACCTTTAAGAATATGTTGAGGGGCACCTGGGTGGCTCAGTCAGTTAAGCATCCAACTTCAGCTCAGGTCATAATCTCGTGGTTTGTGAGTTCAAGCCCTGCATTGAGCTCTGTGCAGACAGCTCAGAGCCTGGAGCCTGTTCAGATCCTGTGTCTCCCTCTTTCTCTGCCCCTCCCCTGCCTGTACTCTGTTTCTCTCAAAAGTAAATAAACATTTTAAGAATTTTAAATAAAAAGAATATGTTGATTGGTTAATTTACAAACCATATATTTTATGCATCAACTGTGGAATGATTTTTGTCTTTTTACCTTAAGTGATTGAAATCTAGTACCTTGGATTATGTTTCTGTTTTCACTCATTTTTTTCAGTTTATTCATGTAACATTATTACTTGTTTTTTGTCTTCTTAATTATAATGGGAAGAAGTTAAGTAGTCATTTTCTTTCTCAATATATGTAGTTAAAAAGAATAGTTGGAGAATTTGAACACACAAGAGTTTAGACCATTACTGTGAATGGCATATTGTGCTCTATATATGGAAAAGGAGGAATTAGGAGATTTAATGTTTTATTAGATCTATGACTAATCATTTTTTGACAGTTTGAATATCAACTCCTTTCCATGGGGATTTGAAACAAATTAAATCTTCTCACTGATCTGTTCTGGAGCAGTTTTTTGAAGGAACTACTTACCATGTGTACTCTATTCCAGAGGCCTTAGGATCTCTTGGGAAAATGGTTCAAATTTAATTTTTTGTAATAAATAGCACAAAGAATAAAGTCCCTATAATGCTTACCTGCAGGAGTATTTGTTTTTAATTTTTTTAATGTTTATTTACTTTTGAGAGAGGGAGACAAAGTGCGAGCAGGGGAGGGGCAGAGAGAGAGGGAGAAAGAGAATCTGAAGCAGGTTACAGGCTCTGAGCTGTCAGCACAGAGCCCATCAGGGGGCTTGAATTCACAAACTGCGAGATCATGACCGGAACTGAAGTTGGATGCTTAACTGACTGAGCCACCCAGGTGCCCCAGGAGTATTTTTTTTTTAATTAAATATTTACAAAGTCAGTAACATATGCCAGGTTCTGTGCTAGTCACAAGTGATATAAAGATGAAAAAAGTCATAGCCCTTACCTAGATATACTTTTAACCTAATGGAGAAACATACATATTTTAAAAACTGTATTACAGTATAATTAATGCAATAATAGGAATACCAAGAACTAAGAGAGATACCAAGAGAGATACCTTACTAGCTAGACAAGAGGATGAAGGACATTCCAGGTAGAAGGAAGAACATAAGCAATGGTATAGAGCCATAAAATGTCTTCATGAAATAGTAAGAGGTTTGATGAAGTTTGAGTATAGGGTTGTAGGAAATAGATTCTAATCAGGAAATTGATTGCTTTTCTTTTGAAAGTTAAAGATTAAATTTATGCTAGTTTTGTAAAGGAAGCCATTTTTAGGTTACCAAAGACTGATAGTCAGTGATCAATGGAGTGCTTGTTGACTAGTGTACTACCCTTGCTGGAATTACACATAAATAAAGCATGTGGTGGCTACATGATATAATTTGAGGACAGTTCAGAAGAATCCTGGTTCAAAACTGTCTTCTCCATTTTCCTTTTATGGTGTTTAAATGCTATATTAAATAGTAATCTCTATCTTTGTATTTAGTTATCCTTTAATGAGTGTAAATGTTTTGAGGCAAGGTAGCCGCTAAGAGTTATCCTTCATTGTCATGAAGTTCTCTTGTCTAAAATTTCATTTTACTCTTTTAGCACTCAGAGATTTAATATTCTTTGGCTACTCCAGCATTTAAGTATGCAACTTACGAATGATGGCAGGATAAATTACCCTCTCTTTTGTGCTCTGTAGCACTTTGTACATATCTATATTCTGTTACTTTTAATTATTTACTTACCATCTTCACTGAACTGTGAACCCCTGTTTCAGCCTGCCTCAAATTTCTTTATCCATCCCTAGAGTTTGCAATTTCTTATATATCTCAGCAGCTTGATAAAGGCTTAATAGTGGAGGAAAGAAGGAAAAAGGAGAAGAAAGGAAGAAGTTTTAATTAAAAGAGTTATTTCTGCCAAGGCAATTCCTTCCTGCTTGATCCTTGCTTTATTTCGTTCTGCAATTACTCAATATATTATCCTTCCCCTTTGTTTGTTATTCTATTCCCAAGACACCTTTTGCTTCCTGCTTCTTAAATTTAGACGTTAAAAAGATTTTAAAACTTGGTCTATCAGAACAGGCACAGACTGGGAATCTGGGCCACTTGGGATTGGAGTAATCTGACGTGATTACCCCAGTCTCAGAATCAATTATAGGGTTATAAAGAAAAGAAATGTGCTGTACCTTTTTACAGTTTTGGTTGAAATGGTCATTTATGGATTGTTACTTGGGATATTCACAGTTTTAGAATTGAATTATTTGTGGTCATATGTATTTATTAATTCACTTCTTATATTTAAAGATTACCACATTGCTAAGCTCTATTTATAAGCCTGTAAAGTATATTTAATTCATGTCACACTTAAGGGAGTAATCCTATGTTCATAACCACTAAAAATATACCCATGTCCCATGTATAGTTGCCCAATTCAGTTACATTTTTAAACCATTTTTTACTTAGAAGATTTTCATTTCTAACATATTTGGAAATAATGTACTATTTGTAATGTATTAAACATTGCCTCTCAGTGATAGTTATAAACTAACATATATGAACCTATATACAACTTTAGTTAATTTGTGAAGGTAGCAGTTTTGTTTTTCTTTACTGCTATATTCCCAGTGCCTGGAACATGGTAGATTCTTGACAAATATTGATCAAATAAATGAGAAATCTCCTTTCCTTGACTTTTATTAAGTCAGGATCATTATTATATTGTCTTCTCCATTGTGGATTTATGTAAAAGAACTGTAATAAATTGTTTAAGGTTTCCTGAAATATATTCTGTCTTAAACCATAGTCTTCAGTTCCTCAATATGCCATTTGAAAGCTGAGACATAGTGTTCTACCTATGCAACATATTATTATTCAGAGAAGGGGACAATTTCTGGAGAAAATTTTTTGGTGTTTTCTTCAAAACAGGAAACAAATAGATTTGTTAATGTTTGATGCTATGAATTCTAGAACTTCAACCCCTAAAGAAAAGTTAAGAACAGGAAGTAATTTTTCAGAATGTTTTACTATTTGAATAATCAACAGGATGTATGTGAACCATTGTACTGAAATCAGTAGTAATTATCACTAGAATATTTGTTTGTCTTCTCTACTGTTATTGTGCAGCTTTAGATGGACATTAACTACTAAAGACGAGGAATCAATTCAAGACTATGTAGCAAACTGGTTATGACTTGTAGTTCAAAGAAATTTGAATTTCTAAATAATTACACAGCTATAAACACAGCAACAAACATTGCTAGTTAGGATTAAAAACAATTTCTTAAAA
Organism: Lynx rufus; assembly: GCF_022079265.1. Taxonomy (NCBI): domain Eukaryota; kingdom Metazoa; phylum Chordata; class Mammalia; order Carnivora; family Felidae; genus Lynx; species Lynx rufus. The sequence goes on along the minus strand of NW_025814897.1, from coordinate 66,755,471 downwards.
TATTTGAGATTGTTAATTATCTGAATTTAAGAAAGCATGTGATATTCAAGAATACAAAAAAAATTGTTAATGTTTTATTTCTTGAGAGAGAGAGAGAGTGAGAAAGCGCATGAGCTGGGGAGGGCAGAGAGAGTAATTAATCCGAAGCGGGCTCCATGCTGAGAGGAGCAAGCCCGATGCATGGCTCAAACCCACCAACTGGGAGATCATGACCTAGGTCATAGTTGGCCGCTTGACCAGCTGAGCCACTCAGATGCCCCAGGAATACAAAATTTAAGTAATACTTCAGTTAGGGATGGGTAAATTATTTGTACATATACACAATATTATTTTCTGGATAATGGAAAACTTCCCCTTTAAGTACTAGAATATTGTCCCTAATTCATTTCTAATGTAAATCCTAATATAAATCTTGTGTTAGTAAGTATAGTGTAATATTTCCTCCTTGGTATCATAAACTGGTTGTTTTTACTGATATAAGTGGTTAAAGTCCCTTAAAAACTGAATACCTGCTTTCTTCACGATTTATCTAGTACTAAATGATGCTGACTATGAATTTTATTTTCTGGTGGATGAGCAGAACGGATTCTTTTTGTGGGAGATGGGGGAACATTGCAGAGAGTTCAGATAGGAGTGGAGAGGCAAAAGTTCTTCCCCAGAGTCTTCAGGAAAGAAAGCCGGATTCCTTCTCATGGTATTCAGATTCTTTTTGAACATGCCCTTGACAGAACTACTTATAGGTCTTACTGCCTTTTCTTCCTCAGCCCTGTTTATTTGCACATGGTTTTCTGTCAGCTTTGAAAGCCTTGTTTCTCCTGTCTCCCTAACTAACTTCTGCTTATTCTTCAAAATCCAGCTCAAGGATCGGTTCCTTTGGTGGGCCCAGTATAAATCATAGAGATCTGTGAAAGATGAAGGAGGGAGATAAAAGAGCCAGTGTTAGAGTGGTACATTCTGACATCACATAAATGAGAAACGCTTGACTGACTTTTGTCAGCTTTAAAGATGGAAGGAGGCCATGAGCCAAGGAATGTGGGCATTTGCTAGAAACTGGAAAACCCCAAAATAGGACTTCTGAACATTAAGACCTGCTGAACTTCATAGTAATATGTTTGTGTTTTTTAAGCAAATGCATACTGTAATCATAATTCTAAATTACTTATTTTCACATTTATATCAATGTTTCCATAAACCAAGAAAAACTGAGCTAATAAATATTATACATTTAATGGTTAATATGCTTCAAAGAGTTTTTCTTGAAAAGTGAACAGGACTTGGTTGAAATTGTTCCCACAGATATAAAGTATCTGTTAGTATTTTTATTCATAACAAATTCAGATCTAAGCTTTCTGAAAAGCTGTATTACCTAATACCATAAGAAGGATGACTAAGTACTTGACAGCCCCCCTCTTAAGCACTGGCTTAACATAAAGAAATTATTTTAAGAAACAGCCTCCCCTGCAACATCCTCACCCCTGTTTTATTTACAGTACAGAGACTAATATTTTTGCAAAGCATTCATTTTATCATGAAATGTAGACAGATGCAATGGTATCAAGGAAAAGAGCGTTTAGTACCTTTTCACTTTATTAAAGGTTTTGACAATGAGAGCCTTATTAAATGTCATGAAATTCAGTTTGCTATACAATAAACATCTGTTAAGTAGGAGACATATGCCATATTATAAAACCATTTTAATGATTAAAATAATTCTGAATTCTTACTATAAAAATATTTGGCTAAAATATGAAACATCTTTGTAATAAAACTGACAATGTGCTTAAGTAAGATTTCAGAAATGTCTCCTGGAAAAAATGGGAATGTTTCCTTTTGCCAGATAAACTCTGAAAAGTTTAGGTGCCATAAACAAGACAAAACTAGTAAGGAATATCCTGTTACTAGAAAAGAACAGCATGTAATGTGGACTTCCTCCATGTCAAAGTGACAACCACTTAATGACAGTGACTTATTATACATAAAAATATAGAATATAAAAGATAATATGTGTTGTTCTAAGCCATTAAGTTTGTGGTAATTTGTTACAGCAACCATTGAAAACTGATACGACCACAGAGTTTTTTTAACAAAAATTTTTGTTTGTATTTATGTATGTTTGTATGTGTGTTTATTTTTGAGAGAGAGAGAGAGCACGAGCAGGGAAGAGGTAGAGAGAGGGAGACACAGAATCCAAAGCAGGCTCTAGGCTCTGAGATGTCAGCACAGAGCCCATTGCAGGGCTTGAACTCACAAACTGTGAGATCATGACCTGAGCCAAAGTTGGACACGTGACCAACTGAGCCACCCAGGCACTCCGATTTTTTGTTTTTAAATACTTTGACTCAGAACAGTTGCAATAAACTGGTGCAGAAAAGCCTCATTGTATACATCATTCATATTTCCCCCAAATAATATTTTATGTAATTATAGTACATTATAACAACCAGGAAATTGATTTGGGCACAATACTATTAATTCAGGGAAGGAGTGACACTTCTCTGAGTAGACTTTTTATATAGATTCCACTTCTGGAAGTATATGTAGGTCTTACATATTCAGAACATAATACTAAATCAGTCATGATGGAAGAAACAAAAAAAAATATTAAAATTGAAAGCGTACGGAAACAAACTCCACTGTCTTTCAAATGAAGAACCTAGCCACACTGAAAAGAAAAACTAATTAAAGTAACTTGCATATGCAGTATTTGATTAACTTCGGTTTTGGACAGGTTTGAAGAGAGAATTACATACAAATCATGAGCTCCTTTTTAGTTGGTGTGGTGTTTTGAGTTAGAATGGCTGAGGAAATTTTGCAACTACTTTATATGTAATATAAGATTTAGCAAATGGATAAATATGTGTATGTTATTACTCTCCAGGGTTCTCACTGGTGGAAGGCACACACAAATATGTGTTGGAGTCAGTGGGGAGACCCTGTAGGAATGGATTGGAATTAAAAGTAATGGTGTGGACCCAGGATTTCTCGTGTATATGTGTCTGTCTATATGCGTGTATATATGTTTATATATTTGTGCACATATATATGTGTACATGGATATATTTCTTATGTTTGTCTACTGAAGTGACTCAGGAACAAAAACTCCCAGTAAAAATGATCTAACATTACCCTAATACTCAGAATCTTGGTCCTTCTTTTTTTTTAATGTTCCTGTTTAAATTCCAGTTAGTTAACATACAGTGTAATATTAATTTCAGATGTACAGTATAGTGATTCAACACTTCTATACAGTACCCGGTGCTCATCACAAGTACACTCCTTAATCCCCATCACATATTTCACCCAGCTCTCTACCCACTTGCCCTCTGGTAACCACCAGTTTGTTCTCTGTAGTTAAGAGTGTTTCTTGGTTTGCTTCCCTCTATCTTTTTTTTCCCTTTGTGCATTTGTTCGTAAATTCTACATATGAATGAAATTATATCTTTCTGTCCTTCTCTGACTTATTTCACTTAGCATAATACTCTCTAGCTCCATCCATGTTGTTGCAAACAGCAAGATTTCATTCTTTTTTATGACTGAGTAATATTCCAGTGTGTGTGTGTGTGTGTGTGTGTGTGTGTGTGTGTGTGTGTGATATGCACACCACATCTTCTTTATCCATTTATCAGTGTATATATATTTGGGCTTTCCCCATAATGGGGCTATTATAGATAATGTTACTATCAACATCAGGGTGCATGTATCCCTTGAATTAGTATTTTTGTATCCTTTGGGTAAATACCTAGTAATATAATTGCTGATAGTTCTATTTTTAACTTTTTAAGGAACCTCCATACTGTTTTTCCAGAGTTACTGCACCAGTTTGCACCCTAGTGCAAGAGGGTTCCCGTTTCTCCACATCCTTGCCAACACCTGTTGTTTCTTATGTTAATTTTAGCCATTCTGACTGGTGTGGGGTGATACCTCATTGTAGTTTTGATTTGTGTTTTCCTGATGATGAGTGATGTTGAGCATCTTTTCATGTGTCTGTTGGCCATCTGGATGTCTTCTTTCAAAAAATATCTGTGTGTCTTCTTTTTTTTTAACTTTATTTTTTAAAATTTACATCCAAATTAGTTAGCATATAGTGAAACAATGATTTCAGGAGTAGATTCCTTAATGCCCTTTACCCATTGAGCCTATCCCCCCCCCAAAACCCCTCCAGTAGCCCTCAGTTTGTTCTCCATATTTATGAGTCTCTTCTGTTTTGTCCCCCTTACTGTTTTTATGTTATTTTTGTTTCCCTTCCCTTATGTTCATCTGTTTTGTCTCTTAAAGTCCTCATATGACTGAAGTCATATGATTTTTGTCTTTCTCTGACTGACTAATTTCACTTATCTATGCATGTCTTCTGCCCATGTTTTAGGTGAATTATTAATTTTTGAGTGTTGAGTTTTGTAAGTTCTTTATATATTTTAGATACTAACCTTTTATCAAATATATCATTTCCAAATATCATCCCCCATTCTGCAGGTTGCCTATTACTTTTGTTGCTTGTTTCCTTTGCTGTGCAGAAGCTTTTTATTTTGATGAAGTCCCTATAGTTTATTTTTGCTTTTTTGTTTCCGTTGCTTCAGGAGATATATCTAGTAAGAAGTTGCTCCAGCTGGATGTCAAAGAGGTTACTGCCCCTTTTCTCCTCTAGGATTTTTATGGTTTCAAGTCTCACATTTAGGTCTCTAATCCATTTTGAATTTACTTTTGTGTATGGTGTAATTAAGTGGTCCAATCTCATTCTGTTGCATACTATGGTTCAGTTTTCCCAACACCATTTTTTGAAGAGACTGGCTTTCTCTTGGATAGTTGGATATTCTTTCCTGCTTTGTCGCAGATTAATTGATCATACAGTTCTGACTTCACTTCTGGGTTTTCTGTTCTGTTCAATTGATCTATGTGTCTATTTTTGTGCCAGTACCATACTCTTTTGATAACTACAGCTTTGTAATATAACCTGAAGTCTGGAATTGTGATGCCTCCAGCTTTGCTTTTCTTCTTCAAGGTTGCTTTGGCTATTCGAGGTCTTTTGTTGTTCCATACATATTTTAGAACTGCTCTGTGGAAAATGGTGTGAAAAATTCCCATTTTGATATGGATTGCATTAAATGTATAAATTCCTTTGGGCAGTATAAACATTTTGACAATATTTGATCTTCCAACCCATGAGCAGCATGGTATGTTTTTCCATTTCTTTGTGTCACCTGCAGTTTCTTTCATCAGTGTTTTATAGTTTTCAGAATACAGCTCTTTCAATGCTCTGGTTAAGTTTATTCCTAGCTATCCTATTGGTTTTGGTGCAATTGTAAATGAGATTGATTCCTTAATTTCTCTGCTGCTTTACTGGTGTATAGAAATGCAACAGATTTCTGTATGCTGATTTTGTCTCCTGGGACTTTACTGAATTTGTGTTTCAGTTCTAGCAGATTTTTTTTAATGTTTATTTACTTTTGAGAGAAAGAAAGAGACACAGGTGTGAGCCAGGGAAGGACAGAGAGAGGGAGACACAGAATCCGAAGCTGGCTCCACGCTCTGAGCTGTCAGCACAGCTGACATCTCTTCATCTCTTGTTACAGCCTTTAATTTAAAGTCTAGTTTTTCTGATTTAAGTATGGCTACTCCAGCTCTCTTTTGACCTCCAATAGTATGATAGATAGTTCTCCATCCCCTCACTTTGAATCTGAAGGTGTCCTCAGGTCGCAAATGAGTCTCTGGTAGACAGCAAATAGATGGGTCTTGTTTTTTTATCCATTTTGATACCCTATGTCTTTTGGTTGGTGTATTTAGTCCATTTACATTCAGTGTTATTTTGAAAGATATGGGTAGAGTCATTGTGATATCTGTAGGTTTCATGCTTGTAGTGGTGCCTCTGGTATTTTGTGGTCTTAGCAACATTTCACTCAGAGTCCCCCATTAGGATGTCTTGTAGGGCTGGTTTAGTGGTGATGAATTCCTTCAGTTTTTGTTTGGGAAAACCTTTATCTCTCCTTCTATTCTGAATGACAGACTTGCTGGGTAAAGGATTTTTGGCTGCATATTTTTTCTGTTCATCACATTGAAGATTTCCTGCCATTCCTTTCTGGCCTGCCAAGTTTCAATAGATAGGTCTGCTACTACCCTTATGTGTCTACCTTTGTGTGTTAAGACCGTTTATCCCTACCTGCTTTCAGAATTCTCTCTTTATCCTTGTATTTTGCCAGTTTGACTATGATAAATCATGCGGAAGATCAATTCAAGTTACGTCTGAAGGAAGTTCTCTGTGCCTCTTAGATTTCAATGCCTGTTTCCTTCCCCAGATCGGGGAATTTCTCAGCTATGATTTGTTCAAGTATGCCTTCAGCCCCTTTCTCTCTTCCTCTGAATTCCTATGATATGGATATTGTTCTGTTTGATTGCATCACTTAGTTCCCTAATCCTCCCCTTGTACTCATGGATTTTTTAATCTCTCTTTTTCTCAGCTTCCTCTTTTTCCATAATTTTATCTTCTAATTCACCTATTCTCCCTTCTGCCTCTTCAGTCCACGCTGTGGCTGCCTCCATTTTATTTTGCACCTCATTTATAGCATTTTTAAGTCATCATGACTATTTCTTAGTCCCTTGATTTCTGTAGCAATAGATTCTCTGCTGTCCTCTATGCTTTTTTTCAAGCCCAGCAATTATTTTTATGACTATTATTCTAAATTCTTGTTCAGTTATATTGCTTAAATCGGTTTTGATCAATTCGTTAGTTGTCGCTACTTCCTGGAATTTCTTTTGAGGAAAATTCTTCCGTTTCCTCATTTGGGCAAGTTTTCTGTCCCTTATGCGTTTTAAAAGCTTGTGTGCTCTGCACCTGTGAGCACTGTTATATTCAAGGAGGGTCATACACTGTCTAGAGCCTGGCCCTCAGGAGGTGTTTTTTCGGGGATTGTTACTTGCTCTCTGTTGTGACTTTGGTTATTTTATTACCTTACTCACAATAATATTTTGTACCCTCCACCAGGTGTGCTTTGATTTGTTCCTTGGAGTAGCCCTGTAAAGGAAAACAGACAAACAGGAGACAAAAACATGCAAACACACAAACAAATAACACAAACAAACAAATAAACAAAAACAAAAACCTAAAGACTAAAAACAAAAAAACCCAAATTATTTCCTTGTTTATGTTTTGTTTAGATGATCTATCCATTGATGTAAGTGGGGTGTTAAAGTCCCCTACTATTATTGTATTATTATCAGTATTCAGAATAGAAGGAGCAATAAAGTTTCCCAAACAAAAACTAACAGTTTGTGACCACTAAACCAGCCCTGCAAAAAAATATGAAAGGGGACTCTTTAAGTGCATAGTAGAGACCACAAGTGACAAAGATAAGGAATGATTAGCAAAAATCTCCAGAAAGAATGACAAAATCAGTAAAATAATTTAAAAAAGGCTATATATATATGTGTGTGTGTGTATATATATACATATACATGTATATATATGTATATATACATATATATACATATACATATATACGTATATATATGTATATACATATATATACATATATATACATATATATACATATATATACATATATACGTATGTATGTATATATACATATATATAGATATATATATGTATATATATCTATATATATATATATATGTTGCTTTGAATGTAAATGGATTAAATGCTCCAGCCAAAAGACATAGGGTGACAGAATGGGTAAAACAATAAGATTTATCTATATGCTACCTACAAGCGACTCTTTGTAGACCTAAAGACACTTGCAGATTGAAAGTGAGGGGGTGTAGAATCATTTATCACACAAATGGATGTCAAGAAAAAGAAAAGCCAAAGTAGCAATACTTATATCAAACAAAATACTTTAAAACAAAGACTTTTAATAAAAGACAAAGAAGGGTATTATATAATCATAAAGGGGACAATCCAACAAGAAGATATAACAATTGTAAATATTAATGCATCCAGCATGGGGGCACCCAAATATATAACACAATTAATAGCAAACATGAAGGAACTAATTCAGGATCTTGGTCTTTAATACCATACCTCACAAAATAGTGCCAGGACTTCTTAGAGAAATTGCTGACCTTAGGGCAGGGACAAGGTAGTTATAATATGAGCCTGGATTGTTTTGTTAAGCCAGAAAGTAAGAAAAAACTAGGAAAAAAACGTGGGTTCATGTCACAGGGCACAAGAACTAGGTTAAAGTCATGCCCACTGTCTAAATCTAGGACTTGTTTAGCACAAAAAATAGTTAAGTTAGTAATGACTTTATAGAATGTTGGGATTAAAAATAGGAATTCATGAGTTCAAACTGATAGGGGATACACAAATAAGCATGTTAGGGAGGGATAAATGAGGAGTCTACTAATTGCAGAATGTTGAGTGCTAACTGGTGGATGTGGAAGAAGTGCTGGATTTGGAAAATCATTTTATAATCACCATAGCAAAGTCTGATTTTTGCAGTAATTATCAGTAGATGTGAAATCTAGGCAGAAATTTGGGGCATCTGGGTGGCTCAGTTGGATAAGTGTCCCATTTCGGCTCAGGTCGTGATCTCCCAGTTCATGAGTTTCAGCCCTGCATTGGCTTCTCTGCCGTCAGCACAGAGCCCACTTCAGATCCTCTGTCTCCCTCCCTTTCTGCCCCTCCCCTGCTGTGTCTCTCAATCTAAAAACTAAATAAACATTTTAAAAAATAATAAAAAATAAATCTAGGCAGAAATTTTGGTGAGGAGCAAGATACTTGCATGGCCTAAAGTGTCAGACCACAGATTGCTTGTTAGTTGCAAGGAAAAATGTGAAATATCCATTAGAAAAATTGGACAACATTAAGTAAAAATTTAGGTAAGCAAAACTGACATCACCAAGGACCACATGTCTGCTTATAGCAGTATAAAGAGATGAGCAAATCTCTTCCCCAAAGAACCAGTATGAAACTAGACAATAATTGTTGAATACAACTATTTCAGAGCTCTAAAAATTGACCAGAAGCAAACAAATTTAGAAGCAGTTATTCATGCTTGTATTTTGGGTAAGAACAGTAAAAATCTGCAGCATTCTTAGCTGAAGTTGCTACCATCTCCCTCACATTTCAGCTCTGTCAGTAAGAATGATAGTTTCTTCCAGGGCAGAGCTGGCCATATAACCAGCAGCTTTGCCGCCAAATAGGACGGAAAGCTTAAATCCACATCATTGTCAGTAACAGTAGTATTGAACCCAGTAGGAAATGAAAGGCAAAAAAACCCTCTAATTCTGCTTGTCTAAGTTACAATCCTATTTGGGACTAGTGGCACACCTGCCAGAAATTTAATAGAGAAATCCTGAAAATAAGTCTTAGAAGGCCTACCTGGAGACTCTGGACCAAGAAGGCAACAGACGAGGCTCCTAAATTCATTCCTTTCACAGATACATCAAATGCACAGCTACACACAGAGCAATTCTCTCTGAGAGAAATCCAGAAACCGGTTGAGTAACTCCTATACATTGGGCCCTTGACAAATACACACATTGAAATGGGTAGGAAAGATTAAGATACATTTTTGCTATAAACAGCACTCCTTGCAGAATGCTATATATCGGAGAGAGAAATCTCAACTCCCAACTACAACTTGAAGAGTGAGGAGTTTGGATCACACATCTTGTACCCCAACTTTTAAGGCTCCTGACCAAGGGATGGGTCTTCCAAATTCCTAACTCTGTAAGTCAGCAGAGCTTTTGTTCATGAGTCTCACAGGACTATAGTAAACACACAGGCAGTTTTTAATGGAGTTCTGGGCACTCACAGCGACTATCCCTCCAGAACTCATTGCAGAGGGAGCTGCCAAAAATGCCCATCTCCCACTGTTTCTCCCAGCTACTTTACCAGTACCTGTCTGAAGGTTCAGCTTCTAATTAGCACATTTTCAGGTGCCCGCTGCTGTCTTTACCAGAGCCCAAAACAAAAAGACTCACTTCAGCATTTAGGACACACATTGACTGAAGGTCAAAGTATCTAAAAATATATTCCATGCAAATAGAAATAAAAGTAGAGCATGGGTAGCTATACTGATATATTAGACATAATAGACTTTAAGCCAAAAACTGTAATAAGAGATAAAGAGGTCATTGTATAATGACAAAGTGGTCAACTCATCAAGTGGATATAACAATTATGTTTATGTATGCAACATTGGAGTGTCTGAATATATAAAGCAAATGTTAGCAGATTTGAAGGGAAAAATAGACAACAAAACAATAAGAGTAAAGGACTTCAGTACTCCATATTCAACAATGGGTTTATAAGCAAACAAAATCAATTAAGAAAAATAAGACCGAGATGACACGTTAGACCAGATGGACCTCATAGGTGTATACAGAACCTTTCATCCAACAACAGAACACACATTCTTCTCAAGTGCACATGGATCATTCTCCAGGATAGATCATGTGTTTGGTCACAAAACAAGTCTTAATAAATTTAAGAAGATCAAAATCATGTAAAGCATACTTTCCAACCAACCATAATGGTATAAAACTTAGAAACTAATAAGAAAATTTGAAAATTCAAAGATATATAGAGATTAAACAGTGTGCTCCTTAACAACCAATGGGTCAATGAAAAAGTCAAAAAGGAAATCAAAAACATCATAAGACAAATGAAAGTGGAAATACAACATACTAAAATTTATGGGATGCAGCAAAAACATATCTAAGATGTAAGTTTATAGCAATAAATACCTACATTAAGAAAAAGGAAAGATCTCAAATATATGCAGGCTAACTTTACATTCCAAAGAACTAGAAAAAGAGCAAACTAAGCCTAAAGTTAGAAAGAAATAACAAAGATCAGAGCAGAATTAAATGAAATAGAGTTAAAAAGGCAATAAAAAAGGCCAATGATACTAAGATCTGGTTTGTTTGATTTTTTTTGAAAAGAAAAACAAAATGACAAATCTTTAACAAGACTAAGAAAAAAAAGAGAAGCTGCAAATAAAATCAGGTATGAAAGAAAAGACATTACAGTTGATACCACAGAAATGCTAAGGACCATAAGAGAGTACTATGAATAATTACATGCCAACAGTTAGATAACCTGGAAGAACACATAAATTCCTAGAAACATACAACCTACCAAGACTGAATCATAAAGAAATAGAAAATCTGAACAAATAATTACTAGTAAGAAGAGTGAAGCTGTAATAAAAAACATCCCAGAAAGAAAACTTCAGGACCACCTGGCTTCACTACTGAATTCTACCAAACATTTAAAGAAAAATAAAATACCTATTCATTTCAAATTCTTCCAAAAAAAGTAGAAGCAGAGGGAACATTTCCAAGCCCATTTTATGAGGCCACAATTACCCTGATATCAAAGTCAGATGTAGACATGGAAGGAAGGAAGGAAGGAAAGAAGGGAGGGAGGGAGGGAGGGAGGAAGGAAGGAAGGAAGGAAGGGAGGGAGGGAGGGAGGAAGAAAAGGAAAGAGAGAAGGAAAGAGAAAGAAAAGAAAGAAAGAGAAAGAAAAAGAAAGAAAGAAAGAAAGAAAAGAAAGAAAGAAAGAAAGAAAGAAAGAAAGAGAGAGAAAGAAAGGGAGAGGAGGAGAGAAAGGAAAAGAGAAGGAAGGAAAGAAGGAAGCAAAGAAAGACAGAGGGAAGGAAGTAAAGAAAGAGAAAAAGAGAAATGAAGGAAGGAAGGAAGGAAACTACAAGCCAAATCTCAATGAATATAGAGGTAAAAATGCTCAACAAATATTAGTAAATCAAATTTAACAACATGTTAAGAGGATCATATACTGTGGCCAAAGGGGATTTATTCCTGGAATGCAGTAATGTTTCAACATAAGCAAATCAATAAATTGTTCTCTTTAAAATGGTTATTTTATGGTGTGAATTCTACCTCAGTAAAAAAAAAAAAAAACTTGTTAATATTGTGATAATGTTCCATATTGAATGAGACTAAAGAAACGCAACAACTAATTGGAATATCTGATTCCAGAACAAATTATGAGTGTAGAGAAAACAGTTCTAAAGAACATTATTGGGGGCAAAGCAGTATTGAGAAAGAACAAAACTGGAGGTATCACACTTTCTGATTTCAAACTATAGTACAAAGCTATAGCAATCAAAATAGCATGGTGTTGACACAGAAACATGTAGATCAATGTAATAGACTAGAGTCCAGAAATAAACCCATGCTTATATGGTCAGTTAATCTACAAAAAAGGAGGCAAGAATATACAATGGGGAAAAGACAGTCTTTTCAATAAATTATATTGGGAAAACTGGACAACTGCATGCCAAAAAAATGAAACTGAACCACTTTCTTATACCACATACAAAGATAAAACTCAAATAGTTTAAAGACTTAAATGTAAAACTAGAAACCATAAAATTCCTAGAAGAAAAATTAGGCAGTAAGTTCTTTGAAATTGGTCTTAGCTGTATTTTTGGATTTGTTTCCTCCAGCAAGGGCAACATATTTTTTGGCAACATTTTTTTCACATTTGTATACTTCCTATGTAATTTTTCTCAGTCTGAGACTTGTCCTCATTTTTTGTTATTTTTTGACAGAAATTCTCAATTTAAAATTATTGAATTTATCAATCTTTTAATTTATGACGTGTATTTTACACTTTCCCTATCTGAATTTATAAAGATATTCTCTGATATCTTCTAATGAAAGTTTTAACATCCTTTTATAGTGACTCCTGTCACCATTCAGAGAGCTTGTCAGTTCAGTGAAACATTTTTGAGTGTCTGCTATATAGTCAGTTCTTGGCAGGAGGGGTATAGCAATGTATAAGGCCCAGTATTATCTTTGAGGGACTCGCATTTTAATGAAGGGGCAAAAAGAGCGTGAGCAGGGGTGCCTGGGTGGCTCAGTGGGTTAAGCGTCCAACGTCAGCTCAGGTTATGATCTCATGGTTTGTGAGCTTGAGCCCTCACAGAGCCTGCTTCAGATCCTCTATCTCCCTTTCTCTATGCCCCTCCCCTGTGTACTCTCTCTCTCCCTCTCTTTCTCTCAAAAATAAATAAACATTAAAAAAAAGAACATGAATATAAGAAGCAGAGATATCAAACTGAAAGAAGTGTTCTGAGAGCTAGGTTAGTTTAATATCGGTCACACAAGGGTGGGAGGCAGCAGCTGGGTTGGAAATCTGGAAGTAAGACCATAAAGACAATTTGGCATGGAGCTCAGACCAAGTCTGGTACGTCAGGTGTCTTCAGTTTTAGCATCGGAATCCTAACTTCAAAGGAAATTAATGGTAACAACTATAATAATTACAATAATAATTGCAACAATAATCATAATTTCAGCTAATATATCTATATATATTATTTACCATGGTGCCATGCTGAGAACTCTATGTATTATCTCATTTCTTCTTCATAGCAACCCTATAAGATAGGTTTTGAAATTATCCTCATTTTACCAACTGAGGTTCACAGAGATTAATATATAAAACTGAAGCAAAGCTTCTCTTAATAAATTGCTTCTGTGGAACAGAGTATACTTGAAAATCACTACCCAAAAGGATGGGAAGATACCAAAGAGATTGAGGCATGAAAGTGACATAATCAGATTTGTATTTTATGTCCATCATGCTGGAGAATAGATCTGAAATGAATAAGGACTGGATTAGAGAAACTAGTTATGAAACTTTTACATTAGTCAAAATGAGATAAAATTAAAAATGGAACTATAAGTTCAGGTGTATCATATGGGATAAGCTGGGAGTGATAAAAGAGGATAATGGGCAGTTACTAATGAGCTAAGAAGATATATGCATGCCTCATGTGAAGGGACAAGCTGTAGTAAAGGGAGATAGAGGAAGTATTTTACCTTAGAAAACTAATGGTAACTCTTGATTTAGTGGGTCCATGTAATTAAGGTTCAACTGATTATTTAAGGATGATTTGTTAATAAAAAAGAAAATAAGAAATGATGAAGTTTTTTAACTTCAATTTGGTATGTTTGGCTGTATTTTCTAGCATTGTCACTAGAAAAAATAGGGCTTATAAAGTCTGGGGACTTATAAGGGGATAAAAGAAGGTCCATTTCTATTAATCATTTAGAAATGGTAAAAAAGGTAGAACAAATAAAAAGTATTGAATAAGATATTATATGTATATATAGAAATAATTGCAATAAATATAAGTCAATTAAATGATCTCTTTAAAAGACAAAAGTTGTCAGAATGGATTTTTTTTTAATGCCAACTATACTTACAAGAAGTAGAGAAAGGTTGAAATGAAAAGATGGAAAAAGACATACCAGGAAAATTTCAACAACAAAGCTGGTGTGGTTATATTAACATCAGACAAATTGACTTTAAAGGGGAAAAAAGTTATTTAACATTGCCAGAATCTAAAACAGGGATTTAAGTACAGTCCTTGGAGATGAAGTTGAAAAGAAGGTAATAGTGTATTTCCAAACAACTGATATGTTCACTGTGTGTTACACTGGTTTGAAGAATAAAGACAAAATGAAAGTTTGGGAAAACAAATACCTATAGATTGTATGGAGTTTATAGTTTAACCAAATAGTTTTCTTTAAAACTTTAAAAAATATTGGCTTTTTCATTCCCTGTCATTCTTAGTCTGTTTGTTGGCATCACATATAAAATCAAATGCATTTGTTTGGAGAAGTGTCTATTCATGTTTTCTGCCCATTTCTTCACTGGGTTATTTGTTTTTCGGGTGTGGAGTTTGGTGAGCTCTTTATAGATTTTAGATACTAGCCCTTTGTCCGATATGTCATTTGCAAATATCTTTTCCCATTCCGTTGGTTGCCTTTTAGTTTTGTTGGTTGTTTCCTTTGCTGTGCAGAAGCTTTTTATCTTCATAAGGTCCCAGTAATTCACTTTTGCTTTTAATTCCCTTGCCTTTGTGATGCTAAGTGAAATAAGCCATACAGAGAAAGACAGATACCATATGGTTTCACTCTTATGTGGATCCTGAGAAACTTAACAGGAACCCATGGGGGAGGGGAAGGAAAAAAAAAAAAAAAGGACGTTAGAGTGGGAGACACCCAAAGCATAAGAGACTGTTAAAAACTGAGAACAAACTGAGGGTTGATGGGGGGTGGGAGGGAGGGGCGGGTGGGTGATGGGTATTGAGGAGGGCACCTTTTGGGATGAGCACTGGGTGTTGTATGGAAACCAATTTGTCAATAAATTTCATTTAAAAAAAAAAAAAAAGAAACACTCAAAAAAAATAAAATCAAATGCATTTGGTAAGCATTTGCTCTTGTGTTTTCAGGAATTCAAAATGTCCTCAGCCTCTTCTGTGCAGTTCTCACAGAAAATAAGGTTCTCTTCCATTCTGCAAGTTTCCAGAGACTTAGTGATGCTTGCAGAGCCCTGGAATCTTTAATGTTTCCTCTTAAATATAGGTGAGGTTTTCTACTTGGTACTTTAATTTATTCCTGAATTCTGCATTACTTGTTGATGATTAGTTGAAATGTCATAGCACAATCAATAGTTTTGAACCACAAGGGCATATTTTACAAAGTTACACTGTACACATGATTCTGATGGAAATCTAACCTAGAATTTGGAAAATTTCCAAGTTGTTCATTACTGAGTGTTGATTAATTTAGTGGAAAAAATAACTTGCATAGTATTGTCAGCAACGTTTAATTCTCTCTGAATACAATTGGTGATAAAAGTCTTAAGTTAGTTCTGGTTATTCGATATTAAAGACATTAATTTTTAGGAGTTAAAATGGTATTATGTATATTTAAAAAGATACCTTACCTTTTTTTAGATATCTACTTAAGTATTTATGTATAAATGATATGATGTCTGGGAGTTGCTTCAAATAATACAGTAGGGGAGAGAATGAAAATGGGTAGAAACATACATGTAACCATGCATTGGTAATTGTCAAATCTGGATTGGATACATGGGGTTTCATTTTCCTTTTTTCCTCTTTATTTTCTGGGGGACATGTTAAAACTTTCCATAGTAAAAAGTAAAAACCAAAACAATCTAAACAGTGATGCTTGATAGTGTTATGAATAAAATATTTTATTCTAATATACTGTTTATCAATTTGATGCTCATAACACTTAGGATCTTAAGTCATACAAACTAGAAAAAAATTTAGACTGCCTCCATATTTTATTTAAAAAAATTTTCTTTCTTTCTTTTTTTTTTTTTTTTTTTTACTATGTGCCTTTCTTAACCCCTAGATAAGAGAGCATTCTATGCCTTAATTTTTGTACTTTGCCATTCTGATTGAATTCAAACATCAAGTACAAAAAATGGAATTTGAATGATTGTTTTGTTTAGACAAATCATCATCATTATTGAGGGGGAGAGCCCATAAGGGAGTCACTGTTACCTCCTGATGTCAGATTTTTATGTAAGGAAAAATGTTTTCAAGCAAGATGAATAAACCTAAAAAGACTGCTTACCTCAGAGGGTTAAGGGATAAGGAAGCTGTCCTGGGTTCCGTTTACTTTATATCTTGTTATACCTGATCATCTCTTTCACATGAAAATTTTTTTAAATCTTTCTCTTTAAAAATTTAATGTTAATAACCATGAGAATATTAATGATAATGTAGGTAATCTAAAATTCATACTGCATAAAGATAAAATACGTTCATATTACAGAAAAACAAATATATCTCACATATTCTTTTATTATTTCCAGTTATCCTTATATTCCCATTCTCCCGGCTCAGCTACTAGAAGTTCTAAGTTCCCCAACACCTTTCATTATTGGAGTACATTCTATCTTTAAAACT
Organism: Lynx rufus; assembly: GCF_022079265.1. Classification (NCBI taxonomy): domain Eukaryota; kingdom Metazoa; phylum Chordata; class Mammalia; order Carnivora; family Felidae; genus Lynx; species Lynx rufus. Next base: position 66,738,753 of record NW_025814897.1, on the reverse strand, counting down.
GATATCCATGAACTTGTAAGTATTCATCTTTAAATTGCCAGTTAATGAGACTAAAAGCTTATCATATTTATTTGAATCCTATAACATTTCACCTGATTACTATTTTCAGATCTCTTACAATCCCAATAGAAAAGATTGGCTGGAAGAAAAAGCATCACTGAAAAATATAAATATTAATTTTTTTCATAGCAAGTATGGAAGATCTACAAAATGAATTTATTCATATTTAAAATGCCCCTTTTTTGGCATACTAATTTTATCTTATGTATATGAGAAAGGGAGATAAAATAATCCATTAATTAGTATTTTACTTATACTTTGTCATGAGTGCTTTAATATATTCATATTTTGAAATGAGGTCTGGGTTAATGCTGAATGGCTAGTAGCTAAAAAGCAAAAAGTATTTGCAAAAGAGTGAAAGCTTTTAGTGGAATACAAGTTCTGTATGAGCTCCACCAAATTATTCTATTCTTAATGCCATATGAAAAGAAATAGCAAAGAAGAAAAGGAATACTATATATTTAAGCCAGTGCTGGAATATTGTGTTTACTTCTCTGTACTGAACTTATTTAAGAGGGATTATAAGAAAATAATGTGCTTCGGAGAGGAACATCCAGGATTGTCAGAGTATAGAAACCATATCCTATGAGACCCTTAAATTTTCTCAGGTAATATCCTGGTTCTGTTTGATAGCTAAAGATAAATATTTAAATGGCTGTTGTAGGAAGGTTCACTTTTTGTAGCTCTAAAAAGCTGAAGTAGAATCAATGGGTATAGTGGATATAAAAAGAAATTTCTCCTTAGTATAAAAGTTTTCAACTATGAGAGCTGACCAATGATGAAAAATGGGGTGCCTTACGTGAGGAATGTATGCTCAAGCACAGTAAGTGGAGTGCAAAGAACAAGTTCCATGACACTTCAGGGAGTTTAAGAAAAATATCTTTACTGAAAGGTAGGGCTATATGATATCTATGATCCACAGCCTCTTAAGATTTTGTAATCCTACTTTTGTTTTAGTTTTAAATGCCAACAAAGATGCAAACTCTGTTGGTACTTACATATAGTTACAATTGTAGTCAAAGTATAGGTGTCATTAAAACTGACAGAGTACTAGTCAACACTGTAATTATAAACGGGGACCCTCATTCATATATTAATTACTTTTCCTTTCTTTATATGTTGGTATCTAGTTCCTATTTCTCTGTGATATCAGCATATGAAAATATGTGTAAATCAATAAACATAATCAGTAAAACCTACTTAGTACTAACTAGAAGCATGCTGATCTGCTTGAAGGTCATTTTTTCCCACTAAATATAAACAGTTTCTGGAGGTAGGACAAGCCAAGTATTTCCAAAAATAAATTTATTAACTTTTAATGTATAAATTAGGATGAATTTTAAGCCTCTTGTCAGCATAAGAACTTCAACAGTATTGGCTGGTTTCTCTATTACATTTTTATGTAAGTTATTTTAAAATAGACTGTTGTAAAATGTAAAAATCAGTTTCTTTCTGAAGCACCCAAATGGTACCATTTTGGTGTATACCAATTGTTTTGTTAACTCTTGTAATGAGTACTGTATTATTTAGGATATGGCTAAACTACTATACCAAAGCATCCAAAATACAGTGGTTAAAACAAAATGGAATTTTACTTAACACTTATGCAGCAGTCCCTAGTGGTATTCCATTATGCCAGACCAGCTTATTCCATGAACTCATTCACGTTCTAAGCTTCTTTCCCTCTTGTTTGTACACCAAAAATCCCCTCAGCATTGTCATAATCTGAATATTCAAGGTTGGGTTGTTAACCAGTTCATAGTTTCAGCCATAGGAAGGAGAAGAAGAGCATAGGAGAGCCTTACAGCCCCTCTTTTGAATGCCTGAAGTGTACACATCACTTCTCACATTCCATCATCAGAAACTTAGTCACATGCCACACCTAATTTCAAAGGAAGCTAAGAAATACATGGTAGCTGGGAAGTCATGAACCCAACATTCTGTTCCTATGGACAATGAAGAGTCTCTTCTACACCTGGTTCTTCTTATTTTGAATTAATGAAGGCCAAATTAATTTCCTTAACAACAAATACATTTTATTAATTATTGATTAATTTTTATCTCCTTTAGCTAGATGTAATCATAGCAGATTTGGATGGAGGCACTATTAAAATTCCTGAATGTATTCATCTCTCTTCCCTCCCGGAACCACTTCTACATCAGACTCAAGCAGCTCTTTCTTTGGTATGACATTTTTAACAGTAATTTTCTTTTGACGTAAATGTAAACTCAGATCATTGGAATTAGATATCATTAGCAGTGTAATTACTTTAAAAAGAGTTGTGTGTTCTTAAAACATGAATATATCCTCAGAATATTTAGAATAGAATTCTTTACTGGATATTTTCTGAAGAATATACTTTAAATCCTGACTATTTATTTGTTTTACATTCACTGTTTCACTCGGCATATTTATTTAGTAGTTAGTATATACTGAATACTGTGTTAGGTATTGGAAACACACCAACACACCTGTGAAAATAAGACCAGACTCTGCCTCAGAATCCCTGATTTCCCTAATGCCCCTAATTGGAAGATAGCACCTCTTCTTTTTCCTTCAGCCTCCTTATTGACATCCCATTCCTTTGGTAGATGTGCTACTTGCAAAACAGTGTGATATTGTCCTGCCAATATTTTCAAGTTACAACAGAAAAATGTAACTTATTGATAGATTAAATATCCAGCATTCTTTGGAATCAAGTTTTAATAAGTCTTGTAGCTTTGGTGTTTCTCACCGACACATTTATGTTTTTGTAGTTATTTTACTTTAGTTGATTTTGTTTTCAACTTTTTTAAAGTAAACTCCATGCTGAACAGGGGGCCTGAACCAATGATCCTGAACTCAAGAGTCGTGTGCTCTATGGACTAAACTAGCCAGGCACCCCTTAGTTGATTTTTAAAAGCATGGCATTTTATTTTACCAACAAAATTTTAGGTGCCAATTTATTCATCATCAGAAAATTGTAACTTAGAGGAGCACGTTCCATGCGGCCCCATCGCAGCTCGAGCTGCAAGCTACTGCCTTCCGGCCACGGCGCGTTGCGCTGGGCGGCCGCCATCCCCTCCGCCGCGCACCCCTGTAGGAATGGCCCCAGGTAGCCAGGCGTGGGGTAAGGCGGGCGCAGGGCCGCGGCGTAGGTCTGCGGGAAGGCCCACGAGGGCGGCGCGGCCGCCAGGGGCGCGCCTTGGCTGTGGAAGCAGTGGTATTCCCGCGGAGCCGGCCACTCGCCCGCGGTCAGGCTCGGAAGCCGGCAGCAGCAGCAGCTGTGGGCGTGGATGAGGGGCAGCAGCAAAGGGCGGAACGGGTAGGAGTAAGTGAGGGGCTGCAGCGGAGGCCAGACGCCCGCTCCGGGCTCCAGGCAGCTGTACGAGTACATGGTCTGAAGCTCAGGCAGCGGGCATTTATACTGGCTCCTGGTCCACACCTGCGGTGGGAAGTGTGCGTGGATACCCTTTGTTCTAGCTCCACCACCCGTCCCTGGGGCCTGTTAACCCAGGGCTCTAGTTCACAGCAGGAGCCCCGTGCACCGCGCATCATGGCTTGGGGGAACTCTTCCTAAGGCGTTCAGCTTCCATCTCACCTGTTGTCCCAGGGCTGGGCCTGAACCCTAGGCACCCAGTAGGCAGTAAGGACCCAAGGCCTTTTCAAACCTTCGGCCGTGAAGTGTTCTTCCAGGTGGTTTCCCACTCAACTTGTCTCCTTCAGCCCGGGGGGAGCTGGTCCCCAGCATTTGGGGAACGAGAGAGGTCCAGAGCAGGCTCCTCTCCATGCCCTGCCTCAGCCACACCTTCTGGTTTCCAGGCAAAGGGAAACACATTCTGTTGGCCAAAAGCCAGCCAGCCAGCCTGTGCCTACACTGGGTGAGCCTGCTGTTCATACTGGCCTGTCCTAGAGGCCTGTGCTTAGGGATGCCCTCACCCCTACATCCCTGAGGATATCTTGCAATCATTTTAGCCCTCTGTTCCCCACATCCCGTCCTCCCAGCTCCTCCAAATGGGTTGAGTTATCCTAACTTGAGTGAAGTTCGTACGTCAGGCACTGAATCAAGTTGATTATGAGCATCTATAAGATTACATCAACCCTAGGAAGGAGGTACTAATATTTTCCCCCATTTAAATAGGAAGCTGCTTGCCTCGGATTTGGGACACAGGAAACATATTCTATGACTAGGAAACACTCCCAGTGATGTAGGCTTATTGGGGTTAAATATATTGCCCAAACTCATACAACCAGTTATGGTAAGGGCAAAATTCAACCCCGTGTCTGTCTCAAGACGTAGCTTTATTGCTAATCCATGCTGGGGCTTCTTTCACACTATCTCATAATCCTCGCCTCTAGAACGTTGCATAAGAATTATTTAATTTTTTAAGTTTATTTATTTTGAGGTGGGGAGGGGCAGCGAGAGGGGGAGAGAATCCCAACCAGGCTCTGTGCTGTCAGCACAGAGTCCGACGCAGGGCTCAATCTTATCAGCTAGACCATGAGTGAGACCTGAGCTGATACCAAGAGTCAGACCCTTAACTGACTGAACAACCCACGTGCCCCCCCCCAAGAACTAATTCTTAATAGCCATGTGAAGAACATGGTGATGCCATTTTCATTTAATAGATAAGGAACTAGAGGCTCAGAGAAGGTGAGAACCTTTCCAAGGTTCACACCATCTAAATAGAGTGAGATTTGAACCCAGTCCAACTAAGGCCAAAGCCCAGAAGCTGCTTGGGTGAAACCAGACTGTTTCATCCAGGCAGCGTGAAACCCTGTCTAAGCTCCAGGCTCCTCTGGCTGCAAGCCACAGCCCTCCACCTCTCTCTTCTCCAGTGAGGTGGGTGGTAGTTGCTGGATGGTTAAAAACTGATACCCTCTCCCAGATGGTGGGCTGTGAGGCCATCATACTTTCCTTCTTCCTCTTCTGTTGACTCAAGCAGCATCAGCAGTAACCCCTACAGGTTGTCCTCTAAGTTCTCAGCATCCCTCAAAGACCAGCTGCCCTCTGGGAAATTCTACACTCACCTTGGTGATGTCACACTTTTATATTCCTGAGTGAGCTGCTTTCTCAAGTCTTAACTTGGGCCATTGGCCTAGTGAGGACAGCTATTGGGACCGGGCTGGACTATCTACCTAACACTCCCTATCCCAGAGCTCCAAGAAGGGAGCCTTACCTTCCATGCACTCTAAGAACTGGTCTCAGAACACAGTGGCCTTTGCTGGGAGAGGCCTCCCACCGCTATGTCCACAGCCTAATCCCTGCAAACCTGTGAATATGTTATGTTGCATGGCAAGGGGGAATTACGGTTGCAGATGGTATTAATGTTAATTAGCTGTCCTTAAAATGAGATTATCCTGGATTATCCAGGTGGATCTAATATAATCACAGGGGTCCTTAAATGTGGAAGAGGGAGGCAGAAGAGTCAGAGTGACGAGGGTGAACCAGCTGTTGCTAGCTTTGAAGATGGAAGAGGGTCGTGAGCTTTTGACCTTTGGAAACTCAAAAAGGCAAGGAAATGGATTCTTCCCTAGAGCCTCCAGAAAGGAACACAGTTCTGCCAACACCTTGATTTTAGTTAATGAGGCAGACTTCTAACCTCCAGAACTGTAAGATAACAAATTTGTATTGTTTTAAACCACTAAGTTTTTAGTAATTTGTTACAGTGTCAATAGGAAATTAATATCCCTCCCCATTCCTATTTACAGCTTTGCCCTCTCCAAATCTCAGTGCTTGAGGAATGTCCAACACTACCTATAGACTGACCTCACCCCAGCCTGGAGCTCAATGATGGGACCTATGGGACTAGCTCCTTTCTCCACCTGCTCCCACATGGGGATTTGGTCACACCTGGGTAGGAAGTGGGGAAAGTGTGAGACCAAGCCCAAATTGGAGTTTGGGAGGGTGAGAAGCCTGTGGTTTAACAATTCGTCCCTACACGCTTGCTGAAGACCTCTGCTGGTCTGGAGGTGGTTCAGGCAAAATGTGAAAAATAAGGACCAAACGGAGTTTCTCAACATTCATTCACCCTGACTACAGTAACAGCTCCTAGGTTTTTGGGGTTCGGTGCCATAATCTACGCAGTAAAGTGGCTCTGGGGGGAGTTGGCTCGATTCTGTCCTTAAAGTTAGGGATGATTTATGGCAAGATCAATTGCACCTGCCATCCCTCTGGCCCTAGGGATTGGTTTAGAGTAGCCAAGTGACTCAGTTTGGGTCAGTGGGAGCCAGGCCCAGGACTTTGTTGTCTTGGGGTGGAGGGAAGTGCTCTCTTTCCCCTGGATGGAAATCTGAAAGTATGCAGTCTGGGTGGAGAGGTAAAGGCTGAGCATGGTGCCACAGAAGTGGAACCAAGGGACAGAGAAATTCAGTCCTGATGTCATCATTTGAACCCTGGACTTTAAAGTTACATGAACCGGGGCACCTGGGTGGCTCAGTTGGTTGGGCGTCCGACTTCAGCTCAGGTCATGATCTCACAGTTTGTGAGTTAGAGCCGCACGTCGAGCTCTGTGCTGACAGCTCAGAGCCTGCAGCCTGCTTCAGATTCTGTGTCTCCCTCTCTCTCTACCCCTCCCCTGCTCACGCTCTGCCTCTCTCTGTCTCTCAATAATAAATAAACATTAAAAAAAATTAAAAAAAAAAAAAAGAAAATTGTAACTTAGAAATTCTTCATTGCTTTAAAGCCATTACTAGAACTAAGGCCTTCATATTCTTGAATAATATTCCAATTGAGCTGTTTAAAATAAAATTTCCCTTAAATAGGAACTCAGAAGTCTAGGATTACCAGGAAGTATTTTATTCTTAGAATATTTTCAAATTTGTATTAATCCTTATATCGTTAAGTGGTATGTGTGAGATGTGAACATTTAGAGAAGACTGACATTTCCTAGTGTAATCTAGAATACAAGATGTGATAGAGTAATAAGAGTACTAGTGCAGGACTCCGGAGACTTAGAGTCCAGTCTGCATCTTACCACTTGATACTACTGAGCAAATCACGTTCCATCTCTAGGCCTGTTTCCTGGTCTGTCTCTGCAGGAGAATGTTGTATGCACAGGATGCCTAAATGACTGTTTACCAAAGTCAAGGATGGATATGATTTGGGATCATATGTGGCAACCTTTGTTATTTTAATAGTTATGTATTTATCATAATATGTATTAAAAATAGCATATAGGGGCGCCTAGGTGGCGCAGTCGGTTAAACGTCCGACTTCAGCCAGGTCACGATCTCGCGGTCCGTGAGTTCGAGCCCTGCGTCGGGCTCTGGGCTGATGGCTCAGAGCCTGGAGCCTGTTTCCGATTCTGTGTCTCCCTCTCTCTCTGCCCCTCCCCCGTTCATGCTCTGTCTCTCTCTGTCCCAAAAATAAATAAACGTTGAAAAAAAATTTTTTTTTTAAAAAAGAGCATATAAAACCTATGTTTTCATAGATGATATTATCCAATAAAATACTAGATTTCAATAGGTGAGTTGATTTAAAGACAATTGAAAGAAAAGTACTAAGTACATTGGTGGTATATGGATAGAGCACATGATGAGAAGGTAGTATTTGAGTGATTGAAAAAAAGTTTAATGTTTCTAGAAATCATAATTAACTTTCTAAATCTTATATATGATTACTTAATAATAATATTAATAGTTATTCAGGGATGAAGTACCAAAATGAACAAATATTAACATTTTAGTTCTTAAGTCAATGGCTCCTGATAGAAAGTCTGCTGCACACTGATATACCTTAACCTGCAACACCTGTGCCACCAAATTTGATCAGTGAGTAAAACTTGTTTTTGGTAAAGCTGTGTATACCTCTTTTTGTGGTTGTCAAGCACAGTGGTGGATTGGGTGGTACACTGTAGTACTATAAATAAGACATGAGAACACAGTGTACTGTCAAGCTAGAACCAAAAAAATCACATTTGATTAACTGAGTGGGAGCTTTGACACACAAGAATATGAGCTTCATTTGGTTAGTAAATAACTGTGATCAAAGGGCAACACAGTTGAACTGAGTAATAACCATGGATGATTTTCTAGACATGAATTATACTGTATTATTATACTGCAGTAATGATTGGGTTATTGGTTATAAATATTGTCAATATTTCAGCGTCATTTTTAAGTATTTTTATGGGTCTTGTCATCAATTATAAGTATACTACCAAAACCTGAGTATTTGGAAATGATTCTGTAAAGACAAAAATTTACTGCCTACTAATGCAATTTCATCTTTTTCTCTGTGTTAAGTCCCTCATAGATCTTTCTTACCTACCTGCTCCCCAACCTGTTTTTCTTTGAAGCCTAACTCAAATATTACCCTTTTTTTTAGCTTTCTCTAGGTTGAATTAATTGTACTTTATGTTTCATATATTTTTCTACATATATTTGTAGTACTTGCACATTGCATTATATTTTTACCCCCTCTCGACTGTGAGGTTCATCAGCTATTCCCTTTCCCCTCAGTATTTCAGTTAATTAATTAATTTTAAGTACATTAATAAACCTAAAAACAGATGCTTGCTTAACATTTTCAACTATATAGACAAATCACTCTGCCCTAGTCTGTTCCCTTCCCAGAGGTAACTAATATTTTATAGTTTAGTATATATTCTTTCAGAACTTTACATTTTCATTTTGTATATTTAATCGGTGTGTGTGTATATACAGTTTAAGGTTTGTTTTATTTTCAAATAAATGAGACCCTACTTGTGTGTGTTTTTTTAGAATATGTTTCTTCATCAAATATTTTATCTTAGAGATCTTTCCACAATAGTACATGCAGAGCTGCCTCAGCTAATTGCATTGTGTTTCATAGAGGGAAATATATTGTAATTCATGTACTGATACTTTTTCATCTTAATGCTCCAAGTAGGTTAATTAATAGCTTTTACTGGTATTAAGATTTTGTATATAATCAAATTTCTTTGCTTTAGATTCTACACCCAGATTTGGAAGTAGCAGATCATGCTTTTCCCCCTCCACGAACAGCTTTATCCCATTCAAAAATGCTGGTAAGAAATTTAATATTTAAATTTGATGCTTTTAAACAGAGCTGTACTTTTATTTGTATGGCTGTTAAAGAAGCTGAATATAGTGAGAGTCAGATGGACAGCCTTGTAAAAAGTGTACTGATTTAGAACTGTCACTGACTGATCTTGTGACCTGCTCTCTGAGGAGCCACAGGTGGCACATTGACCTGGAGGGAGTAGAGTTGAGACTGCTGCCCTGAGAGGCAAGAGTAAGTGTGGGATAAAAAATCAGAACATAGGTTATGACTTGGAAAACTATGCCAAGTATCAAATCGAAAGGGTCAGGCAAGGATACAAGGGGGAAGCTTATAAAAAATGGATACACATATTGTTGACAATGAGAGAATCAAGTTTGAAGAGTGAGTGGAAGAAAATAGTTTCGATTAGAAGCCATGGAAGAGTTAGTATATAATACAGTCTCCTTTTAAATTTTGCCCATTGCATTTCTTAGAGTTGAGCTTTATGGCCAAGAAGAAGCCTTATAGAACTGGACACCTTTGATAAGTTACTTAAGCATTCTTTAGCATTTCCATCCATTAAATAAAGGGTTGACCAAATAAATCTGTAAGTTTCCTTATAGTTCTAAAACTATGATTTTATTAAAACCTGAATTATCAAAACATAGTTTTAAGTCATACCTTATTAATATAGGAATAGATTTTTATAAATTGGATAAACTTTGGAAGAATTTCATAAGCTTTTAAAATATAGTCTTTTGAGATTATTTTCTTTTATATTTGTGACTGTAATTCTTTTGATGGTTGTAAAAATCAAATGATTGGGAAATATGTCCTTCTCTAACATGGTGAAAGGGTTAGACTTTGTGACTTTTTTCCAAGAGGAAAATTGGATACACTAGGAGGCAAGCTTTGTTTGGTTCACTTGTAAAAAGAACTATTTAATAGCTTACTCTGTTCAACAATAGAATGGGCTAGATGCCCACCACTCAAGGCTGCCACAAATAAGACTTATGTGTAGGAAGCACAGACAGATTTATTAAATAACCTCTCAGATTCTTTTCAACTTTTTGTCTTTGTGATATTGCATTTTTTTAAAGAAATTTCATTTACCTAACTTGTTTCTTCTTATATTTTCAGGATAAAGAAGTACGTGCAGTTTTTCTTAGATTATTTGCACAACTTTTCCAAGGATATAGATCATGCCTACAACTTATAAGAATTCATGCAGAACCGGTAATACATTTTCACAAGGTAAGATGATACAGTACCAAAATGCTGTATCTGTCTGAAATGTAGCCTCTCATTTAATGAAACAACTTGGTTGTCTTTTTCTAGCCTTGTATTTTGACCTTAGTTTGTTAAACGAAGGTCATTCTTCAATCTCTGCTTTGTGTGATTTTATGGTAATTTTTAATAACGCTATGGAACTGACATGTTTGTCTTTAGAGTTTGTTAATTTTAAGTTGGTTTTTCTTTTAAAATTGAGTGTTAATTTTTTGTTTCTCCTCCTGCTTTATAGACAGACCCATTTTTATTTTTTCCAATACATGTAGTATTTCTAGTATCAAAAGCCCTTTTTGAGAGAATGTATCTTATAACACATTTATACATAAAGATACTTATTCAGGTGTTGATCTTTCTATTTTTGTTTTGACAATTCATCTATTACTAAGTGATAAGATAGTCATTTCAATTTTTCTTTCTTTACAGACAGCTTTCTTGGGGCAGCGTGGTTTGGTTGAGAATGATTTCCTCACTAAAGTGCTCAATGGAATGGCATTTGCAGGTTTTGTTTCAGAAAGAGGTCCACCCTATAGATCCTGTGATCTCTTTGATGAGGTATAGTTCTTATCAAATGAATGCATATTTACAGACAAAATTGGACCAGTAGTTAAAAGTGGACAAGTGTTTTAATCAAAATCCTAAATATATTATAAATTAAATACCAAATAATCCAAATGTTATTTATTATTATGCTTATTAAATCTTGGTATTTATAATGTGGACTGGAAAATTAGAAAAATATAGGATGTTACAGAAGTACATAAACATCTTGAACACCTGAATTTAAATAGTTCATTAAAATATTTTTGAAAAAGTAACAGTGGTTATATAAATAGAACTCTTATTTTATAAGTTTGTGTATTTATTTTGAGAGAGAAAGAAAAAACACAAGCGGGGGAAGGGCAGATGGCTTGAGCCTGGATCAAGAGTCAGATGCTTAAATGACTGAGCCACCCTGGCACCCCAAAAACTTATTTTTAAAGGCAATAATACAGTGATTCCTTTATCAGTTTCATAGAGATAAAAGTCTAAGTTTAATATATAGATATGTGATTTCAAACTACAGTTACATTTAGTCTATTAGTGTCATAGAACCATAGCTTGGCTTAATGGCATTCTTATTAATCAATAATCAACATTTGTTTGTCTCCTGTAGGAGATCTTAAATGTATGGAAGACAGGTTTTGTCTCTGTCTTCAAGGAATTGGCCTTATAAAGGGAAAATTAAGACAAATGTGACTCAAAATAAGGATGCTATTTTGTGTTAGTTTGATTTATTTTAGTACATTTTCCATTTATCATTTAGCTACGTTTATAGCAGCTCATTCTGGTGGATAGAACAATGAATATTATTCCCATTTCATTTTCTAAAAGAACACTGTATTGGAACCAATAAATCTAGAGGTTTCTTGAAGTCTGTAAAAGGAAAACACTCCTGGCACCCAAGATAGTGGAGAATAGTAATAGTGATTATATTTTGCCACAGGTCATTTTATTGTGTATAGAGAAGATAGGACTCAAGTTGTTAAAGATCCTCAGTTCAGAGAGCGATCTTTTATTTTCTGTAAAGATAGTTAAGTAATCACAGAAAAGAATGAAAGAAGAGGCACATGTTAAGTTCTGAGTATGGAGACCTTCACTAAATACTTCAGTTAATAACACAAAGCATATGAAGACTTAGGAGAGATTGCCCTGTGGTGAGCAATTCTTTCTAATCAGTTACTAATCACTGATTCCCTAATACCAACATTTAATATGATGGATCATTGACTATCTAATACTAATGTATATCAGCTGTTAGATCCTGAATTAAGTAATCTATATATAATGTTTTATGGAGTTAAATTAGATGCTCTCTAAGATCCTTTCTAGTCCCCATATTTTATTAATCTCTGAAGCATTTTGAATAGTTACATCAGTTTATATATTCCCTTTTTTTTTTCTATCTAATTCTCTTAGTAACTCCTTCTGGCAGCATTATCACAGCTAGTAAGTCAGATTGATTACTTGCAGAAAACTTGCTTGCCACAGCCTCTCACTGTTTTTGTAAATCCTTCCCTTGCCTAGAGTATCCTCCCTCTACTTTTCAATCTAATCATGACCTCCCATTTCTCATACTCTGCTCTTATCTCACCACCTCCTCCAAACTTTCCTAGAATAAGTGACTTTGAGAGCCACTTAGTCTGCATTAAGCTTTATTTTAGGTCTCTAACTTTATATGGCAACTTACCTTTTATTATACACCTTTATATACATTGGAAATAATGGTAAGACAAGGACTGATTCCTACTGAATCTCCCCTGAGTGGTCATCCAGTTCTGTGTTCTGCCTACAGTTACAATTTTTAGTGTCTAATTGATGTTGTTACTTGAAAGCCAGTTGTTCTTATGTATATTTCAGTCAAAGGCGTAGAACGAATGAGATACCAGATCTAAGTAATTTCTCCTTACCCCTGTTTTTTTGTTGTTGTTTGTTTGTTTGATTGTTTTTAGAGAGAGCTGTGTAAGCAGAGGAAAGAGGCAGGGGGAGAGAGAAAAAGAGAGAGAGAGAGAGTGAGAGAGAGAGACTCTAAACAGGCTCCATGCTCAGCATGAAGCCCAACGTGGGACTTGAGCCCACAATCCTGGGATCATGACCAGAGCAGAAATCAAGAGTCGGACACTCAACTGACTGAGCCACCCAAGCATCCCCCTCTTTCCACCCTGTCTTGGACCATTTCATTTGCTTGAATGTGCTTTTAAAGGAAAATAACATTTGCTCCTAGGAAAGGGATCCTTGTTTTCATTGAACCCAGGGTAGCCTACCATACCCAAGACTTAATGAGCCTTTGAGAGACGGCCTGCATTGTGTGTTGTCTGGTCCCCACACTCCAATCAAATAGGCCTGTTAGAAGGAAAGGAATGTTTGTCTTTGTTTGACAATCTTTCTGAATCCTGGCCTAGAACAGAGTTTTATATGTTGTCTGTTCCAGTGAATCTGTTAGTTTCTAGAAGGAAAAATCTTATACCCTTTTTAAAGAAATCATTCATCTATTTATCCTTCTTCCCATTTTTTTCCTTTTTGTACTCTTTTCTCCACTCGCAAGTGGATATATTCACACAGTTCTCTTGGGGCGCCGGGGTGGCTCAGTCGGTTGAGCTTCTGACTTCGGCTCAGGTCATGATCTCATGGTCTGTGAGTTCGAGCCCCGCGTTGGGCTCTGTGCTGACAGCTTAGAGCCTGGAGCCTGCTTCAGATTCTGTGTCTCCCTCTCTCTCTGACCCTCCCCCATCCATGCTCTGTCTCCCTCTGTCTCAAAAATAAAATAAACATTAAAGAAAAATTTTTTAAAACACAGTTCTCCCAGTAAATTAGTTTCATGGGGAAATGGATTAGAGTTATATATTGTAAGAACTAGAAGGAGTCCACAGATCATTTTGTTTTTCCATCTGATTTTAGAGATGAAGAGACTGAAGCTCAGGGAGTTTTAGTGACTTGTTCCAAATCACTGTCAGAAGAGCTAGAACTAAAGTCTGAGTGACCTGACTTGAACATTTGGTTCATGTTTTGTAAGCTAGGGAAATGTTGGAGACTTCCTGACTGTCTGAAATTCTCTGAGAGCATTTTATGAATGAGGCCTGGAGAATGAGTGGGTCTCTCTCAGTTTCTTCCCCAAGAAGAAATAAGGCCCTGAATAATCAGGGAGAGACCACCAGACCATCCAAGGACTCAATCAACTCTGTAACTTTAGAATAGAGGTGAAATGCAGTAAAATGTAAAATATTTTGTTTTAATAGTAACGTATGTTTTAGATGCTTTTTGGTTTGCAAATTGTATGAAATTATCATACTGTTTTCTAATTTACCATTTTTGGAGTTGATGTTTTGCCATTTGATTCTTTTTCCAAGTTGGTAGCTTTTGAAGTAGAGCGAATTAAGGTTGAAGAAAATAACCCAGTGAAGATAATAAAGCATGTCAGAGAACTTGCCGAGCAACTGTTCAAAAATGTAAGTAAGTATATTTATTTAGACAGTCATTAATTTTAAAAGTATGTAATTATTTTGTTTAAAGAAACTACATCTTTCTAGTAATAATCTTTTTGCTCTGACTTAAAACCTTTAGGATTATAAGTTATAAGATATGTGCATCAAAACAGACCTCATTTTTCAAAGTGATTTTCCTGTTAATCAACTATATTATGAAAACACCTCAGTCACAGTTTCCCAATTTGTTATGTGCCCTCATTGGATTTTCATTTAGGTCCCTGTCTTCTTAAGAGCATATTGTGCATTTTTAAGACATAAAGATTAAACTCATTGGAGACCAGAACTAGAATTGACCAATGTGCTCTGCTTAGTGTGGTGCAGTGATTGTCATCTGGATCAGGAAAATTGAGTTGTATTGTTTTGAGCAGACAGGGAGTGAAAAGCTGAAAGGAAGAAACCAAATTGTCAAGTGAGCACAGAAACTCAAGGGTGGAAATATTCCCTGTGTATAGAAGAAATGCAATAAATTCTAAAGAGTGGGATGTGATAAAGTGTGAAGTAATCGCCTGGATACCAAAACAAAAGAGATCCTAAGATGACAGTGTCATTACATGCATGCAGAAAAATGGATTTTGGCTAATGATTACTAGTCATTCTTCCTACCTGTGAAGCCTTGCAGAGTTTAATCCTTTTACTAAGAAAAGGAAAGTAAACGGGAAGTGTGGTCTTCCAGGGGAGAGTTGAGGGAAGATAATATTTTTCAGGAAATACAGTGAAGAAGGATTTGTGATTGGTATCCTAGTATTGTTTAACTTAATTACTTGAATAGGTGGGTGTTTTTGGACAGTGGGTCATTAGTCAGTGCTTTGTCACACCCATTTGAAATCTGAGACCCAATTGGATAAAAACAAGAATGCTAAATTGTGTTTCTTTGTTTCATGTTATTCAATTATTTATGAATTTTGTTTCTGAAGTTATTTTAAAATTTATCCCTTTGACTAATACCCTAAACTCCACATATAACTGTGTCCAGTATACTAAAACTATTTCTTGGTTAGTATGCTAAAATTTAAAAAAAAAAGAATTCTGTCAGAAGAAAAATGTGTGTTCTGTGCTGGTGTTCACCATTTATGACGGCTGTGTAGAACTCATATAGAGCATGACCACATGAGAAATTTATATTGATTGACTGTAATAATAATAATAAATATTGAATGCTTAACACAATGTACCAGACATGGGATTAAGCACCTTACATACATCATCTCTAATCTTCATAACAACAACATTAAGATAGGTGTCATTATCCCCATTTTACTGAGGATCATTGGCTCAGGATCATATGGCTATTAAGTGATTGAATCCAGATTTTAAATTCAGAAACTTTCAATTATCCAATCCCTAAACCTATTTTCCTTCCCTCCATTAGACTGGCTTATCTCCAACTTGAAAAATAGTAATATTTTCAATGACTGACTTTATACCTTGTCATTTTAAAGCACTTTAACATACTTTCTCATTTGATCTTGGAAATGACCCTGTGAGATAAATAGGGCAGTTATTGATATGTGGGAAACCAAAGGTAGAAAGTCTTTTTTCTTGGCTACTAGGAGTGATTTATTGATGGATTTCAAAAAATAGCAAAACATCAAATGGAAATCAGTGTTTGAGATTTTGGAACTGATCCCTTGAATAATTGAATGTTTATTTCTTAGATCTTTACAAGACTATTCCAGAACTACAGAATTTTGTAGCCTGTAAGTGACCAGAGATGGGGTTCTGACACAGGTTTGTCTCTATTACATGACTGAGTACACAGTGTGTATGTAAGGGAGTGTGCCAAGTCACTTTGATGCAAAAACAAAGTAATTTCCCTTCTTGCCATCCTAGAACTTAAATTTTATGATACATAGCTTGTACTAAGCTGACACAAGACTGAAAACTGCAATAAAATAAGTAATAATTATACATTCTTTTTTTTCTCTTTAAATAGACACTTTATTATATCCACAGGCAATAAAATCCCAGAGCTACTATTAGGTGAATCCAGACCCTGCTAAATATTTAATGTTACCAAGCTTCTGCGATGTCCAGCATGGTTTTGAGGCTGGTGACCTCAGTGTCTATCTTCCTGCCTGTCTTGGTGACAGCTCTATCTTGCTGGGCATGCAGTGTCACCATCTCTGTCCTCATTTCCAGCAGCTTCCTTTCATTTCAGCGAACACATTTCTTTCACTCTGCTCTTTTCTGGAACGAAGCCTAATTTGGTTATCTGTTCAGACTTTGATCACTTCATCCGTTACTTGGTTGTTTTAACCAATGTAGTTCAAGGTTTATTTTCTCATATTCTGCTCTGAGGGCTGAAAACTCACTGTTCTCCAAAATAATCATATCTTTTTTCACATTAGAAGTCTGGGACATTATTTTGCTAAACAGTGATCTGCTGCATCTTGGTGACCATATCCTTGTAGACAATATCCATGTTGGCATCCATGTTCTTGACCAATGCAGAGATGGTGATTTCTGCTTGCTGGGTGATGAAACCATCTTTTTTTTTTTTTTTTTTTTTTTTTTTTTGAGTAAACACACTGAGGCATGGGTGTCCAGTAGAGCGTCTTATTCCCGCAAGAGAGGAAATCTGTCCTTTTGTGCTCCAAATCTCTCCCAGTGCTCCAGCTGCAGGCTCCTGCCCACTGCGGCCCTGGGGGTAAGGCCCCAGCACCAGTACTCCCCATCCTGGAGCACTCCCAGTCTGCGAGGGACCAGTGCAGGGTGGGCACAAGCAGCTAATTTTTATAGATTATTAAAGGTAAATGGAAAACACAGACGACGGCTGATGTGGTTTGGGTGGTGGGGTGCAGAGCCAAGGGCCAAGAAAGAATTCTTGAAACATCTTTGGTGCAAAAAGGTGTTTTTATTAAAGCACGGGAACAATAGGACCCATGCACAGAAAGAGTTGCACTGAGGTTGTGACAGGTGACTGATTATATACTTTTAGGTTGGGAGGGGGTTAGGGATAGCACAAGCCTCCAAGGAATTTTGAAAACAAGGTTTCCAGGACCCTGTTGGGGGCTAGCTATTGTTAAGAAAATGTCATTTATTACTGTTTAGTAAAAACTCAGTCATGAGACCTTTCAGATGTGTATCAGTAGGCCTTATGCTTCGAGTATGATTGCCAATATACATCTTGGTGGATAGAGATAAAGGAAGCTTCCAAAGGAATTTCTATATGTTTGAGGTAGACTCACAGGATCCTGAGGGGTCAGGCTAAGATTGCCTTTTGCCCTTAGCAAAGTGTCAGCATGGAGGCAGCTGAGTTCCTAGAGGAAGGTCACTCTGCCTGTTTCAAGAACTTGTCAATGGGCTGTTAGTAGTAAGGAAATTTAATTGTTTTCTTTTTGCTTTTGTTCCCCCACATCAACACCTATCCTTTAAAAACAGTACTTTTAAAGTGATCATCATGAGGGACTTGTATGACTAGGTCAGAGATGGAAATCACCCTTCAAATGTACTCTGCATTTCTTGAGCCCTTATTGAGCTTTTCTCCCCCAATCTAATCCTATTCCATTTAATTTGATCCATTCCATTCTTTCAGTATGTATTTATTAAGCGTCTGCTAGCACCAGGCATTTTCTAGGTACACGATTCCCATAGTATCCTTCGAAAGAGGATATATCTACGTGATGAGTGAGAATTTCAGACTATCCCCATGGATTGTCCTCAGACTTTCTGAGATTCTGTCTAGTTGTAAGATTCTAAACTCCACATGGTCCCAACATTCCTGAAGTAAATATGTTACAAAGTTAAAAGGCAGAGTATGATGGTAAAGTTACTTTCTTGGGTCATGCAGGAAGTTGAGGGGAGGGAGGAAGAATGGTCTCAATGCAAGGAAAATAATCCAGATGGTTCTATTTTTAACTAGTCAGTTTTTTTTTTTTTTATCACATTCTAAATTCCCTTTTGGTCAGCAAGAACCAACCATATAATTTGGCTGTTTCCTTATTATTGGGTTAGAATTGAGACCTGGTGATTCCACTTAGATGTTTGTAAATACTTTGTTGCAGTGAAGTCTGGTATGTGTGCCTACTCTCTCTGCTTCATTTCCCTTTGAAGTACCTCAAAAACGAACCTTAATTTCTGTTTCTTCTCACTACTCCCTTGTATTGCTTTTTGGTGTGTGAGAATATGAGGAGACGTGAGTAGGATGGATTGTAACAGTGTTTGGGTGCTCTTTTCACTTTCTGGAGCTTCTTAAATAATTAAGGAAATAATTTGGTGACTTAGGTAGAGGACAGGAATGGGAAGGAGACATGAAGGAGCAGGAAGGGAATAACTCCATTAGAGACAAATTGTGTAAGCATTGGCAAGGTTTATACCATGAAGATTATTGGCCATTCACTATACAGCTTTTCTTTCCATTCCCAATTGATAATACTGGATCTGGGTCTGCTCACTTTGGCTTTCAGAATCTTCCATGTCTATATGACAGCACATTTATCTACTTACTGGCTCTATCTCTGTGATTCTCATATATACTAATAAAGGACCACTGACTGTACACAAAATGAGAATGTTAAGATAGGCCAAGACAAGAAATTTAGAAAACCTCCATTCCAAGGCATCAAGGAATCAGTTGGATATGTATTTTACTGTTTTACATAGTGCAGTTTTTCTAATTTGTTTTGCATCTGCAATGGTATATAAATATTTGCTAGACTGTGTAATTTGTTTGATAGTTTTCTTAAAAGTTAAAGGAAAAATAAGAAGACTTGGACCTTCTTATAGAATAATATGAGATTTCTATTTGTGCCTCATGGATGTTTCATTGCCTAGCATTGCAGTGAATAGGTTTTAAAATCCTAATGGGAGAACAAAGTCCAAATACAGGAATATCCATTATAAATCACATAAAGTCTATACCCTTTACATTTCAACATAAAGTTACTTTCACTACCATGCAAATTTAATCTACACTGATGTTATTATCTCTTTGCCAACTGTGAATAAAAGGATTTTGTTGTTGTTATAGGAAGGATGTAAAATACTGTGATCATCTTTAGTCTTAAAAAGTCAAAACATAAACAGCTTACTTAGATTATTGTGATGAAATGAGATCCCCAAAGCATAAAAATCAGACTTCTCCCTTATCTTATCTGATCTATTTGTTCATTTTTAAGTCACGTTTACTGTGAGATAATTTACATGTAGTAATATGTACCTTTTTTAAAATGTACTCTAGGGACGCCTGGGTGGCTCAGTCGGTTAAGCATCCAACTTCGGCTCAGGTCATGATCTCACAGTCCGTGAGTTCAAGCTCTGCATTGGGCTCTGTGCTGACACCTCAGAGCCTGGAGCCTGCTTCCGATTCTGTGTCTTCCTCTCTCTCTGCCCCTCCCCTGCTCATGCTCTGTCTCAAAAATAAATATTAAAAAAAAACCATCAAAATGTACTGTAGATATTAACAAATGAATGAAGCTGTATAATCCATCACCACTACAGTAAGGACAGAACATTTTTGACAACCCCCCTAAATTCCTTTCCTTGTTATAATCACTTCCTCGTACCACCTCAAACTCTTAATAACTGATCTGTTTTCTGTCTCTTTAGTTTTTGCCTTTTCTGTAATGTCAGTATGTAGCTTTTTGAATTTGGTTTCTTTCACTTAGCATACTGCATTTCAGATTCCTTTATGCTGCATAGATCAGTTGTTTATTCCTTTTCATTGTTGAGTAGTAGTCCATTGCATGGATGCCTCAAACTTCTGTTTATCTATTAACCAACTGAAGGGCAATTGTGGCAATTATGAACAAAACCACTAGAACATTTGCACAGGTTTTGTGTGAACATAAATTTTCACTTCTCTTGGGTAAATATTTAGAAGTAGGATGCTGGGATATATGGTAACAAAATGTAAACTTTATAATAAACTGCCAGACTATTTTCCCAAAAGTCTATACCATTTTGCATTCCCACCAGACATATATGAGTTACATTTGTTCTGCATCTTTACCAACATTTGTATCCTCAGGTTTGTTTGTTTGTTTGGTCTTATTTTGTTTTTAGCCATTCTCATAAGTATGCGGTGGTATCTTATAGTTTTAATTTGCATGTCAGCAGGTGAGCGAAAGTATGGGTCTCTTACCTAGTTGATGCGTCCTCTCTTGGCACTTGTGAAAAGAGTACTTGTCTTAGAATATGAAACCTCCATCTAGAATTATGAATTAGAGCAGTGGTTCTCAGCAGGGGTAACCCCTCCCTTCCAGAAATTTGGCAACATCTGGAGACATTTCTGTTTGTCACAGCTGAGGAGGGTGTCCTAGTGGCATCTGGTAGGCAGATGCTAGGGATGCTTCTAAACATCTTACAATTTACAAATTTACAAGACACCCACTACTTCCCCATCCAAACAAAGAAATATCTAGCTCAAAATGTTAAAATTGCCATGGTACAGAAACCCTGGATTAGGGGAATCAGCATATTAGGTATTAAAGTCATACACCAAACTTATTTGTGTTAAGGATGCAGCTTTAATTCATCTGGGTGATCATTGAAAGTCCTGTGAGGATGGAAAGTTGAGAATGTTTCCTTTCGTCAATATTGTATGCACAACTAGGCAACCCTAAAAAGTCCAGTTATATTTTGTCAGTGTTTAATGACTTAGTCCAGTGATAGTATTGATTTCAGCTGTGTTCGGAAGGTTTTGTGTAACTTGCTCTCCCACATGGCTCTATAATAATTGGTGCACATTAAATAATTATTAAATACCTAAATTAATATGGGAAACTTGGTAGCCACCAACAAGGTCACATCGATTTGTCATTCACTGCTGAGACCAACGTGTAGGAAGAAATTGTTTTCCCCAATGTTGCCTATTTTGTATTTCCAGTAGGGTTTGGGGCTTTTTGTTTTATTTTGCTTGCTTTGCTTTTATTCGAAGTGCATTCTCAGCCTTGTTTTCCATAAGCCCTAGGCATATTCTCATTTCGCTTGCCAAAAAAAAAAAAAAGAAAAATCCATGTTTCCAGACCAGATGGTATGTGTGTCATTTTTTCAAGTCTGAGAAAATCATTGTACCTCCCATTACTATCATACATTCTCAAAGCAGGATTACAGAGCCCATTTCTTGAAAACCATTATCTAATTTTAAAATTCCCTCTAAACAATAGTGCATTTTGCTGGCTTTTGTGGGCAGTTCATCTTGGCTGCCTTGAACAAAATTGTTACCATGTTCACCATAGTGTTTAGTGGCCTGAATTCTTGGTTATTAATTTATATTTGCATTTCTCTGCAATCAAAGATGAAAATTTGGCAGCTTCTTTCTTCTATTGAAAATAATGAATTTCCTTGTTTCCACAAGGATATTCAACAACAAAATTAGGCTGCGGTTTTTAATGAGCTCAGTAATCTTCAAGGGAACAGTCCAAATGCAGCTGAAGTTCCAAGTAAGAGCAGATGTTTCTAAGAATATGCAGAGTTCAGTGAGCCTTAAATTTCCTCTCATTTCTTCTGTCTTCTTGAAAGCCATTATGTGACCAAATTGGGTGTAAAGTAGCAAATGTATTTCTTTATATTTACCACAGTGCCCGTTAGAGGGCAGCAGTATACAGACACAGCATCCAGAAAAAACAAGCACTTTGATTCACAGGCATGAGCCTTTTTTGCATCTTCTGAACACAATTGAATATGTTATAATTTTGTAACTTTATCCCATAATATGAATTTTATGTATAATGTCTATACAACTGCAGGATAGCCTCATCTTTGAGCTTTGTTTTAAAATGATTAAAAATGCTTTTTAATCTTAATTCTATAGATTTGGTTTATAATATTTCATATTGCTTATGAGAAGAATAACACTATTGATGACTAATAGCAATATCTTTTCTTTAATAAGTTATTTCTGTTTTAACTCTTATTGACTATGATTTTTGTTGTTGTTGTTAAAAGGTAAGTAGCTGGTGATATGATGGGATTCGTGGGAGAAAGACATGGTTTGAGTTTTAGAGGTATGGTGTCATGCTATAGAATATGCAGTGAATAAATATTTTTTACATGAATGTACTCTAAATTTTTAGAAAACAGCTTTCATATTTTCTGGGAAAGTGTGTATGTGTGTGCACACGTGAGTGCACACAGGCACTAAAAGTTTTCCTGTAACAACTCATTTTGTCCTCTCAAGAACCTTATGAAGTAGGTACTGTACCATTATCTAGATTACAGGTGAGGAAACTAAAACACAAGTGGTGAGTGAATTGACACCGTACCAGGTCACACTACCAATAAGTGGCTAAGCTGGAATTTAACCCAGAAGGTCTGGCATCACAGACCAGGCACTAAAAATACTTTGTTGTACTACCTGTCTCATTGAATTGTCCAACCATTCCCTGTGAATCGTAGTGTCACCTGTCTCTATCACGTTTTCACACATAGTCCTGTTTCTGGGCCTTTATTCCATTAGCCTTTTTAACCCTTCACTAATACCAGTTGCCATACTAGATTTATTATTATAGGCTTAGGTAAGTTTTGAGATCTTGGAACTTTGACTTCTCCACTTAATCTTCTTCAGAATTGCCTTGAGTATTTTTGTATCTTTATTCTTCCATATAAGGTTTAGGATGAACTTATACATTGCAGGATTTTAAGTAGAAATAATATGTGTATCTTTATTTTTCTAAATGACCTTAAGTCATTTTCGGAACAAGATAAAAGAATATATAGTAAGAGAGAGATAAAATATAGTTAGGAAAGATAACTAAGAAGATGTATTTTTTAATTCTATTTTTCCATGTTTTAACATTTGTTACAATGAATATTATTTACATCATGGAAAATATATTTTAAGTTTTTATTTTATTATAAAGAAAATAAGTATAAATAGAAACAGAAGTAATGAAGACTATACTTAAATGATTCTGATTCTGACCTCAAAATCCACATGAATTACCTTTCCAGCCTGAAAAAAAAAATCTGCCAGTGAGTTTTAGAAAATTGATATTTGTAACTTTGAGAAGATATCTTAGACATTGTGACTAAAGAACAGAAAAACAAAAACAAGCATACTACTTTTGAAAAGGACAGTTGCAGAAACTATAGACCAGTGATGTTGGTGTTAATCCAAGCATAGTTTTAGAACAATTTTTTCAGCATATAGTTTAGAAAGTGGTGATCGTGAAGACTTGGCATAGGAATTTATTTATGTATTTTCCCCTGCCTTTGCTAACAATGCAAAGGGAAAACACAAAGTGCATATAAGGGTTACTTTGGCAAGAACAAATTTTATAACTAATTTCACCTTCTCAGGAACCTTGTAAGATGTCCCTCAGGCAAAGTTATTTTCCCAGCATCACACATGAGTCGAACAAAAACTAGAACTCGGGCTTTTTTACACTTAAAAGAGTATTAATTATTATTGTGTTGCTGAGATATGCTACCTATGTCATCTGCCATGGCTGAACCTTTTCTTTATCTGGGTCTGGACCATATAACCATAAAGAATTGTGGGGAGTAGCTCTAGTAGATGATGACAGATATCCATTTTAACTGTCTGGAGAAAGTATAGGGTAGTATTGAGCTTAATCTACAACACAAATAACAGGTTCAAGAAGAAAAGGGAATTTTCTGGTTGCAAAGGATAATAAATGCTAGAATTGGTCTAAGAATGGCAGTGAAACATCTTTCCCTAGAGAACGTTATTAAAAGATGAATTCCATTCTACCTGTGGTGTTCGAAATATAATCCTCCTTAACTGGGTGGCAAGATAAAAATTTATGCCAGCCCTAAGGATCTATGAAAATATTAGCTGATATATTTACTTCAATTATTGCAATCCTAGTATGTGTTCAACATTGTGTCCCACTTATTATGAAATAGTGGGAAGTAGTTTAGGGTGCCTGCTATGTGCCAGGCAGTTTCTAGATGCAACAGGTATACAGCAGAGGGCAAAGAATATTTTTCTGATTGGCTGAAATGTTGGCCCTCACGGAGCTTCATTTTAGTAAGAGAAGGGTAGACAATAAGCAAGTTAAATAAAATTTATAATATGTGAGAAGATGGTAAGTGCTAAAGAGGAACATATAATAAGAGGGATAGGGAGTGTATTGGTATAACTTTAGATAAGGTGGGCAAGAAAGGTAGCATTTGAGCAAAGAAATGCAGGAAGGAATAAAGGATGCTGTTGAAATTGTAGGAAGATAGGCAGAAGTAACAGTTAAGTGCAAAGGCCTTGAGGCTGGAACAAGAAGGCCTGGGTAGCTAGAGCAGAATGAAAGAAAACAGTAGCAGGACAGTCCTATAGGAAAGCCAGATCTTGTGGGGCCTTGTAAATTATTTTAGGAACTTTGGATTTTACTCTGAGTAAGATAAAGAGCTACTGGAATGAACAGAGTATTGAGGTGATAGTTTGACATACTTTTAACTAGATCACTCTGTCTGCAGTATTAAGAATAGAGGGAGGGAGGGAATGAGGATGGAAGCAGAGAGACCAGTCAGGAGACTGTTGTTCTGTGGTAATATAGAGATGTTGCCTTGAACCATAGGGTTGTTGAAAAATGGTCAGATTAGGAACATATTTGAAAGGCAAAGTCCAAAAAGTTTGCAGAGGAATGGATGATTGAGTGTTGGAGAAAGACATTACAGATAGCTAAGCATTTCACCTGAGAGGAAAAATAAATATGCCATTTACTGAAGTGGAGAAGACTATAGAAAGCAGATTTGGAGGAGGGGAAGAGTAATTGCGCCATTTGGACGTCTATTTAAGAAGTTATTTTTTTTTAATTTTTTAAGTTTATTCACTCAGAGAGAGAGCGAGAGAGCACAAGCAGGGGAAGGGCAGAGAGAGAGGGAGAGAGAATCCCAAGCAGGCTCTGCACTGTCATTGCAAAGCCCCATGTGGGGCTTGAACTCACGAACCATGAGATCATGACCTGAGCCGAAGGCAGATGCTTAACCGACTGAGCCACCCAGGTGACTCAAGAAGTTATTTTAAATCCAAATGGAAATACTCTGCACAGGCAGTTGAATATACGTATATGGCGTTCAGGAGAAAGCTCAGTTGGAGGAAAGAATTTATGGATCATTGGTGTTTTTATGGTTGAAATATTGAGAATGGAAGTTGTCCCCAAGGAAATAAGTGTAGATAGAAAAGAGGCCCGAAGTCTGAGCCCTGGTGTTTTTACATAGTTAAGAGATTAGGCAGATAAAAAAATAGACAAAGATGTAGCAAGAAGACCTAGAAACCACATGGAGAAAGTATTCATAGAAAAGGAGTTTGAGTGATCAGCTATATTATCAGATGCTGCTGATAGATCCCCTAAGAAGATTCTGGTACTCTCTTTTATGGCATGTATCTGAATGTTTATATAATCACTCATCTGTCTGATTTCAGTTTTTGTCCCTTTGAGCTCCCACTCTCTGCCTGACAATCTTCCATTGGTATTTCAACTTCTGACTAATTTTACCTGTTTGATATTGCAGGAGAATCCTAACCCTCATATGGCATTCCAGAAAGTTCCACGCCCAACAGAAGGATCCCACTTGCGAGTTCATATTCTGCCTTTCCCAAAAATTAATGAAACTCGGGTACAGGAATTAATACAGGAAAATCTTGCTAAGAACCAGAATGCGCCTCCTGCTTCACGAGTGGAAAAGAAATGTGTTGTGCCAGCAGGTCCACCTGTTGGTATGTATCTGTCTCTTTGTTTGTTTTAAAAGTAAACCTTTTATCAAGATAGAAGACACAAAAATGAAAGTGTGCCACTTGACGAATTTTTACAAAGTAAACAAACTTGTATAACCAGAATTAGAGCATTGTTAACACCCAGAAACACTGTTCCATTCACTGTCTCTCACAAACAGTAACCATTAATGTAACTGCTATACTATAGAATCTTCTCTTTTTAAAAAACGGCTATATTGAGTTATATTTCACACACCATAAAACTCAATAAGTGCACCATTCAGTGGTTTTTAGCATATCCACAGAGTTGTGCAACCATTTTCACTACATAATATCAGATTGTTTTCATTATGCCAAATAGAAATACCCATACCCATTAGTACTCACTCCCCATTTTCCACCAAAACCATTCCTCTCTACTGTTAGGCAATAATCTTTATATCTTTATAGATTTACCTATTCTGGACATTTTATATAAATGGAATTATACAGTATATGATCTTTTGTAACTGACTTCATTTAGCATAATATTTTCAAGGTTCATCCATGTAGCATGTAACAGTACTTCATTGCTTTTTATACCTGAATAATATTCCATCGTATGGAGATATACATATATGTATACATGTATGTGTGTATATGTGTGTATATGTATATGTATATGTATATGTATATGTATATGTATATGTAAGTATATATATTTACGTTTTGTTGTCCATTCACCAACAGGTGGGTGGTTGGGTTGTTTCTACTTTTGCCTACTTTTGACTACTTTTTGACTACTGTTTTCAGAATGCTGCTGTGAGCATTCATGTGTAAGTTTTTGTATGGATATATGTTTTCAGTTCTTTCAGGTATATCACTAGGTGTGGAATTTCTGGGTCATATGGTAAGTCTATGTTTAATAGTTTTAGAAACTGCCAGACTGTTTTCCAAAACAGCTGCACCATTTTACATTCCCATTAGCAATGTATGGGGCATTCTGAATTCTCTATATACACTGATGTTATAGAGCATCTTTTCATCTACTTATTTACCATTCTTTATATCTTCTTTGGAGAAATGTGTATTTAGATCCTTTGTCCATTTTTAAATGGGCTACTGGTCTCTTTATTATTGATTCATAAGAGTTCTGTATATACTTTGTATACAAGTCCCTTATCAGATATGTAATTTGCAAATATTTTTTCCCATTCTGTGGGTTGTCTTTCTTTACTGATTTTTATCTCTTCTTCTTCAGCTTTTGAGGGAAATGTGTTATAGTCTCCTGTGATAATAGTAGAATTTACCTATTTCTCATTTTAATTCTATCCATATTTTCCTTCATATATTTTGGAGATGATTTGTTGGATCCACATATATTTGATATATCATAGCAACCTGGTGATTGATCCCTTTATCATTATGAAATGTTCCTCTTTGTGTCTAGTAATACTGCTTGCCTTAAAGTATACTTTGATATTTATATAGCTATGCCAGCTTTCCTTTGCTTAGTGTTTGTATGGTTTATCTTTTTTTATCCTTTTATTTTCAAATTTTCTAGGGCTTTATGTTTAATATATGCCTCTTGTAGGGGCACCTGGGTGGCTCAGTCAGTTGAGTGTCTGACTTCAGCTCAGGTCACTTCAGCTTGTGGGTTTGAGCTCCACGTTGGGTTCTGTGCTGGCAGCTCAGAGCCTGGAGCCTGCTTCAGATTTTTCTCCCTCTCTCTCTCTGCCCCTCCCCTGCTCACCCTCTCTCTCTCTCTCTCAAAACAAATAAACATAAAAAAAATGTATACCTCTTGTAAACAGCATGTGGTGGGTTTTTTTTTTAGCCAGTCTATCTTAGTATATTACTTATATTACTTAATATACTATTTATCTTTATGTAAATATAATTACTGATATAGTAATGGCCTTAATGTAGTTTACTGGTTGTTTTTTTTCTGTTTAATCTTCCTGTTTTATGTTTCCCCTGCTTTCTTGCTTTCTTTTGGATTACTAAACTATTTTTCTTATTCCATAATTTATCTCTGTTAACTTTTTATTTATACATTTGCTTATTGATCTTTTAGAGGTTTACCTGCAGACCATGACACACATCTACTTTTGTCAGTTCAGCTTTCACCAGAAACTTTTGGTCAACCTAGCCATATGCCAGATTCAAGCCTGGATTCTCAGTAGTCTTCTATCTGTACCCAAAATTGGTAGATCGCCTAGGGAAAATTTGGATGTGTGTGTTAACTCACCTCTCCAACTTTTTTCTCCTTCTCTGGAATTTTAGGTCCTCTAGTCCTCGTGCTTCTGTAGCAATCTGTTACATTTAAATAGATCGTTTTGCATTTTATCTGACTTTTATAATTGTTCCTGTAGGAATTTTAGTTTGCTACAGACTGTTCTATCATACCTGGAAGTAAGTGTGGTTTTATTATCAATGAATAACCGTATAGTCATTGTATATTTACATAGTAAGCTTAATAATTACACATTGTTAACATTAATGTTATATTACATATATAGTAATATTAATGCTACTTTTATTATTTATTTATTTAGTAATGTTAATTTGCCATTATTTTCCTAAGAATACCTTTTACTCAAGTGTTGATTGAACTTTCACATAGAGAAGAAGAGGGAGAAGGTAGACACATTAGGGTGAGTAATTATCTTTTGAAGGGATTAGTCAGGTTATTTTAATAATCATAAGCTAGTTGAGTTCTTTCTTTAATGTTTATTTATTTTTGAGAGAGAGGGAAAGAAAAAGCACAAGTGGGGTAGGGACAGAGAGAGAGGGAGACAGAGGATTGGAAGTGGGCTCCGAGCTCAGAGCGGAAAGCCTGATGCAGGGCTCTAACTCACACACTGTGAGACCATGACCTGAGCCAAAGTCAGACACTTTACTGACTGAGCCACCCAGGCACACCAAGTTCTTTCTTTAAATACCCACATGAAGTTTGATAAAGTTTAATTTGCTTTAATTGTAGCCTTAACTGTCTCAATATTATCCTCATTTGATCTCTTTACTTTCTTCATTTTTAATCCACATCAAATTCATTCTTTAGATGCATGTGGAGTATATCACTGTAATCAGTGAGAGAGGTACACATGACTCAGTATTTGGCCCTGCATGTAAAATCTGAATGAATGAACGAATGAATGAATGCAGGGGCCTCTGTCCAACTTTCTGGTTCATTTGAGTTGATAAGAGTCGGAATTTCCCTTGTACTAAAATTAAACAGTATGAAAGTTTCATTTTACATGATACTCATTTCATGAGTGTAAAATTGCTGTCACCTTAGGAGGCATTCACATTGTGAGAGGTTAATTAGTTTCGAGCTATTCCTCAGGGGAGCCAGAACTAGCATTGGTAAGCCAAAGCCTTAGAAAGGAAGCCCTGGGAATCAAGTGCCCACAAACCAGAGTTGTCATCAGACGTTAGAAAGCTAGTATTAGAACGCCACAACTAGGGGGTTGGCCAGTCTGAAGTATCAGTAACTCCAAGTGAAGAGCTTTCTTCTCTGAGTGAACTAAGTCATAGTCTCAAAGGAAAACAATAATTCCCACATGGTAACAGACTTATTATCAGAAAACGTGGGATGTTTTAATGGCTTGTCCTAAAGAAAATTTAAAATGTTGCTGAAGAGATTTTAGAATTAAAAGTTTATAAACACAGCTTAAAGATGTTGCTCAATAAAGTATGTGGTATTATTTGGAGACTCTAAGAAGTTTCCTACTTAACAATTTCTATTTCAGTCTATTCCACTGACCTACATGTGTGGGAAGCACCAGAGCACACAATTAAGAATGAGCATTTCATAGAAGAGTCATGTGTAATAATCTATTTAACCATCATGGTCATGAAGAATATCAGTGTCATATGATTAAAAATGAATTGAAAAAAAAACTAGTAAAATTTGAGTTTTATTGTCTATTATATGGCGCCAATTGATTTCCTGATTCTGATAATACACTCTAGTTAGGCAAGATGTCACCAATGGGAAAAGCTGACTGAGGAGTGCATGAATCTTCTCCATACTATTTTGTAACTTTTGGTGAGCTTAAAATTATTGCAAAAAAAAGTTTAAAAAATGATTTGAAAGATAAAAGATTTTGTATTGATGAAATGAAAGGGATGCTAATAAGTAAGATACGATAGTCTTTCTTCTTAAGTATGAGGGGAAGTAAAGGGATTATGCCTTTAGATTCCAAGAGCAACCATAAAATATAAGGACACTTAAACAAAAAACCATATCAGACCTATAAATGTAGAGAACAAACTGATGGTTGCCAGGGAAGTGGGGAGAGTTGGGAAAAATAGGTGAATGGGAACAGGAGATACAGGCTTCCAGTTTTGGAATGAATAAGTCACAGGAATAAGAGGCACAGCATAAGGAATGCAGTCTTTGGTATTGTAATAGCAGTGTAATGGAACAGATGGTAGCTACACTTGGAAACAAAGCATAATGTATAAACTTGTCAAATCACTAAATTGTACACTGGAAACTAACTACACTCAAATAAATAAAAAAATATATATAAGGGGTCTTTCTTTTTGGCTTAAGAATGATTGATACTACATCATTTGTACCAATGATACAGTACTTTGTGAAATTAACATTCTTAACTAATACTACTTTGGTTTATATCCTTCTAATATTCTTTTCATAAGGTAAATTTAGTTTAAGTAATTTTAGCCTATGTATTAGACTGGATTTTTTTAAAATATAATTTATTGTCAAAATGGTTAACATACAGTGTGTAAAGTGTGCTCTTGGTTTTTGGGGTAGATTCCCATGGTTCATCGCTTATATACAACACCCAGTGCTCATCCCAACAAATGCCCTCCTCAATGTCCATAACCCATTTTCCCCTCTCCCCAACCCCCCAATCCACCCTTAGTTTGTTCTCTGTATTTAAGAGTCTCTTATGGTTTGCCTCCCTCCCTCTCTGTAATTATTTTTCTCCCTTCCCTTTCCCCGGTCTTCTGTTAAGTTTCTCAAGTTCCACATGAGTGAAAACATGGTATCTGCCCTTCTCTGACTGACTTATTTCACTCAGCATAATACCTTCCAGTTCCATCCACATTGCTGCAAATGGCATGATTTCATTCTTTCTCATTGCCAAGTGGTATTCCATTGTATATATAAACCACATCTTCTTTATCCATTCAACAGTTGATGAACATTTAGGCTCTTTCCATAATTTGGCTATTGTTGATAGTGCTGCTATAAACATTGGGGTACAGGTACCCCTATGCATCAGCACTCCTGTATCCCTCGGATAAATTCCTAGTAGTGCTATTGCTGGGTCATAGGGTAGTTCTATTTTTAACGTTTCGAGGAACCTCTGCACTGTTTTCCAGAGTGGCTGCACCAGTTTGCATTCCCACCAACAGTACAAGAGGGCTCCCATTTCTCTACATCCTCGCCAGAATCTGTAGTTTCCTGAGTTGTTCATTTTAGCCACTCTGACTGGCATGAGGTAGTATCTCAGCGTGGTTTTGATTTGTATTTCCCTGATGATGAGTGACATTGAGCATATTTTAATGTGTCTGTTGGCCATCTGGATGTCTTCTTTGGAAAAGTGTCTATTCATATCTTCTGCCCATTTCTTCACTGGATTATTTGTTTTTTAGGTGTTGAGTTTGGTAAGTTCTTTATACATTTTGGATACTAACCCTTTATCCAATATGTTATTTGCAAATATCTTTTCCCGTTCTGTCAGTTGCCTTTTGGTTTTGTCAATTGTTCCCTTTGCAGTGCAGAAGATTTTTATCTTGATGAGGTCCCAGTAGTTCATTTTTGCTTTTAATCCCCTTGCATTTGGAGATGTGTCAAGCAAGAAATTGCTGCGGCTGAGATCAAAGAGGTTGTTGTTCCCTGCTTTCTCCTCTGGGGTTTTGATGGTTTCCAGTGTATTAGACTAGAATTATTCAATCTTATGGTAAAGGTGACTGGTACGTAGTTCATAGGAGTAAAAAGTTACTCCCAAGTTCATATAGTAATTGTTGGGCCATAATGATTTCTCTTTTTGTGTGGTGTCTTTTCAGTTCCCCTCTACTCAGATTTGTAGAATCTGATTTTTTTGTCATATGTGGTTTTCCTTTGGTAATATCTTAGAAATATCAGCTTCTTTTTTTGTTAGTAGTCCTCTCATATATAAATGTTAGCTACTTTTTTCATGATACTGTACCCCAAACTTTATCAGTTTGTTTACAATTCAAGTTAAAAATTGGGGCATTTGGTGTGGGTTCAATTGCTGCGTCAGGCTCTGTGCACTGGCTGCATGGAGCCTGCCTAGGATTCTCTTTCTCCCTCCCTCTCTGCCCCTCCCCCATTGGCACGCTCTCAAAATAAATAAACTTAAAAAAATAGATATTTACTTTTGCTTATACAATTGTACTGTGCAGTATCAATTAATTTGCATAATAGTTCAGTTTATCTTTGGAAGCTATCCTGTGATATTATCCTCTATAAGCCTTTGACTAGCCTGACACTTCAAAACCTAAATATGTAATCAGAGTAATAAAATGGAATACCTCCAATGCCATGTAACCAGGGAAAAGAATAAATTCTAAATGTTGATCATGTAAATAGTTATAGTCATGTAAACTGTAAATACTAATATTCCTCTTGCTTTTGTAGTTGCCAAAGAGGTTTAATTTGTTTGTGTTGTCTTTATATTCCTCTATTAGTCTCCATAATGGATAAGGTGACAACAGTTTTCAACAGTGCACAGAGATTGGAAGTTGTTAGAAATTGCATCTCTTTCATATTTGAAAATAAAACGTTGGAGACTGAAAAGGTAATAAAATTCCATCTTTCCCAAGTAAGCATCCATCATTTCCCTTTCAGATTTACATGTGTAGCTTGCCAAATGACCTCTCCTCTAATTCCATCTCTTGTCTTTATTGAGTGTCCTTTGATCATTTTGATCATTTTAAGTGAATCAAGTCTAAGATTTAAAATCTTAGCCAAGCCTAGTTATGTGGCTACCAGAGAAATACTAATAGTCATTTTTTTCCTCAAACTTTTAAACATTGTTCACTAAATCCTATTTTACTTAGAAATTTAACATTTTAAGTATAATTTTATTTATTGCAAAGAATCTAGTAAGAATAAGTAATGAATTATAGAAACAGTGGTATTCAATTTAAATGGGTCTTATTAAAGCGCATTTTCTTGAGGCTCATGGGTCGCTCAGTCAGTTAAGCATCTGACTTCAGCTCAGGTCATGATATAGTTTGTGAGCTCAAGCCCTATGTCATGTTCCATGCTGACAGCTCAAAACCTGGAGCCTGCTTCAGATTCTGTGTCTCCCTGGCTCTCTGCCTCCGTCTCTCTCTCTCTCTCTCTTTCAAAAATAAACTTAAAAAAATCATAGTGTTTACAGTGTTCCCAGTATAATAATGTTATTGGAATAAACATAAGAGGTGCTATTGAAAACAGTGTTTTAAAAAAACACATTTTCTTGACTTTTTAAATAAAACATGCTAAATGTAACGTAATCTTTTCTTAGTGACTCATTATAGCTCTGAACATCTATTACAGGAGGCTAAAGCGTGAAAAGAGTAACATTTTTACCCTTATAGTAAATGACCCCAAGCCTTTCTAGGTTTTGACTTTTTTTGGTTTCCATTTTCTCTTATGCTTGAAGTATCACAGACTTCCTTTTGCTTCTCTTGCTTTAGGTTTCCATCCTATTTCTTGTGCCTGCCTATAATAATACTGTGCCCTCTTTCTCTCAGACTTCTTCCCTTCCTTCTTAGTTGCTCCTTTGTTCTGTATTTTTTAGGTTTTCAAAGTTAAATAAGCTTATTACTATTTTATATAAAATACATTAACTAGGCTCTCATAAACTGGAAGAGACATTCTTCTGGGTGATGAAATGAAAGAGTTTTAATACATAAATCTGGACATTTCTATTTGTTGATCTGAGTCCTTTATTATATTGAAATGAGGAAGGGAGATTTAGAATTTTCTAGTCATAAATTAAAACTGACTTGTGATTACAAGAACTGATTAAATAACCAGTTTAAAGGTATAAAGTCACCTGTGTTTATTTTCATTAAATTTTTCCTTCTATTCTTGCCATGAAGATGTGGCCAGTTATTAAAAGAGGTGTCTAAGTGTCATGAGTGTTTTGGTAACCAAAGTTTTGTTGAGTTTTTTTTTTTTTAGGTGAAGTTAATGTTTTTTTGTTTTTTGTTTTTTAACTTATCACATGAATCAGTTCTATTTCTTTTTCATGCTGGCTTACAAATAAAATTAACTGTTAACCCATATATTTATGTATAGTTGTTCTTAATAACAAATCAACTCTTCTAGAAGCTAGAAGTTTAATTCTAATAACTTTGTTAAATGTTTATAAGGTGCACTTGAATTTTTAGTGTGATTGAAAGTACTTTTTTGCATTGATTCCTTTTGTTCACTTCTGCCTCTCTTGTCCTCAGACCCTTCCAGCTGCATTGAGAGCCCTTAAAGGAAAGGCAGCAAGACAGTGTCTCACTGATGAGCTGGGTTTGCATGTCCAGCAAAACAGGGCTATATTAGACCACCAACAGTTTGACTACATAATAAGGATGATGAACTGTACTCTACAGGTAATTTTTAGTTCTTTTAGATTATTCCTAATATTTAAGACTACTTTTTATTTTCCCAGGAGATTCTGTAATTACTGATATGTCAAGTTCTTGAGCCTTCCACAGTGAATAAGATGAAGAACCAATATCCATACCATTTTGGACAGAAACGCTTATTACTTGGCATAAACATTTTTATTTTCTCTTGAAAAATAGTAGGTTGTATTACTTGTTCTCTAAGGAAGCTTTCTGAAAATGAAAAGTCATCTTTAAAACATTCATTTTTATATTACTTAATGTCAGATTACTTAATAATTACTACTTAATTATTCATGCCATTGTCAGGTTTTGGTTGTGCTATTAAGGTAGAGGGTAATGAATGATGGATAATCCAAATTATAAATGAATTACTCAATAAAGTATTTGCTAAACACTATGCATATAAAGGCAAAACATGCTTCCATTTGGCTTCAAAAAATATATATTATATTACAGAAATAAACTTCCCACAAAATAGTGATACCAATTTAAGAGAAGCAAATAATCTGCTTACCCCATCCTGTCTCACTTGTTAGATAATTTATTACATTGGCATTATATTCTTTACAGGTGATACAAAAATTATTTCTCAAACTTTCTTTTTTCAAACTTTTTGAACAAGGAGAAAAATGTTATTAAATATTAAAAATTCAAAGACTATCTGTGGGACTCTAGAGAAACTAAACAAAATGCATATTAAATTCTGTTACACTGGAAGATGAGAATTACCAGGTATAATTAATAATAAAATTTATGGATGAAAGAAGGCCTAATTAAATGGAAGATATACCATGTCCATGGATTAGAAGATAAAGATAGCAGTCTCCCCAAAATAATCAATAGAGGCAATGCAATTTCTATCAGAATCCAAGCTAGAAGAGAAAAAAAACCTAAGAATTACCAACACACCCCTGAGGCACCTGGGTGGCTTAGTCAGTTGAGCATTCTCTTGATTTTGGCTCAGGTCATAATCCCAGAGTTGAGGAATCAAGCCCTGTGTGGGGCTTCATGCTGAGCATGGAGTCTGCTCTGCATTTTTCTCTCTCTCTCCTCTCTCTCTCTTTCTCTTTCTCTCCCTCTCCTCTCTCTCTCTCTCTCTCTCTCTCTTTCTCGCTCTTTCTCTCCCTCTGCCCCTCTCTCCTGCTTGTGTGCTTTCTCTCTCTAAAAATTAAATAAATAAACAACAGTTACCAACACACTCCTAAAAACAACAGCAACTTTGGAATTGGTCCTGTCAGATCAAAAATTTGTTTAAAAGAAGACATACCAAAATAAATAAACAATTAAAATAAGACATACAAATGTACAGAAGGCACCTGAAAATGTGTTCAACATCACTAATCATCAGGGAAATAGGAATCAAAATCACCATGAGATATCACCTCACATTTGTTAGAATGCTATTATCAAAAAAGATAAAAGATAACAAGTGTTGAGAGGATGTGGAGAAAAGGGAACCCTTGTGTACTGTTGGTAATAATGTAAATTGATACAGCTACTATGAAAAACATAAAATTAAAACTAAAACATATGATCCAACAGTCCCATTTCTGAGTATATCCAAAGGAAAACAGGATATTGAAGAAGTGTCTGTACCCACATGTTCAATGAAGCATTTTTAACAATAGCCAAGATATGAAAACAATCTAAGTGTCTATCAACAGATGAATAGAAAAAGATGTGTTATGTATAAGCAATGGAATTATTCACCCATGAGAAAAAAGGAAATCCTGCCATTTGTGATAACATGGATAGACATTGAAGGCATCATGATAAGTGAAATAAGCCAGACAGACAAAAACAAATACTGCATGTTATCTCTGATAGGTAGAATCTTAAAAAAAAAAAAAAAAAAGTCTAACTCTTAGAAACAAAGAGTAGAAAAGTGGTTGCCAGGGCCTGAGGGGTAGGGAAAATAGTAAGAAGTTGGTAAGAGGTGCAAACTTTTAGCTATTATAAGGCCAAGGCCTCAGGATCTAATGTAAAATGTGGTGACTGTAATTGATAAAACTGTATTATATACTCAAAATTTGCTAAGAAAGTGGAACTTAAATATTTGCACCAAACAAAAACAATAAAACAGGTAAATATGGGAGTCCTTTAATGATGTATGTATATATCAAGTCATCATGATGTATACTTTAAATATTTTATGATTTTATTTATCAATTATACTTCAATAAAACTTAAAATAATGTTTGACTAGTTTAAGATTGTAGTAATTAAGACACTATATAGTAGTTAGATTGACCCCTAGAACAGAATGTTCATAACAGATGATAACAGATAATAAACAGAAGTACACATATATGGAAATGTGACTTATGACAAAACTGGCATTTCAAGGGAGCCAGTGTGGCTCAGTGGGTTAAGCATCTGACTCTTGATTTCGGCTCAAGTCATGATCTCAGGGTTGTGAGATTGAGCCCCATGTCAGGCTCTGCACTTGGCTTGGAGCCTGCTTAAGATTCTCTCTCCCTCTCCCACTGCTCCACCCCTGCTCACAAATACACTTTTACTCTCTCTCAAAAAAAAAAAAAAAAAAAGGGCATTTCAGATCAGTGACAAAATGATGAAAAATTCAATAATAGTGCCGGGACAATTAGGTGAAAATGTACACAACTTCACTAATGTATGTGTACCACACTATGCACTAAAAACATTTTCACGTGGATTAAAGACTTAAATATGAAAAGCCAGGCTATCTAATTTTCCGAACAGTCCTTAAAAGAGATATCCTTATGACTCTGGGGTAGGGACAGATTTGTTAAACCAGTTACAAATCATCCTGATCTTAAAATAAAAGATTGATAAATGTGACTACATTCAACTTAAGAACTTTTCTTCATCAAAAAAATACCATAGAGTGAATGCATACCTCAGGGTGAGAGATGTTTGCAAAGAATATAACTGCCAACAGATTAGTGCTCAGATTATAAAAACTTCTACAAGTGGGGCACCTTGGTGGCTCAGTTGGTTGAGCATCCAACTTGATTTTGGCTCACGTCATTATCCCAGGGTCATGGGATCAAGCTCCATGTTGCGGAGCATGGAGCCTGCTTAAGGTTCTCTCCCTCTCTCTGCCCCTCTCACCTGCTCATGCTCACTCTCTCTCTAAAATAAAATAAATAAAATAAAAACTCCTACAAATCAATAAGAAAAAGACAAATTTTTAATGGGCAAGAGACTTAAAAAAAGTATCTCAGTAAAAAGGAAACCCACTTGGTCAGTAGGTGTATAGAAAGATTATCTAGAAATAAAGGACCTATGTCAATAATTGGAGAGTGTCAATTTAAACCATAATGCTATAGCCTTTTACATTCACTATTTTGGAATAATTAAAAAATCATATTATCAAATATTGGTGAAATTATGGAACAAACGGAAGTTTTAAACTTTGCTGGTTAGAATATAAAATAGTATATAACTCCTTTAGAAAATTTAGTAAGATATAAGATACTAAGAAATAAGATAATTTGTCATTTATGTGTAAAGCTGAATATGAACATATTCTCTGACCCAGTGATTCCACTCTCAGATGAGCTCTTACCCATATACACCAAGAGGCATGCACAAAAATGTTCATAGAAGCATTGTTTGAAATAGCAGAAAACAAAGGAACTAATATGCCAACCAGCAGTAGAATGAATAAATAAATTATGGGGTTTTAAAAAAAATTTTTTTAACATTTATTTTTGAGAGACAGAGACAGAATGCAAACAGGGGTGGGGCAGGGAGGGAGGAAGACACAGAATCCAAAGCAGGCCCCAGGCTCTGAGCTGTTAGCACAGAGCCTGACACAGGACTTGAACCCATGAGCTGTGAGATCATGAGCTGAGCCAAAGTCAGACACTTAACTGACGCTTGCCAGGCGCCCCTTTTTATGTTAGAATATTTTTTAGTAGAGAAAATGAATTGTAGCTACAAGGAACAATGTGGACGAATCTTAAGATAATTTTGCACAAAAATAAAAAGGCAATTCAATTACAATATGATTCCATTAGTATAAAAGTCAAAGCATGTAATGTATTATTTAGAAATATGCAAATTAGGGATACAACATGTATATGGTAAAACTATAAAGAAAAGCAAGGCTATATACATATATATATTAAATCATTACATTGTACACTACAATTTTATTTGTCCATTATACCTCGATAAAACTGGGAAAAAAGGAAATCAAGGGAATAATAAACAAAATATTGAAGAAAGTTACCTCAAAGGTTAGAGAGGAAAGGCAGATGAACATAGAGATCTTTGATGGTAAAGGTAATATTCTATTTCTTAAACCAGTTGTATGAGTGTTCATTGTGTCATTATTCTTTATAACCTTATAACTTATACACATTAATATCTTAGGGTACTGCTATTGGGCTTTTCTACAGGGCATATTTTTCTCTTCAAATCCATTTCAAAGGATATCTTTCTCAGAAATTCTAATTTAAGGGGTGCCTGGGTGGCTCAGTCAGGTAAGAGTCCAACTTCAGCTCAAGTCATGATCTCACAGCTCGTGAGTTCGAGCCCTGCATTGGGCTCTGTGCTGACAGCTCAGATCCTGGAGCCTGCTTTGAATACTGTGTCTCCCTCTCTCTATGTCCCTCCCCTGCTCATGTTCTCTCTCTCTCTCTCTCTCTCTCTCTTTCTCTCTCTCTCTCTCTCCTTCAAAAATAAATAAAAATTTTAAAAAAGAAATTCTAATTTAAAATTTACCATCAAAATGAAATCTTATAACAAGCACTTTGTAGCTTATTTAAGCAAATTGATGAGATCAGAGAGAATTTATCTTTACTGGAATACATTCGTACTTTAAAGTATAATAAACTAGCTATAATGGTTTATAATGGCAACAATTAAAAGCAACCTAGGGGTGCCTGGGTGACTCAGTCAGTTAAGCATCCGACTTCAGCTCAGGTCATGATCTCATGGTTCATGAGTTCGAGCCCCACATCAGGCTCTGTGTTAATAGCTCAGAGGCTGGAGCCTGTTTCAGATTCTGTGTCTCCCTTTCTCTGCCCCTCCCCTGCTCAAGCTCTGCCTCTCTCTGTCTCAAAACTAAATAAACATTTTTTAAAAAAGCAACCTAAATGTTTACCATTCGGATATTGATTAATTATGTACAACTATTTAGAATAGTGATCAGCTACTAAATAAAAAGAGGTAGATCTATAACATGTGCTCATATGGAAAACCTTCCATTATATATATGTTGGTAGGTGGGAAATTACATAAAGTTAATGTAATTCTATTTTTGACCTAAAAGTACACACACACACACACACATATATATATATATATATATGTGTGTGTGTGTGTATATATATACATATATATAAACACACACACACATATATATATATATACATATATATATATAAAGATATTTGTAGTAAGTCCTAAACAATAGTTATTTGTGGCTTATGGATTAGACACACACAGAGACAGGCACAGTTAAATTATGTAAAACATGGCAAGCATGTATTTTATAATTTTAAAAAAGATTCTCATTTTGGTAGGAAGGAAATCATTGAACACCTTTATGAAAAGAATAAAACACAGTAAATTTGACCTAAAAAAGGCCATATCTTTTGTTACTTTGCTGCAGTTACTTTGATACTATCATTGTAGAGAACAAAGGAATTTGATTAATACGTGAAGGTCTCTAGAAGCCCTAAAGTTAGGTAATCTCTTGATACCCTATGATTGCTGATAAAAGTACAAAAACTATTTTATAGAGCTTTTCCCCCATTTATGTGCTGCTTATTAACTGAGGAACTAAGTTTTAAGGCTTTCTTCAACTTAATTTTAGCATATACCAATTAGGCATTTATAGAATAGCCAGGTACCCTCAGGCTATGAATATTTCCCTTTTTCATTTGAATAATCACAT
Source organism: Lynx rufus (assembly GCF_022079265.1). NCBI lineage: Eukaryota > Metazoa > Chordata > Mammalia > Carnivora > Felidae > Lynx > Lynx rufus. The sequence goes on along the minus strand of NW_025814897.1, from coordinate 66,698,310 downwards.
TTCTGGGGAGAAAAAGGCATGGGCAATTTTTTTTCCTGTTTTCAAATACACCGGGACTATGGCACTTACTATTTTATAATTCAGTATTTCATGAATAGATAAAAATAGATCCTGTCCTTATTCCAGCACACGCTGTTGTTTAACATTATATAGAGGCTCTTCTCAGATATAAATGAGCTCACATGTGACAGTCTTATTTTAATGGGTTATTTATTACTAACTTGGGATTTATTAGTATTTATATTCTTGTTACAACAATGTTACTTGTGGGGATTTAACATGACATTCTGAACATTTTTGACAAAAGCGTAGAATTTCAAGGCAGAGGGGCCAGACATCTGTGTCAGTATTTTAAGAAAGAATCCTTAACTAAATGAACTAATTTTTAGCTAGCAATGCAAAAACTTTAAATTTTTGCTTTTCGTGATTTTGAAGTTATTCTGTCTTTCCCCTTCCTCAAGGGAAAATTAAGTGGAACATGAGTACTGCAGGGGATTATTTTATTTATTAGGTTCTTTCAATGCCAAGGAAATTTTTTAAAGGAAAAGTTCATAAAGGTTATAGATTATTTCTATTTATCATCTCATTTCAAATAACTAATTGTATTTGGGGTTTTTTTAATAACTAAGATTACTATAAATCTCTCCAAAACTGTCATGACCTTAACTCTTCATTTTAGCAGATACATGATTAAAACTTTATATGTGTCAAGATCATAGCTAAAATTTTTTAACAATAAGTTATAATTTAAAAGCCCAGTGAGGGGAGTACCTAGGTGGCTCAGTTGGTTGAGTGTCCAACTTCAGCTTAGGTCATGATCTCACAGTTCATGAGTTCAAGCCCCACGTCAGGCTCTGTGCTGATGGCTCAGAGCCTGGAGCCTGCTTCGGATTCTTTGTCTCCCTCTCTCACTGCCCCTCCCTCGCTCATATTCTGTCTCTCTCTCTCAAAAATAAATAAGCATTAAAAAAAATTTTTTTAAATAAAAGCCCAGTGAGGTCCTCCATTTTCAGTATCAAACAGCTGCATGCTACGAGGAGCCCTCCCACTAATATAGTAGAAATAGATCTTATTAAGTTTCTCAGGATCCACATAAGAGTGAAACCATATGGTATCTGTCTTTCTCTGTATGGCTTATTTCACTTAGCATCACACTCTCCAGTTCCATCCACGTTGCTACAAAAGGCCATATTTCATTTTTTCTCATTGCCACCTAGTATTCCATGGGGGAGGGGAAGGAAAAAAAAAAAAAAAAGAGGTTAGAGTGGGAGAGAGCCAAAGCATAAGAGACTGTTAAAAACTGAGAACAAACTGAGGGTTGATGGGGGGTGGGAGGGAGGGGCGGGTGGGTGATGGGTATTGAGGAGGGCACCTTTTGGGATGAGCACTGGGTGTTGTATGGAAACCAATTTGTCAATAAACTTCATATAAAAAAAAAAAAGAAATAGATCTTAGAAAATTGTAAAAAAAAGAATTTTAAATACCCATGTGATTTTGGTACATTGTTTTTTCTAAGAAGAAAAGGAAATTTTCAATAGGCCCTTCTTCTGTTTTCAAAAAAAGGACAAATAGGGAAAACTAAATTTGTGAGCACAATTAAGCATTGGCCTCCATAAGGAGGGTTGTTTGAACCTGAGAGTTTTGCATTAGGCTAGGACACTAAAAGAGGAATAATCTATTCAGTAACATGCCCCTCACCCTCACCTCCGGAAGAATCCATTGTAAATCCTTTCTGGAATAATGCAGCCCCAATTTAGGCAATGAGGATATCCATAGGTTAAATTCAATAAAATATGAACTCACCATTTAAAAATGACCAAATACCAAGGAAATGAGCCAGTATGAATTAGTGTCAACAAAACAACCAACAGCAGATTTATATGCTCAAATACTATATTTTGAATTATCCAATTCGAATATATAAGTAAAATATTTAAAGAAAAGACTGAGTACAAATAAGCCAATAATTAGAGAAACAAAAATGGCCAGGTGAATTTATATAATTACCAAAAGTAAAAATTCAGAGGATGTGGAATATTCAATACTGTTAAGATGTCTGTTCTCAGCAAACCCATCTACAGGTTGAATGCCATCCCAATAAAAATTGCAACACTTTTCTCTAGAGATTCACAGTGGACTCTAAAATTTATATGGAAATGCAGAGAACTTAGAATGGCCAAAGCAATCTTGAAAAAGAACAGCATTGGATGACTTATACTACCTGATCTCAAGACATATTATCAACCCACCATAATCAAGACAGTATGGTACTAAGCATCAACAAATAGATCAGTGGAAAAGAGTACCCAGAAACAGACTTACATTTATGGGATTTTTAATGAAAACACCAAAGTGATCCAATAGGGGGAAGAAATTTTTTCCCACAAATAGTATTGGAATAACTGCATATTCATATGGAAAAAAACTGAATCTTAACTTCTACCTCACATCAAACACAAGGATAACTTTGAGGTAGAGCATAGACCCAAACATCAACTAAGAAACCATAAAGCTTTTAGGGGGAAAACATGGAACAGTTTCCTAACTTGGGAGTGGGCAACAGTTTCTTATCACAGAAAATGATAACCAAAAAGGAAAAAAATTATCATTATACTTTATTAAAATTAAAACTTATGTTCATCAAAACACACCATTATGAAAATGAATAGGAAAAATTGGGAAAAAATATTCCCAAAATATATATGTGGCAAAGAACTGGTATCATGTTTATATAAAGAACTCCTACAACTTAAGAAGAAGCCAAACCAACCAATTTTTAAAAATGGGCAATTTGAACAGATACTTTACAAATTGATATGTGTGTGAATGGTCAATAACCACATGAAGGTCTCAATATCGTTAGTCATTAGAGAAATGCAAATTAAAACCACTATGAGATAGTACTATATAACCCACCTATATGCTAAAATTAGAAAGACTAATGATGGGGCGCCTGGGTGGCGCAGTCGGTTAAGCGTCCGACTTCAGCCAGGTCACGATCTCGCGCTCCGTGAGTTCGAGCCCCGCGTCAGGCTCTGGGCTGATGGCTCAGAGCCTGGAGCCTGTTTCCGATTCTGTGTCTCCCTCTCTCTCTGCCCCTCCCCGTTCATGCTCTGTCTCTCTCTGTCCCAAAAATAAATAAACGTTAAAAAAAAAAAAAAAAGACTAATGATGCCAAATGTTGGCAATGTTGTAAAATAACGAGAATTATACTTTATTGTTGAGAATGTAAACTAGTCTAATGAATTCAGAAAAAAAGTCCAAGAGATTCTTATGAAACTAAACATATACCTATCTTATGACCCAACAATTTCATAATAATTAATGTCTGCTATTTACTTTGAAATGCACTAAAAATAATATGGATTAATGGATAGTTAGATGGATAAATAATAAAGCAAACCTAGTAGAATGTTCATGATACAATCTGGGGGGAAATATGTAGGTATTCAGTATAAAATTATTTCAACTTTGATATTTTTTTGTATAGAAGAGTAAAGAAATAAATACATATGCACAAAAACTCAATGGATAGGTCAAACATCAGACTAGACACAGTGAAAGAGAGAATTATAATGAACTGGAATACACATGTGAAGCAATTGCACATAGTAGAGCAGAGAGAAATAGGAAATGGAAAAAGTGCAGAAGAAAATACGGGCAGGAGATAGTAAGGTCGTCTCATACAATACTGTTCAAAGTGGTAGTCTGTGACAAGATAAGAAACTTGTGCCAAAATGCAAATCAGTGATCTTCATTGACAAAGTCTTACTATGAAAAAAAAGTAAGCTACTAAACATTGGGCTTAGTGTGACTTCATCGGGCAGTGGTCAGTATCCCCTAAAGTAACCAAGAATCCTGCCTTATTAAAGAGGAGAGGCTTCAAAGTCTAAGTCTCAGATTTTGTTAACGCTGAGAATTCCAGACACCAAGAAAATGTTTTCATAAAATTTCTTTGGTTGCTGAGTAGATTCTTATATTGGGTTTCTTTGACTGAGGACTCAGAATAATAATAGGAAACCACATACAGGTTTTAAAGTATGAGAAACTTTCACATCAGATTGATTTAATCTAGATTTTTTTTAAGGTAGTTGACATCTATATTGGTTTGGAGGCAGGGGAGAGGGGGTGGGGCGGGTGCTCAGGAGCTCGTGGAGAAGTGTGCCTGTGTCCTCTTCACCATCACAGGCTTCTGGCTGTGCAGGATGGCACTGGCTCTGCGAATGGCATCCATGTGGAGATCTGGGCAGTACTTGTTCTTGTGGATCATGTGCCTGATGCTGCTTAGGATGGCCAGAGCATTCTTGTTGATGGTAATCCATACACAGGAGGTGGCGGGTTTTCACTGGCCTAATCTCCACTTTATGACCACCACTATACCTTTACCTTTGGCCACCAACTCCGTGCCCACACTCTTGTAGCGAATCAGTCAATTGTAGCAGAAGGAGTTGTAAGCCTTTAGGTTACTGGGCTCGGTGCTGTATGTCTGCTTGTTCCTTTTGATCAGGAAGCTGGAGCAGTTCCCCACCACCATCCATTGTAGGTGGCAGACATGGCAGCAGCTCCTCTCATTACTGCAGCCAGAGGAGGAAAGGGCTATCTAGAAATTTTTAAGGACACTCATATCCTGCTCCTATGTATGAATAGCAAATTTGGACATTTTGTTAAGTGCTGTAGTCTGGATGTGTTCTCCCAGATTCCTATGGTGGAAACTTAACCTCTGAGGTGATAGTGTTAGGGGATGGGGTTTTGGGGAGGTGGTTAATCTCATGAGTGAGATTAATACCCTTATTAAAAAAGAGCCAACAGGGCTCCCTTAGCCCTTTTCACCAAATAAGGATATAGGAAGTCTACAACCCCAAAGAAAGCCCTCAGGTGATCGTGCTGGCACCCTAATCTTGGACTTCCAACCTCCTGAACTGGGAGAACTGAATTACTGTTGTTTATAACCTCTTAGTCTATGGTATTTTGTTACAACACCCAGAACAGACTAACATATGAAGAATTTATTAATCAGTAGAATCCCTCTTCCTTAATCAGGGTGTATTTTTTACTTCTTTCCTCTCCTCTTCCATTTACTGATTTCTACTCTATAGTAGTCTCTGTACTAGATACTGAGGTACACTTCATATGGAGGTGATTAAGATAAAGTCCTGGTTCTTAAGGAGTTCACAATCTAGAAGGAAAACCTCACAGTTAAATATATAATACAATGGGATATGCGCTGATGAAAAAGTGAAAAAGTAGTGTGAACGCTATTATGAGATTACTGGATTTTGAGTGGGAAGAATGTGGTCACAGAAGGCATTTTTCAGACAAGGATTGAAAGGGAGAATGTTCCAGATAGAGGAAGTTGCTAGTAGAAAAAAAAGTATAGAAAAGGCCTGTGTTTTTGAAAATTGAAAAATATTTCTATGCTGCCAAATGTAGGGTAGAAAGATGGTAGATGAGAAAAGTCGATAGGGTAACATTTGGTTAAAGTGAACTCATTGAATACATACATTTAGCCTCAGCTACTACCCAAAACCGCAGTAAAACAAAAGTAAAGGATTTTTTTAATGCAGAAACCCACAGGCAAAACAGGAGAGGAGACAAGAACAACAACATTTTGGAAATTGGAAAATTGATGGGTTAATGGCTTTATTTAGCAGACTCAAGACATCCTTTTCCTAACTGACAGTTGTAAAAGCCTTGAAGCAGCCGAATTTGCAGAACTGCAAAAGGCTCGGGGATTGGGGACATCTAGTAATCTCTGGACACAGGAAGCTAAGGTGGGACTGAAACATTAAAAAGAGAATTGATTGAAAATCTTCTTAAGGAGTGCCTGGGTGGCTCAGTTGGTAGAGCATCCTACTCTTGTGATTTTGGCTCAGGTCATTATCTCACAGTCATAGGTTAGAGCCCTGTGGCAGGCCCTGAACTGAACGTGGAGCTTGCCTGGGATTCTCTCTCTCCCTCTCGCTGCCCCTCCCCTCCTTGTGCACACACTCTCTCTCAAAATATATAAACATTTCAAAAGAAACTCCTTAAGTTATAGTTGGATTGCCACAATCCCTATCAAAATAACACCAGCATTCTTCACAGAGCTAGAACAAACAATCCTAAAATTTGTATGGAACCAGAAAAGACCTCAAATAGCCAAAGCAATCCTGAAAAAGAAGACCAAAGCTGGAGGCATCATAATTCCAGACCTTCAAGCTGCATTACAAAGCTGTCATCATCAAGACAGTATGGTACTGGCACAAAAACAGACACATAGATCAATGGAACAGAATGGAGAACCCAGAAATGGACCCACAAACGTATGGCCAACTAATCTTTGACAAAGCAGGAAAGAATATCCAATGGAAGAAAAGACAGTCTCTTCAGCAAATGGTATTGAGAAAACTGGACAGTGACATGCAGAAGAATGAACCTGGACCACTTTCTTACACCATACACAAAAATAAACTCAAAATGGATGAAAGACCTAAACATAAGACAGGAAGCCATCAGGGGCATCTGGGTGGCTCCGTCGGTTGAGCATCGGACTTCAGCTCTGGTCATGATCTCACAGTTTGTGACCCGTGTTGGGCTCTGTGCTGACAGCTGAGAGCCTGGAGCCTGCTTCAGATTCTGTGTCTCCCTCTCTCTCTGCTCCTCTCCTGCTCACACTCTGTCTTTCAAAAATAAATAAAGATTAAATTTTTTTTTAAAAAAAAAAAGAGAGGAAGCCATCAAAATCCTAAAGGAGAAAACAGGCAACAACCTCTTTGACCTCAGCTGCAGCAACTTCTTACTTGACATGTCTCTGGAGGCAAGGGAAACAAAAGCAAAAATTAACTATTGGGACCTCATCAAGGTAAAAAAAAAAAAACAAAACCTTCTCTACAGCAAAGGAAGCAATCAGCAAAACTAAAAGGCAACTGATGGAATAAGAGAAGATATTTGCAAATGACATATCAGATAAAGGATTAGTATCCAAAATCTATAAAGAACTTACCAAACTCAACACCCAAAAAACAATCCAGTGAAGAAATGGTCAAAAGACATAGACACTTTTCCAAAGAAGACATCCAGATGGCTAACAGACACATGAAAACATGCTCAATATCACTCATCATCAGAGAAATACAAATCAAAACCACAATGAGCTACCACCTCATACCTGTCAGAATGGCTAAAATTAACAACTCAGGCAAGAATAGATCTTGGCAAGGATGCGGAGAAAGAGGAATCATTTTGCACTGCTGATGGGAATGCAAACTGGTCCAGCCACTCTGGAAAACTGTATGGAGGTTCCTCAAAAGATTAAAAATAGAACTACCCTGTAACCCAGCAATTGCACTAGTAGGTATTTATCCAAAGGATACAGGAGTACTGATTCAGAGGGACCCATGTACCCCAATGTTTATAGCAGCACCATCAACAAGAGCCAAAGTAAGGAGAGAGCCCAAATGTCCATCGACAGAAGAATGGATAAAGAAGATGTGGTATAGGGGCGCCTGGGTGGCTCAGTCGGTTAAGTGTCTGACTTCAGCTCAGGTCATGATCTCACGGTTTGTGAGTTCAAGCCCCACATCGGGCTCTGTGCTGACAGCTCAAAGCCTGGAGCCTGCTAGGGATTCTGTGTCTCCCTCTCTCTCTGCCCCTGCCTCCCTTGTGCTCTGTCTCTGTCTCTCTCTCTCTCTCAATAATAAATAAATATTAAAGAAATTTTTTTAAAAAGATGTGGTGTATATATATTCGATGGAGTAGTAGTTGGCAATTAAAAAGAATGAAACCTTGCCATTTGCAACAATGTAGATGGAACCAGAGTGTATTATGCTAAGCGAAGTAAGTCAGTCAGAGAAAGACAAATACCATATGATTTCACTCATCTGTGGAATTTAAGATACAAAACAGATGAACATAAGGGAAGGAAGCAAAAATAATATAAAAATGGAGAGGGAGACAAACCATAAGAAACTTAAAGACACAGAACAAATGGTTGCTGGAGGGGTGTTGAGTGGGGGGATGGGTTAAATGGGCAAGGGGCATTAAGGAGGACACTCATTGGGATGAGCACTGGGTGTTATAAGTAAGTGATGAGTCACTGAATTCTATTCCTGAAATCATTATTAAACCATATGTTAAGTAACTTGGATTAAAAAAAAAGAAGATACAGTTGGATTCCCCTCCCAGATCATGTTTCAGTTCTGTGTAAACAGCCAGCTGCCTCTCCTTTACCCTGGTAGAAGATTACAGGTTTGTTTGTTTATTTGTGTATTTGTTTTTAAGAGAAAGGACATCACTAGCCTGGGAGACATAGGTCTAGCTGAGGGAAATTCTGTTTTGCTGCAAACAAGGGAGTTAAGTGAATAACAGATATTGAGAATACCAGTTTAGCTCCCAGAACTCTGGCAATCTGCCCTCAAGTCAGGAAATTGGAAAACAGTTCTTTGAGAAATGTGACAAGCCAGAGAGAAAAAGATTTTACTAAAGATACTAAGATTAGAAGTTTCTCAACCAAAGAGCTTAACCGGGTCATGCTATAATGAAGCTTTCGGTCAACAAGCTTCACCATGTACACATTCTTTTTATTTTGTCATTCTTTACTTTTTGTGGAGCATGACCTAAGCAAGAGGGACCATTAAACAAAGTCAGTTCCTACTCCCCACCATTATTTCCCAACTCTGCTTTCACTGCCCGCTCCTCCTTGTGAGAGAACCATCTAGTCAGCATTCCTAATTGCCCTGTCCTTTTCCTTCTTGGGGATGGGTATCACTTTGATGGCCTCAGACAATCTCAGCTTTCTTTTGGCTCTGAAACTGAGTTAGCCACAATCACTACCACTCTCTGGAAATAGGCCCAAAGAAATTAAACAGTTTTCCCAAATCACAGAGCTCATAAATTGAGGAGGTGAGTTCTGAATCTAAATTTTGTTTTTTGTTTTTTATTTTTATTCATGCTGTGCCTTTAACTTACTGATGCTGTGTTCTTCAAAACACATTAAGTGGCAATAGGTGCTCTACAGCTAAATTTAAGTTTAGATCAGAAGCCTGTATTCTGGAAACTTGTGGATCTTTATTTTCATTTTTTTAAGTAACAACTACTATTGAAAAACTTCAACCTCAACTGAATAAAAACAGACCTTGTTTATGTCGTTCATTATTGTACAGCCAATATCCAGAACATCACCTGGTGCATAGAAAGTATTCATATGTGTTTGAATATGTAAATGATTATATAATTGTGTTTTTCCAAGTACAATTTTTTAATAAAGATAATTACAAAAGATGGAAAAATCAGCTCAGAAAGTGCAATTACTTCTTTAATCAGTTTTTTTGACATAACTTACATCAGTTTTAAATACTATCACATAAAGTATGGTGAAGAAAAGAAATTTTGCTTCACAATTAGAAACAATAAAACTTGCCAAGAGAAACAAAAGCCATTTTGAAAATAAATACAGTCCATGCCAAAGTAGCAGAAAATGAAGCCAGAAGTCTTCAAAAAGAATAAATTTTTCTTCCCAAAATTTTCTCACACTTTTATGGTTTCTGAGATTGGTGAAGGTTCAAGGGTTGAGATTCAAGGGTTGCTGAGCTATTCTGATTTAGCACCTTTGGTATCTGTTCTTTTCACTATTGTCCTTGGATTGAAATAAGATTCCATTTTTCCAAGTTACTTATTAAGGAAGTAACTTGGTTGTTAACAATTTTGAGTTTCAGATTTAGGAGACAATTCATTGAGAATTTAATTATTCTTTTTTTTTTTTAAGTTTATTTTATCTATTTTGAGAGAGAAGCAGTGAGCGTAAGCAGGACAGAGAGAGAGGGAGAGAGACAATCCCAAGAAGGCTCCACACTGTCAGCCTGATATGGGGCTCCATCTCACAAACCATGAGATCATGACCTGAGCTGAAATCAGGAGTCAGATGCTTAACTGACTGAGCCACTCATGCACCCAAGAAGTTAATTATTCTAACAGTTGTAAGGGTTAGGCCAAATCTTTGGCTACCACTACTCAACCAAGATCACTGATGAGAACTTATTGATAAATATAGTGGAAACTTTTCAGTTCTTACTTCACACTTGGTAGCATTTCATGATGCTCTTTACAAAACCTTCCTCCCTTATCTTTGATGACAATATTTCCCCTGGCTTTCTACTTCTTCTGAATTTTTCAGTCATTTTGATACGGCTTTTCTTCCTTCAACCTTGCAAACGATGATGTTTATTTGCATCTTTAGGTTCATTTCTAGGTTTTCTGCTAGTCTGAGATTCTCAGAGCCAATCTTACTCCTCCCTGTTACCATCTTTTACTTATGCCATCCAAATTTGTATCTCAAGTCCAAATCTGCCTCTTCAGTTTCAAAGCTGAATATCCTGCTAGTTACTGTCCATCTGTGCTTGAATGTCCCAAAGCTATTTATAGATGTTGTGTTCCAAACTGGAATAATAATCTTTTATCCCCATTTTGAGACCCCAAAAACTCTTCTGTTGAGTTTCCTACCTCAACAAATGACACCAATAAACCAAAAACGTGGAATTAGTCTTTCTCTTAGCCTTATCTTCCTATCTGATCAGCCACTGAGTCCTAGAAATTTACTTCCTAAATCTCTCTCAACTCCATTCACTTTTCTCTCTCCTTAAATTCCAATATTCTGACTTAAGTCACCAACATTTCTTACCTCTGTTACTGCACTGACCTAACTGGTCTCCCTCCCTCCATTCTGACCCACCCCCCTACCATATCTATTTCCTTGCTTTACCAATGTGACATTTCTATAATACAAGTTGGGTCTTATCACTTCCTAACTTAAAATCCTTCCCCTTTGCCTTCAGAGTAAAGTCTAATCATATCTTGGCCCCTGCCTGCCTCTGTAGCTGTATCTTTCACTGCTGTCAGTCTTGTGGCCTTTGCACATCTTATTGCCTTAGTTCAGAACACTATTTCTTTCTAATCACTACTCCCTCATTCATCCCTTTCACCTACTAAACTCCTACTCATCCTTTAATCTCAGTGTAGATGTCTCTTCCTACTGGAAGCCTTCCTCAACCCATTAATTATGGATTGGTAGCTACTTTTGTGTGCTTCCACTATATGTCATACTGACCACGTCCTGTCCAACATGACCCTGCAATAGTGCTTATTACAAATAATGAAACTACCTGTTTTGACTTATCTGTATTTTCTGTTATGTCTGACATGAAGTAGTGTCTCAATAAAAATCTGATAAATGACCAAATGAATAATTAAATGTAATGTAAGTAGCTACTTACCTCAGCTAGTGTGAGTTTGAGTTTTATACAGTTTCCATCCCTACACAGGTTTGTAGCTTTTACCCTTTTTTGGTTATACAGTAGGTTTCCCCTTACCTGCAGTTTCACTTTCCCATTTCAGTTACCAGTGGTCAGCCATCATTAGAAAGAGATGATCCTCCTTTTGACTATTCATAGATAGGTCAGTAGGTTAACAGTAGCCTAACACTGTGTCACAATACCTGTGTCATTCACCCCAATTTGTCTCCTCACATAGGCATTTTATTATCTTATATCATCACAAGAAGAAGAATGAGTACAATACAATATTTTGAGAAAGGGAGAGACCACATTAACATAATTTTTATTACAGTATATTGTTATAGTTATTTTAAATTATTAGTTATTGTTGTTAATCTCTAACAGTGCCTAACTTATAAACTATTCATCAATATGTATGTATAGGGAAAAAAACATAGCATATATAGGGTTCAGTATTATCTACAGTTTCAGGCATTCATTGGGGGCCTTGGAACATATTCCCTGTGGATAAGAGGGGGACTACTGGTAATCTAATCCCCAAACAAAACCAGCCTCTGTTCAATTTTATGTCTCATGTACAGGACTATCTTGGTAAGGGAATGTAGATGGATAGGTCAATACTTCATGACCTCTGCTTGAAAGTAAAACTTAAAGTTCACATACAGGTGGTCAGTACTGTTCCAGTAGACAGTACTGTGACTGAGGTATTTATAGCTCACATGTTCATGCCTGGTACATTAGAATCAGGATGAAATTTAAAATTTGTATTTTTTAAAGTTCCACAGGTAAATTTGATGGGTAGCTAGAGTTGAAAAATTAATGTCCTATTATTTAGTGTAGTCATTTCTAAAACTTTTTTTAAAGTTGTTTAAATGTACATTTCTGGGTTCCATCATCAGAGATTCTGATCTGGTAAGTCTGAGAAGGGGTAGAGGTATCATTTAAAACTTAACAGTGAAATAGATTGCTTAATAGATATATATTCCCCATTGCTAGAGTATTTCACCAAATACTCTTTAGTCATTTTCAGGAAAGTTGACAGAAGGATTCCTACATTGTCAGAAGGGTTGGACTAGATGCCCCCAAGGTTCCTCTGACCACTGAATTCCATGATCTTAGGATCCTTTTCTTGCTTGCTTGCTTGCTTTCTAACTATATTTATTTATTTATTTTGAGAGAGAGAGAGAGAGAGATTCTGGAAGGGGCATAGAGAGGGAGAGAGAAAGAGAATCCCAAGTAGGCTTCACACCATCAGGTGGAGCCTGATGAGGGGCTCAAACCCGTGAACCATGAGAACGTGATCTGAGCCAAAATCAACAGTTGGTCACTTAACCAACTGTGCCACCCAGACACCCCTAGTTTATTTATTCTTATCACCATTATGCTCCTAGATTAAAGGAGAAAAATTATGATTAATCAGTGCAGAAAAGGCATTTGGTAAATCCAATGTGTGTTTGTTTAAAAGTTCTTAGGAGGGCACCTGGGTGGCTCGGTTGGGCGGCCGACTTCGGCTCAGGTCATGATCTCGCGGTCCGTGAGTTGGAGCCCCGCGTCGGGCTCTGTGCTGACAGCTCAGAGCCTGGAGCTTGTTTCAGATTCTGTGTCTCCCTCTCTCTGACCCTCCCCCGTTCATGCTCTGTCTCTCTCTGTCTCAAAAACAAATAAATGTTAAAAAAAAATAAAAAAAAAAGTTCTTAGGAAACCATTATACACACTGGAATACTACATGGCAATGAGAAAGAATGAAATATGGCCTTTTGTAGCAACGTGGATGGAGCTGGAGAGTGTTATGCTAAGTGAAACAAGACATACAGAGAAAGACAGATAACCATATGTTTTCACTCTTATGTGGATCCTGAGAAACTTTAACAGAAGTCCATGGGGGAGGGGGAGAAAAAAAAAAGACGTTAGAGAGGGAGGGAGTCAAAGCATAAGAGACTCTTAAAAACTGAGAACAAACTGAGGTTTGATGGGGGGGGGTGATGGGTATTGAGGAGGGCACCTTTTGGGATGAGCACTGGGTGTTGTGTGGAAACCAATTTGACAATAAATTTCATATTTAAAAAAAAAAGAGAAAAGCTTTCATACTTGGCAAAACTACGTAACAAAGACCTACAACAAAGCGGATACTTAATGAAGAAACTTCATATGTGTTCCTCTAAGATTGGAGCAAGATAAAGACACTGTCAACAATGTTGTCAAATCATTATGTTGTATACCTTACACTAAGACAATGTTATATGTCACTTACATCTCAATTAAAAAATATAAGCAGGGGAGGACAGAAAATGAGATCATAGAGTTAGAAAAGAAAGAGAAAGCTGTAATTTTCCGATGATATGATCCTCTGCCTAGAAAAGGTGCCACATTGAACAATGATTTTATTTTAACTAATGAAATGATTTAGTTAGGTTGCTGAATGTAAGATCAATCTAAAAAAATCAATAGCATTTCTTTTGACCAGTAAAAACCAACTAAAAAGTTAAAAAATGTTTTAAATACTCCCTCCATTTCCCCTTCCTTCCTCCAGTGTCCAACCACCATTAGGCAGTCTCATACAAGGCAGTAATGGCAGCTAGGCAGAAGCTGAGCCCCATACTTACAAACATGGGATCTCAGTGAAATGGTGTTGGTGGCCCAGTGGAATCAGAATACTGTTTACATTTAGAAGACTGAGCAATAAGTAACTATATTGAAGATAATGGTAGCCAGATTTTTCACTGGTAGAGAAGGTGCAAATAAAGAAAAGGAGAAAGCTAGAATGAACGTTATGGTTTTGAATAAATTAGAGCTAATAATAAGAACTCATGATTTTCAACATACATTTGATACTGAAATAAATATAAGTGGAAATGTGTGTATATGTCTGTGTATATATGTGGGGCAGGGGGGAATGGGAGTGGTTCATAGCTTTGTTCATTGAGAGGGCCTGGCATAGAGACACTCCAGTAACAGTTAGTACACCTAGTATACAGATCTTGGTTTCTAAATACCAATCTCCACTGAAAGAAAGAAATGACTCCTTGAAGAAATGGCTAGGGCCAGGAATAGGGCAAAGAAAACATAAGAAAGGTTTTGGAGTTATCTTCACATTCCAGAAGATACAGAAGTACTCGAAGAATGAATGAACTCTAATTGGATTTTTGTTTGATTGTGGTAAAATATACATAACATAAAATTTACCATTTTGAGCATTCTTAAATGTACAGGTCAGTGGCCTTAAATATATTCACATTGTTATGCAGACATTTCCACCATTCATCTGAAGAACTTTTTCCATCTCTCAGACTAAGACTATACCAATTAAATATTAACTCCCATTTCTCCTCTCCAGCTCCAGGCAACCTCCATTCTATTTTTTGTCTTGATGAATTTGACTACTCTAAGTGGAATCATGCTGTATTTGTCCTTCTGAGATGGGCTTATTTCATTTAGCATAATGTTCTCAGTGTTTTATCTGCTATTGTATCAGCAGAATTTTCTTCCTCTTTAAGGCTTAATAATATTCTATTGTATGTATACACCACGTTTTGCTTATCCACTCATCCATCAGTGAACACCTTAGGTTGTTTCTACCTTTTAGTGTTATTAATAATCCTGCAGTGAACAAAGGTATACAAATATGTCTTCAAGTCTCTGCTTTCAGTTCTTTTGAGTGTGTACCCAGAAGTGGAATTGGTGGGTCATGCGGTGATTCTATTTTTAATTTGGGGGGAACTGCCATACTGTTTTCAACAGCAACTGTACCATTTTACATTCCCACCAGCAATACACAAGGGTTCCAGTCTCTCCACATCCTCTCCAGTACTTGTTATTTTTTATCCTTTTGGCAATAGCCATCCTAAGGGTGTGAGGTGGTATCTCACTGTGGTTTTGATTTCCATTTACCTAATGATGGTGGTGGTGTTGAGCATCTTTTCATGTGTTTATTGGCCATGTGTATATCTTTTTTGAAGAGATATCTCTGTAAGTCCTTTGGCCATTTTTAAATCAGTCTAGTTGGAATTTTTGAGGAACTTGACAATACTCTAAAATTTATTTGGAAGAACATACCAATACAAACTTTGAAACCATGATAATAAAACTAGTGGCATCAAGTAGACTAATAAACCAGTAAAATAGAGTGCATAGAGACATACTAGTCTTAATGGGAACTTAATAGGTGTCACAAATCAGTGGAGAAAGGAGAACTTATTTAGTAAATGCTGTTGGGAGGAGTGGATCACTGTATGAGGAGATACAAAGCATTCCTAGAGAGCAACAGTTACAAAGATGTTCTTCAGATGTTTACATCTCTGTGTAATGAAAGAACTCCAAAGTTAGTAGAAAAAATGAAGATGAATATCTTTGTGCCTAAAGAGCAGGGAAGAAATTCTTAAAATGTAAAACATGAATGCAATGATATAAAGTAAACATAAATATAAATAATACAAAACCAGATTGATTTCTTAAGTTATTAAAACTTTTTAATCCATAAAGGACAACATGAGTGAAGTTAATATACAGATGTTAATTAACAGGCCAGAAATCATATTTGTTTTACCATCTAAAATCCACAAGGAAATAATATTTGGAATATAAAAAAGATTTCTTTATATCATTGAGTTAAACAGCACCCCCAATGAAAATTGAAAAAAGATATGAACAAGCTCTTTATAAAAGAACTTGAAACAAAGCTATAATGTTATGTAAATTAACATAATAACTCTTTATATTCTTAAGACTTAGAAAAATTAGAAGAATAATGCAAAGTGTTGGTAAGGATGTGGCAATACAGGAATCTTCATGCACAGCTGGTGAAGAACACAGGTAGATAGAGTTATTTTGGAGAGCAATCAGGTGGTACTTAGTTAAAGGGAGATTATACCCTCCAACCCAGCAATAGTCCTTGATAGATGATTGATGGAGAGGGAGAAGAAGGGAGAGGGATATTAAAGGAATTATTAGTAATCCTATGTGATAAAGTACAATGTTTAGATTTGTCCTTTCCTAATACATGAATTAAAATATAGGTTTTATTATATATCTGTAATTAATTGATGATTATAGATTATTTAGTCCATATATTTACCTGTTTTTGAAAAGGGGAAGAGTAAGGACAAATTGGAGCTCCTATATATCCCTCACTGCCTTTAAACCTTCAACGTTGATGATGCACTTGACTTGCAGAAAAAGTTAATTCCCTTTACTACAGAGCTGCACATACACTAGCTCAAAATACAAAGAAGCTGAAAGGAAATCCAGCAAGAGCTGTAGGAGCTGCAGACCTGAATGACAAAATAAGTCAGAAGATTAGTGACACAACACTGACCTCTGAACGTAAACATGGGTGCTGCTCCACTTCCTCCTTCCGAGTCTCTAGCAACTCTTAGCTCAGAACCATCTGGAGAAGGGAATTCTGGTGAACTTAGTTCCAGCTTATTTAAATTGACATAGTACCATCATTACCGTCTTCTTCCTAGTCAGTACCCTAATTTAACATGAGACTCTTTGAGGCTGTGAACTCAAATTCAGTTGTTGTAATTCAGTCACCTACAGGATTAGACTTCATTATGAGTTTTAGACATCTCAACCCTGCAGCTACAGGATCTTATTTATTTTTTAGAGCAATCATAGAAACTATCCCCTTGTCTGAACCTTGTGATAGAAATTCAATGCCCTGAGCTTATTACGATCTTTCTCCAAATTCTCTAGTTCATTTTGAAACAATGGACTAGCTTCATTGTTCCCCTTATTTGAGCTAAAATATGTATGGCGACAATTAGTTGGTTATCTGTAGGCACTCGATTATAGTTGTTTATTAGTGATAATTTAATTGTTTTGCCAGTGAGTGCCATGGACTACCAGTTTTTCATTAACTACTGGCAAAAGGCTAATAATGCTTTTCGGTTTTAGTAACTATTTTTATTAATACTTTTGTTTTAGAACAGTTTTAGTTTCACAGCAAAATTGAGGGGAAAGTATAGAGACTTCTCCTATATCCCCTGCCTCACACATGCATAGCCTCCCCCATTATCAGCATTCCTCACCTGAGTGGTACATTTGTTACAATTAATGAACATACATTGACACCTCATAATCACCTGGAGCCTGTAGTTTACATTATGTTTCACTCCTGGTGTTGTCCATTCATTGGGTTTAGACAAATGTATAATGAGATGTATCCATCACTTTGGTATTATATGGAGTATTTTTACTACACTGAAAATCCTCTGTGTTCTGCTTATTAATCCCCCCTTCCAATTATTAACGCTTTTGAATATCATCAGATTAAAAAACCAATTCCAGATTTCCATCCTTAAGTTTCTTTTCTTCTGAAACAGCTATTGGTACAGGTCCCGAAAATCCTTAAGTAGCACCCTTCATTTTCTGTAAGTTTGTTGTGTCATACTCATCTCCATTATATCTCTCTAAATGTGTAGAAAACACCAACCATAATTTCCAAATATTCTGGGCAATAACATAACTGCTTTTACAAATAAAATTTAAATTACTGTCTTACCTAGTTATATCAGATTTCATTGAATGTCTGCTGTAATATCTAAGGGATATTTAATGGAAATTTAACAGACTGCTGACAGTCATGGATTTGACATTCTGTGTATTGACCATTTAAGAACAATTCATGATAAATAGTAATTTGTATTTTTACTAGGCAGAAATTTGAGCTGTGCATGTAATGCTTTTGTGTGCTAGTCAAACACTTAGCTAGTATGTAAATCTTGCTAATCATGATCCATTCTGCATCTCAACTTGACCTTGTTTTCAAGTAGTCATTGTGTGACTCATGAAATTCTATTTGTAAAATATATAGCATTTATGACATATGTGTTGCTTTAAGAATGGTAATAAAATAGGGGTGCCTGGGTGGCTCAGTGGGTTAAGCATCTGACTCGGTTTCAGCTCAGGTCATGATCTTAGTTCATGAGTTCAAGCCCCACATCGGGCTTCGCACTGACAGTGAAGAGCCTGCTTGGGATTCTCTCTCTCCTTCTCTCTCTGCCCCTCCTCTGCTCCTGCTCTCTCTGTCTCTCTCTCTCAAAATAAATAAACTTAGAAAAAAGAATAGTAATAAAATAAATATACATGTACCCAACACCCAGTTCAAGAAATACGACACTAACACTGAAGTCCTTGGGACTTTATGTGTATACTTTTAAAATATAATTCAGTTTGGTTTTTCCTGTTTGACCTTCATATAATTGGAATCATCCTTTTATATTAGATGCTTTGTCTTTTATATTAGATGTTTTGTTCATTTTTCTGGTAATCTTTGGTTGTCTGCTTGTTTGGGAACCCTCAATATCAATGTCTTTAATTCATTGTTTTTTTTGGGGGGGGGGGTTGTTTGTTTTTTCTTTTTGGAAGTGAGGGCAAGGAGCTGTTCAGATTTCCCAAAAAATAATCTAGTCACCTACCTGGAATGTGAATACCTGGCTGTCAGAGTTCTAGCCCAGTAGAGTAAGAGGGCTAGGTATCTTTAACATTCATTATGTAATATTTTACTTAATTTTGCTCATTTTTAGTAGGGTACACCAACTTTCAATGGACTCTGGTGTCCTTCAATTCAGGGCTCCTCTGTTGTACTTTCCCCAAGCATCTGAGCAGAAACAAATGAAATAAAGACAAAAGACAAAAAACGAAAAACAAAAAAAACCATGAACCAATAGAACAGAACAATGAAACCAGGAGCTGGTTCTTTAAAAAGAGCAACAAAATTGATAAACTTTTGGTCAAACTCATCAAAAAAAGAAGACTCAAATAAATAAAATCAGAAATGAATGAGGAGAAATAACCAATACCACAGAAATATGAAATATTCTAAAAGAATAGTATAAAAAATTATATGCCAACAAATTGGACAACCTAGACAAAATGGATAAATTCCTAGAAACTTAACAACCTTCAAAAACTGAACCAGGAAGAAATAGAAAATTTGAACAGACCAATAACCAGCAAAGAAATGGAGTCAGTAATAATAATAAAAACTCCCAATGAGCAAAGTCCATGACCAGACAGCTTCACAAGTGAATTCTACCAAACATTTATTTTTTTTTAATTTTTTTTTTCAACGTTTATTTTTGGGACAGAGAGAGACAGAGCATGAACGGGGGAGGGGCAGAGAGAGAGGGAGACACAGAATCAGAAACAGGCTCCAGGCTCCGAGCCATCAGCCCAGAGCCCGACGCGGGGCTCGAACTCACGGACCGCGAGATCGTGACCTGGCTGAAGTTGGACGCTTAACCGACTGCGCCACCCAGGCGCCCCTACCAAACATTTAAAAAAGAGTGAATATCTATTCTTCTCAAACTATTCCGAAAAATAGAAAAGGAAGAAAAACTTCCACATTCATTCTATGAGGCCAGCATTACCCTGAAAACAAAACCAGATAAAGACACTACAAAAAAAAGAGAATTACAGGCTAATACCCATGATAAACACAGATGTGAAAATCCTCAACAAAATATTAGCAAATCAACCCAACAATGTATTTTTAAAAAATCATTCACCATAATCAAGTGGGATTTATTCCTGGGTTGCAAGAGTGATTCAGTATTCACTAGTTAATCAAAATGCTACATCACATAAATAACAGAAAAGATAAGAACCATATTATCATTTCAGTAGATGCAGAAAAAGCATTTAACAGAGTACATCATCCATTCATGATAAAAACCCTCAACAAAGTAGGTTTAGAGGGAGCATACCTCAACATAATAAAGCCCATATCTGGAAAACCCACAGCTAACATGCTCAATGTGAAAAACAACTTTTCCTCTACAGTCAGGAATATTTGTCTCTACAGTCAGGATATTTGTCCTCTCTCACCACTTTTATTCAACATAGTACTGGAAGTTTTAGCGACAGCAGTCAGACAAGGAAAAGGAGTAAAAGCCATCAAAATTGGCAAGGAAGAAGTGAAAGTTTCACTGTTGGCAGATGACATGATATCTATATAGAAAACCTGAAAGACTTCACCAAAAAATTACTAGAAACATATATAAACTAATTCAGTAAAGTCTCAGGATACAAAATCAATGTACATAAATCCATTGCATTTATATACACTAATAATGAGGCAGTGGAAAGAGAAATTAAGAAAGCAATCCCATTTACAATTGTACCATACCAAAGATAATAAAATGCCTAGGAATACCTAACCAAACAGATGAAAGAGCTGTCTTCTGAAAACTGTAAGACACTGATGAAAGAAATTGAAGACAATACAAAGAATTCGAAAGATATTTCATGTTTATAGTTTGAAAGAACAAATATTGTTAAAATGTCTATACTACCCAGGACACCTGGGTGGCTCAGTCGGTTAAGTGCCCTACTCTTGATTTCTTCTCCAGTCATGATTTCATGGCTCCTGAGACTGATCCCCACATTGAGCTCTCTGCTGACAGTGCAAAGCCTGTTTGTGATTCTCTCTCTCCCTTTCTCTGCCCCTCCCCTGCTCACACTCTCTCTCAAAATAAACAAACTTCAAAATCTATCTATCTGTCTATATATATATATATATATATATATATGTACACACACACACTAGCCAAAGCAATCTACACATTTACTGCAATCCCTGTCAAAATATAAACAGCATTTTTCACAGGACTAACAAAAACAAACTTAAAATTTGTATAGAAGCACAAAAGACTTTGAATAACCAAAGTAATCTTCAAAAAGAAAAACAAAGCTAGAAGTATCATAATTCCAAGCTTCAAGTTATACTATAAAACTGTAGTAATCAAAACAATATGGTACCAGCACAAGAGCAGACACATAGATCAATGGAACAGAATATAGAGCCCAGAAATAAACCCACAATTATATGGTCATTTAATCTATGAAAAAGGGGGCAAGAATGTGCAATGGGAAAAAAACATTATCTCCAACAAATGGTATTGGGAAAACTGGACAGCTACATGCAAAAGAATGAAACTGGACCACTTTATTATGCCATACACAAAATTAAAAATGGATTAATGACCTAAATGTGAGACCTAAAACTATAAAAATCCTAGAAGAGAGCACAGGCAGTAATTTCTCTGACATCAGATGTAACAACATTTTTCTGGATATATCTCCTGAGTCAAGGGAAACAAAAGCAAAAATAAACTACTGGGAGTACACCAAAATGAAAAGCTTCTGCACAGCAAAGGAAACAATCCACAAAACTAAAAGACAACCTACTGAATAGAGGAAGATATTTGCAAATGATATCTGAAAAAGGACTAGTATCCAAAATATGTAAAGAACTTACACAACTCAACACCAAAAACCAAATCAATTAAAAAATGGGCAGAAGACATGAATGGACATTTCTCCAGAGAAGACATACAGATGGCCAACAGACACATGAAACAGTGCTCAACATCATTCATCATCAGGGGAAATGCAAATCAAAACTACTATAAGATATCACCTCACACCTGTCAGAATGGCTAAAATAAAATGCAGAGGAAACAAGTGTTGGTGAGGATATAGTGGAAAAGGAAGCTTCATGCATTATTGGTTGGAATTCAAACTGCTACAAGCACTGTAGAAAATAGCATGGAAGTTCCTCAAAAAATTAAAAATAGAACTATATGATCCAGTAATCGCACTACTGGGTATTTACCCAAACAATATGAAAACCCTAATTCATAAGGTTATATGCACCCTATGTTTATCACATCATTATTTACAATCATCAAGTTATGGAAGCAGCCTATGTGTCAATCAATAGTGACTGGATAAAGAAGAGGTAGTATATATATATATATATATATATATATATATATATATATATATAATAGAATATTATTCAGCCATAAAAAGGAGTGAAATCTTGCCATTTGCAACAACATGGTTGGAGGTAGAGGGTATAATGCTAAGCAAATAAGCCAGTCAGGGAAAGACAAATACCATATGATTTCATTCATACATGGAATGAAAGGAAACAATGAACAAAGGGGAAAAAAAGAAATCAAAAAGCAGACTCTAACTATAGAGAACAAACAGTTGGTTATCAGAGGAGAGGTGGGGTAGGGGGGTAGATTAAATAGGTGGAGATTAAGGGTGCACTTATCTTGATGAGCACTGAGCAATACATAGAATTGTTGAATCACTCTATTGTATGCCTGAAACTAATTTAACACTGTATGTTAACTATACTGGAATTTAAATGTATGTAAATAAATAAATAAATAAATATTAATACCTGTTCTTCTCAAACTATTCTAAAAAAAATAGAAGAGGAAGGAAAGCTTCCAAATTCATTCTGCAAGCCCAACATTATCCTGATATGAAAACCAAACAAAGATACTGCAAAACAAAAACAGAAGTTTTCCAAGAGCCAGTTTGGGGTTTCATTGATTTCTCTATTGCTTTTGTTTTCTATAATGAATTCTGATCTGATATTTAATACTTCCTTTCTTCTACTGATTTTATGTTTAATTGACTTTTCAGTTTTTTTAAGGTTGAAGCTGAGGTGATTGATTCAATACCTTCTTTTCTAATGTAGGCATCTGATGCTATAAATTTCCCACTAAGTACTATCTTAGCAGCAGCCAGCAGTTTCAATATATTTTCATTTTCATTCAATTTAAAATACTTTATCCGGGCTCCTGTCTGGCTCAGTTGGTAGAGCATGTGACTCTTGGTCTTGGGGTTGTAAGTTCGAACCTCTACACATTGGGTGTAGAGATAACTTAAAAAATAAAAAGAAAAAATCATAGTAAAAATTTTTTAAAAATAGTTTCTTTTTCCCTTTTGATTTCTTTTGAACTCTTGGATTATTTAGAATTGTGTTATGTAGTTACCCTATCTTTGTGGATTTTTCAGAAGTTTTTATGTTAATGCTTTCTCGTTTAATTTCATGATCAAAGGACGTTCATTTTATTATTTGAATCCTTTTAAAATTATTGAGACATGTTTTATGGTCTAGTATATTGTCTATATTGGTAAATATTCCTTGTACACTTGAAAAGAATATATATTCTAATATAACAATCTCAGTAGATATAGCACTGTGAAATTTTAAGTTGGGCTATCCTTTTCTTCCCCACTATGTAAGATCTTTGCAGTAGTAGTTTGCTTTTTTAAAAAATGGGAAAACTTTCCTGATGCTCAAGGCTACACTCTAATTCTGAAAGTTCACCAACGTCAAAGAGGTTTACAGGTTCCTAATAGCTACAAGAGAATCAAACAGAATTTGCCTAAAAATATTTTTCTACTTATTCAGCACAGAAATGATGAAGCTTCACTGTGAACAGAGGGAAAAAAAGAATATTAAATACTTTTTTATAAGTACAACGTAAGCCAGAGATAGCAGAATTATAGTTTGCCTCACAGATAATCAGTTCAGTAACAAGGTCAAAGGGAAAAGATCCACGTCTCATTCTTTGAATCTGCTTGACTTTCACACCCTTTGAGTTTCAGACTGATCTCTTGACTGTTTTATCTATGACTGATTTTATGAAAAACGGTTCCAAATCTCCTGTTCTTTAGCCTTTAGACACTGACATTTTTTAGTTTCTCTAGAAGGAGTTTAGTGCACTGGCTTAATATTCCCTCTCATAAGTTTTCATAGTTCAAAAATTGCAATCAAAACCTAAGAGTGGAGCAGTTGTGGGAAGAAAATGGAGGGAAAAATCAGTTTCCATAATTTTGGGTCTATAAGACCCAGATATTAAAGGTATTATAGTCTAATGCAGCATTAAGATGGCACTTAGAACTAGATACCAAGTACATGAAATGTAGCGAGTCCAAATTGAGATGAGCTATACATGTGAAATACACACAGATTTTGAAAAAGGAGTGTGTATTTTTTTTATCAGATTAGATAAAATATATTATTTCATTTAGTTTTACCTGTTTCTTTTTACTTTTTAAAATCAGACTACTAAAGAATTTTAAATTACATAGTTCACATTGTATTTCTGTCAGACATTGCTGTAGAATCTCACACTCAGCCCTTAGCCCAAGACATTGGTCCTGTTTCACTCTACTCACATTCATTTTCCTTTGCCTTGGCAATAGAATACTGGTTTGTTTGTTTTTTTTAATTTTTTTTTACATTTATTTATTTATGAGAGACAGAGAGAGACAGAGCATAAGCAAGGGAGGGGCAGAGAGAGAGGGAGACACAGAATCAGAAGCAGGCTTCAGGCTCCGAGCTGCCAGCACAGAGCCCGACGTGGGGCTCGAACCCACCAACTGTGAGATCATGACCTGAACCAAAGTTGGATGCCCAACGGACTGAGCCACCCAGGCACCCCAGAAGACTGGTTTTAAAAAAGAATAATTGAGGGGCGCCTGGGTGCCTCAGTCAGTTGGGCATCCAACTTTCGCTCAGGTCATCACCTCACGGTTTGTGAGTTCAAGCCCCGCATCAGGCTCTGTGCTGACAGCTCAGAGCCTGGAGCCTGCTTCAGAATCTGTGTCTCCCTCTCTCTCTGCCCCACCCCCTGATCACACTGTGTCTCTCTCTCTCTCCTTCAAAAATAAACATTAGGGGCGCCTGGGTGGTTCACTCGGTTAAGTGTCCGACTTCGACTCAGGTCATGATTTCACACTTTGTGAGTTCGAGCCCCACATTGGGCTCTGTGCTGACAGCTCAGAGCCTGGATCCTGCTTCTGATTCTGTGTCTCCCACTCTCTCTGCCCCTCCCCCACTCATGGTCTGTCTCTCTCACTCTCAAAAATGAATAAGTGTTAAAAAAATTAAATATAAAAAAAATAAACATTAAAATTTTTTCTTAAAGAATAATTGAGAACAAAAGTCTTCCAGAGATTTCTCAGTGATGTTTTTAAATTTTTTTTTTAACGTTTATTTATTTTTGAGACAGAGAGAGACAGAGCATGAACGGGGAGGGTCAGAGAGAGAGGGAGACACAGAATGGGAAGCAAACTCCAGGCTCTGGGCCATCAGCCCAGAGCCCGATGCGGGGCTCGAACTCACGGACCGTGAGATCGTGACCTGAGCCGAAGTCGGACGCCCAACCGACGGAGCCACCCAGGCGCCCCTCTCAGTGATGTTTTTAAATAATGGTACTAGCACAAAACTCATCCCAAGCTACCAGACTTTCTGGTATGTAACTCTGTATCTGCCTCATACTTCACACTTTAGTAAAATCCACATGGCTTGGATCTTACTGCAGTATTTGGCTGAACTTGAGGCAGGCATTTGGGGCCAGGAGTTAGAGATGCAGTCTTGAAAGGGTAAGAAAAATCATTTAGGTACAGACACTTGGCCAGTAAGTAAGGTGGTATATTCTAAAAGGTCACTGCTAAATTCCACCTTCTGCAGTTCACAGCATGACCTCCTTGTGCCAGCAGCCAGACCAAAAAATGGTAAAGATTTACAGCCTATTTTATAGTCAGGAAGATGTATCCCTTTTTATACTAATTTTTCATTCTTCAAAGTTACTTAGCTTTTGACAGGTTCAAAATTTCACAACCATAGTAAACAGTTGTCATTATAATCCTGTGCATTAAGAATTAGATTTGGACTGAAATATTCTAGCCATGTTTTCAGAGAGTCTCATTTCCCCTTAAAATCTATCTCACAGTTGCAAAACTTCTTCCACGTGATTTAAATTTCCCAGGCTCTCCATGGTGGAATGCAACTCTGGCCTTATCTGTGTTGTTGTTGTTGTTGTTGCTGCTGCTGTTATTTTCAACTAGGGTATGTTTCAGAGCAAGTTTTGCAGTTTGAGGAATGACGTTTCTGTCAGTAATGCATCAGAAAGATGTTCAGCCAAGGTTTGACCACTGCCATGGCCTCATGAGGCATTTCTTGTTAGAGATGAAGTAATGTAATTTTAAGGATACTCTTTCCTAATGTGGTCTGTCATGAGCACGTTTTGAGCCTAACATTGTGTTCTGTAAACTTCTGGAATCTACCCTTGTAGCCAAAGAATTTGCAGAGGATATTTGTCTAGGTAGCCACAAAAAGAAGCATTCCTTTTCCTGGTGAATATTTTAATAATTGAACCAGTTGAAATCATAAATGGCAAAAAATGAAATAAAAATAAAAGTCATTAGAAATCATTAAGTCCAAACTCTTTTCTAGGTGAAGAAACTAATGTCCACAGTGGTAATATGATTCACTTAAGATCCCGGAAAAGATTGTGACATACTATGGATAAAGATATGGTTTTTTCCCAGTATATTACACATGATATTTAAACAATAAAATAGTATTTGATCTATAACCATAGTAACATGTATTCAAATTTATTTAAGGACATTTTTTAATTCATTTAAATAAACATAAACTAGCTCAATTTGAAAACTTCTCTTGAGGCAAAACATGACGCTTTTGATAAAATCAAATCAGTGGACCTCATTTTCAATTCAGGAAAAAAATATATATATATATAGGTTGTCATGTTTAACTTTATATTTAAAACACTGCCACTAATGCCATGTGCAAACTAACAGCCATTAACTAATGCCATAGAGGAGCAAAAAATTAGAGAGAGGTGTAAAAGAAGAGAAATGAATCCAAAGAGTCTGTTCATCATCCAGTTCAGCTTAAATGCCCTTCTCTGATGGCTGTGGCAGAATCACTCCTTTTTGTATGCTCCCATAACACCTTTTTCTACTTCTAGTATGGCATGTTAAATGCACTGATTTACATTAGCTTACGCTGGGCCTGCCTGTTAGTTCCATTAGTTTGTAAGCCTCTTGAAGAAAGGCTAACTCTAATGATAGGTACCATATGTAAGTTTTCATTTTGTAGGCCATATTTATTGGTTGAAAAAAACGAAGACATAAGTATAAACTAAGTAAGATAAACTTTTTGGTTTTTTTTGAAACACTTAGATTTTAGTCTATTTTGTGCCAGTTACTTTAAGCAAATGTAGAGCAATTTGAATAACACAGTATATTTCACACAGTCACATGAGTCTAAAATCGAGTCAGATAAAGCCCAATTTTTCTAGAGTGATTCAAGGTCATATCAGAAAGGACATTATTGGTACACTATAGGCCAGTGATTCTCAAGGTTTTGCATGCATTAGAATAACTGGAGTGCTTGTTAAAACACAGATTGGTGGTCCCCACACCTAGATTTCTTATTCAGTAGATCTGGAGTGGAGGCTGAAAATTTTCATATTTAACAGGTTTTAGGATCATACTGGTGCTGCTGTTCCAGGGACAACATTTTGTGAACTATTGTAGGCAAATAGATTAAAAAAAGAAGAGAGGCAAACTGAAGCAGAGAAAGAGGGAAGTCAGAACAATGTACACATCAAGGCAGAAGATTAAGGATAAGAGCAGTTGTGAAACCTCAACCCAACAAAAAAGCATTAGGAAGACATGGTCTCTCCATTTCCTACTTCCTGACTAGGGTACTACTGTCCTGACAACTGGACATTCTTAAATAAAAGTGCTGAGCACCACAACCAGATTTATTCTTTACCAGCCAATCAGTTTTGTTTCATAAAATTGGCCTCTTTCTGCAACTTGTCTTTTAAAACCAGTACTTTGAGGGACTACTTTTCCACACAGCACTAAAATCTTAAGGAGGAAAAGATAAAATCATAAAGAACTTTTAGATGTCTCTTTTCACATGTAAAAGAAATATAAACTTTATTACTCAAGGAGAGGAGAATATAGTTCTTCATTCTGATTACAAAATCCCTTTAGGTTTATGTTGTGAAAGATAGATTAGGGCTTTTTTGTTTGTTTTTATTTTTTATTGAGATATAACTGATACAATGTTATATTAGTTTCAGATGTATAACATAACAATTCAATATTTGTATATATTGCAAAATGATCACCACGAGAAGTCTAATTAACATCCATCACCATACCTTGTTACAAATTCTTTTTAAGGTAAAACATCTAACATCTATTCTCTTGGAAACTTTCAACTTTAACTGTAATCACCATGCTATATAATTAGATCCCATGACTTACTTACTTACTTAATTTATTTTAATGTTTTTTATTTTTGAGAAAGACAGAGAGAGACTGCGTCAGCAGGGGAGGGTCAGAGAGAGAGGGAGACACAGAACTCGAAGCAGGCTCCAGGCTCTGAGCTATCAGCACATGACTTATTTTATAACAAGAAATCTGTATCTTTTGACCCCTTTCATCCATACTGAACTCTCCCATACCCAACTCTGGCAGCCGCCAGTCTGTTCTCTGTATCTGAGTTTGTTTTTTGTTTTTGTTTAATTCTGCATATAAGTGAGATCATACAGCATTTATCTTTCTCTAACTTATTTCACTTAACATAATACTAGAAGTTCCATTCATGTTGTTACAAATGGCAAGACTTTCTTCTTTTTTGTGGCTGAATAATATTCCATTGTGTATATACACCACATTTTCTTTATCCATTCATCCATTGATGGATACTTAGGTTGCTTTCCTATTTTAGCTATTGTAAATAATAATGCAATGGAAATGGGATGCATAGATCTTTTCAAGTTAGTGTTTTCATTTCCTTTGAGTAAGTACCCAGAAGTGAATTGCTGCATCATAGGGTACTTCTATTTTTAATGTTTTGGGGAATCTCCATACTGTTTCCCATAGTGGCTATGCCAATTTACATTCCTAACTAAGGGTTCCCTTTTCTCCATATCCTCACCAACACGTGATATTTCTTGTCTTTTTGGTAACAGGCATTCTAACAGGTGTGAGATGATATGTCATTGTGGTTTGGATTTGCATTTCTCTGATGATTAGTGATGTTGAGCATGTTTTCAAGTAGCTCTTGGCCGTCTGTCTGTTACTGGCAAAAAGGTCTATTCCAGTCCTCTGATTGGAATTTTTTAATTAGATTTTTTGTGGGTTTTTTTTTTTTTTTTTGCTATTGAGTTGTATGAGTTCTTTTTATGTTTTGGATATTAACCCCTGACTGGGTATATGATCTGTAAATACCTCCTCCCATTCAGTGGGTAGCCTTTCATTTTGTTGATAGTTTTCTTCCTTCCCTGTACAAAAGCTTTTTAATTTGATGTAGTCTCATTTGTTTACTTTGCTTTTGTTGCCTTTGCCTTTTTGTTTTGTTTTGATTATTTTTTAATGTTTTTATTTAAATTCCAGTTAGCTGACATACAGTATAATATTAGTTTCAGGTGTACAATATAGTGATTTCAACACTTCCATACATTACTCAGTGCTCATCACAGCATGTGCATTCCTTAATCCCCATCACCTATTTTTTTAATATATATTTTTTATATTTTTAGAGAGAGAGAAAGAGCATGAGCAGGGGAGAGAGACGGAGAAAGAGAGAATCTTTTTTTTAAAGTTTATTTATTTTGAGAGAGAGAGAAAGAGACAGCACAAGTTGGGGAGGGGCAGAGAGAGAAGGAGAGAGAGAGAGAGAGAGAGAGAGAGAATCCCAAGTAGGCTCTGCACTGTCAGCACAGAGCTTGGTGTGGGTCTCAAACCCATGAACCGTGAGATCATGACTTGAGCCAAAATCAAGAGTAGGATACTTAACCAATTGAGTTACCCAGGTGCCTCTCCCCATCACCTATTTAACCCATCCCCCCCACCCAGCTCCCTTCTGGTGACCATCAGTTCTCTATAATTAAGAGTGTGTTTCTTGGTTTGCCTCCCTCTCTTTTTTCCCCCCTTCCTCCTTTGTTTTGTTTCTTAAATTCCATATATGAGTATTTGTCTTTATCTGACTTATTTCGGTTAACATGATACTCTCTTCTTCCATCTATGTCATTGCAAATAGCAAGATTTCATTTTTTATGGTTGAGTAATATTCCATTGTGTACATAAACCACATTTTCTTTATTTATTCATCAGTTGATGGACACAGTTGCCCTTATCTTTGGATTCAGGCCCTAAAAGTTATCACTTAGACCAGTGTCAAAGAATATACCACCTATGTTTTCTCCTAGGCGTTTTATGGTTTCAGGTCTTACATTAAAGTCTTTTACCCATTTTGAGTTGATCTTGGTATATGATGTAAGGTAGTGGTCCAGTTTCATTCTCCTGCATGAGGATGTCCAGTTTTCCCAGCATCATTTATTGAAGAAACTACCCTTTCCCCATTGTATATTCTTGGCTCCTTTGTCATAAATTAATTGACCATGTATGTGTAGCTTTATTTCTGGGCTTTCTAATCTGTTCCACTGATCTATGTTTCTGTTTTTATGCCAATACCATAGTGTTTTGATTACTATAGTGTTGTAATATACTTTGAAATCAGGAAGTATAATGAGTCAACATTATTCTTCTTTATCAAGATTACTTCGGCTATTTGGGGTCTCTTTTGGTTCCATACAAATTTTAAGATTGTTCTGTTTCTATTAAAAGCATCAATGGAATTTTGATAGGGATTGCATTGAATCTAGATTATTTTGGGATAATATGGACATATTAACAATACTAATTCTTTCAATCAGTGAGCACAGAATATCTTTCCATTTATTTGTGTCTTCAGTTTTTTCATTGATATCTTATAGTTTGTGATGTACAGGTCTTTAACCTCCTTCATTAAGTTTATTTTTAGGTATTCTTTTTCATGCACTTGTAAATGGCATTGTTTTATTTTTTTCCTAGTAGTTTGTTATTAGTGTATAGAAACACAACAAATTTTTGTATATCGATCTTATATCCTTCAATTTTACTGAATTTGTTAATTAGTTTTAACAGTTTTTGGTGGAGTCTTTAGGATTTGCCAAAATGTAATATGTCATCTACAAATAGTCACAGTTTTGCTCCTTCCTCTCTGATTCTGATGTCTTTTACTTCTTTTTCTTGCCTAATTGCTCTGGCTAGGACTTGCAGTACTATGTTAAATAAGCATGGCAGGAGTAGGCATCCTTGTCTTGTTCCTGATCTTAGGGGAAAAGCTTTCAGCTTTTCACCTTTGAGTTTGATGTTAACTGTGGTATTCTCATACGTGGATATTATTATATCGAGGTATGTTCTCTACCCACTTTGTTGAGGGTTTTTATCATGAAACGAATGTTAAATTTTGTCAGATGTATTTTTGCATCAATTGGGATGATAATATGATTTTTATCATTTATTTTGTTACTGTGGAGTATCATACTGATTTGCAAATGTTGAACCATCCTTGCATTTCTAGAATAAATCTGACTTGATCATGGTGTATGATTGTTTTAATGTATTGTCAAATACAGTTTGCTGATACTTTGTTGAGGACTTTTCATCTGTGTTTATCAGGGATAGTAGCCTGTAATTTTCTTTTCTTGTTCTGTCCTTGTCCAGTTTTGGTATCAGGATAATGCTGGCCTTGTAAAATGACTTTAGAAGTATTCCTATCCCTTCTATTTTTTTTGGAAGATTTTGAGAAAGATTATTATTAATTTTTCTTTAAATGTTTGGTGGAATTCATCAGTGAAACCATCTTGTCTTGAACTTTTGTTTGTTGGGAGATTTTGATTACTCATTCAGTTTCTTACTAGTCTGTTCAGATTTTCTATTTGTCGTCATTCATTCTTGGTAGAGATTATGTTTCTAGGAATTTATCCATTTCTTCTAGGTTGTAAATGACAGACTAGGTTTTATACACTATTTACTAAGGCATAGATGTGCTAATTAACCATATGTTTTCTTAAGCTGGTTCTTATAGTGTTCATAGTATGTCTTATAAACACTCAAAACGGGTATCTTTTCTCTCTATAGGAGCTGGGCCTGGCTCTTGCCTTTCCGTCCTATACCCTCAACCCCTTACTCCTATCCAAAGCTTAGTCACCTAACTTAGAATAAACTCTTTTTCCTTCCCAATTCTTTTTTTTTTTTTTTTTTTTTTGAGAGAGAGAGCTCAAGTTGAGGAGGGGCAGAGAGAGGGGACAGAGGATCCAAAGCAGGCTCTGCACTGACAGCAGCAAGCCCGAGCTCAATGTGAGGTTTGAACTCATGAACCGTGAGATTGTGACCTAAGCTGAAGTCAGACACTCAACTGACTGAGCCACCCAGGTGCCCCCTTTCCTTCCCAATTCTGCCTGTGTTTTCATGGAAAAAAAAATTCCTGATCTCCCTTATCAACAAGGATTCCTTTCTTTTTTCTAGTAACTTTGCGCCTTCTTTCCTCATGTCCAATACCTTTGCAGTCCCTACAGGCCTTTTGCCTTTTCTGGAGCAGTTACAATGTAGCAAAAAACCTTCTATTTTGTGTTTCTGTGGTGTTGTTTTTTTTTTCCGGAGCGCAAGGTGTTTATTGTGGGGAAGAGTGGGGGTAGGGGAGGGCCTATGAAAGATGAAGGGGAAGGAAAAAGGACTGGGCTGGGAGAGCCACAGACTACATGGCAGATCTCCCAAAGTCATGGATGTCTGGGGCAAAGAATGTTCATTAGAGGCTGTCAGCTAACTGCGCTCCTTGCGGGTGAACAGTGAGTTCTTTCTTGAGGGAAGAAACCTGGAGCTCAGTGACATACAGAGGACAGTTAGAAGCATGCCCTCTTGCCCTCTAGGTGCTTAGAGCGAAAGACAAACACTCATGAAACTCATTCCAGGAGCCCAGCTTCCGGAGGGCCTTTTAACTTTGGGGCGTTACACAGCTTGTGCGTAGCCTGGCTCGGCACAGGACAGAGGGCTGGGGGCCATTCGGGTTCAGCAGAGGTTAAAGGACGAGGGAAAAAGGGGGGAGGGGAGAGATGCATGGTTAGGTTGTGTTTCTGTGTTATTTAGGAAAATTATACCCAGAAAGAAAAGAGTTTGATTTTTTTAAAAGAATTCCAGCCAATAGTGTAATTTTTTAAACCTAAGATAGCAGTAAGAATTAAGTATTTTGATGATTGTTAGTTTCAAAGTTAATTCTTACATCCTTTCAAAAATAACATGTCTCTGTGTGTGTGTGTGTGTGTGTGTGTGTGTGTGTGTGTGTGTGTGTTTATTCCAGAAGTTTTGTGGAAAAAACATACGTAGTTCTCTAAAATGTTAATTAAAATTGGAAAGAGAATTTGATAGGTTGTCATGCCAATCATTTGACAAACTTTAGTGTTCCAAAATAAAAAATTAAACATAGTTCCTACCTGAGATTTAAGGCCCAAGGTATGTGTCACTAATATTTACACAGTGTTGAGCCTAGAGAGCTATACATGATTGCTACACTCACCTAATACACCTGCCTACTTACTGAATTTTATTTCCTATTTCGTCAGTGACTGCAGGACTATATAAGACACTAATTAGTTTTTTAAAAGAAATGAAAGAGAAGTTGTTTCGAATCTTGCTAGAAAATCATGTAGCTAGCAAATGTGAAGGAAGAGGTATTAAAATATTCAAACAATGATGGCCTAGAGAAAATTCCAGAAATTGTAAGCTCTAGAATGTCCCGATTATGAGTCCTAGTCATTTGCCTCCACACATTTACTTCCACTCCCCTCCTAAAATACAACTAAAAATGATAGTAGAGGGATTTTTTTAAAAATTAACAAAAATCGGGGCGCCTGGGTGGCGCAGTCGGTTAAGCGTCCGACTTCAGCCAGGTCACGATCTCGCGGTCCGCGAGTTCGAGCCCCGCGTCGGGCTCTGGGCTGATGGCTCGGAGCCTGGAGCCTGTTTCCGATTCTGTGTCTCCCTCTCTCTCTGCCCCTCCCCCATTCATGCTCTGTCTCTCTCTGTCCCAAAAATAAATAAACGTTGAAAAAAAAAAATTTAAAAAAAATTAACAAAAATCCACACGAACAAATAAAACAAATGTTAGCGAAGGAAGGAAGGAAGGAAGGAAAGAAAGAAAGAAAGAAAGAAAGAAAGAAAGAAAGAAAGAAAGAAAAAGAAAGAAGGAAGAAAAAAAGGAAAGAAAGATGAGCAACAAAATTTTGGAAGACAAAGCAAATGGACAGTGGTTAAGTGACTTAATAAGCATGAGAAAGCTGAAATTAGGAACATGAGGAAAAAGCAGAAAAGCATTCTGGTTTATACAGAACTCCCCCCAAAACTCAGAAATTGGTAGGAGTAAAGAAATTATGGCCATGGTGGAAGTCCAAATAAAGGTAGTAAGTATGAAGATGAGGCGACAGATGACAAACGTGATGAGGACAGAATTAACAGTATTTGATGAAGCTTCAAGAGGGCAATGATTATATAACTGTTTAATTGACAACCCCCCAGCACAATGCACCTAGTTCAACTAAAGATATTTGTTGGATGGATAGATGAAAGGAAGTTCGCATTGGAAGCATCAACTTGATATCTGATTGAATGTCAGAGTATGACATGATAGATTTCTGGTTAGGTGACTAAATAGATGGTGGTCCTTTTTACCAAGTCAGTATAGAATGATATCAGGCTTGGGGCGCCTGGGTGGCGCAGTCAGTTAAGCGTCCGACTTCAGCCAGGTCACCATCTCGCGGTCTGTGAGTTCGAGCCCCGCGTCGGGCTCTGGGCTGATGGCTCAGAGCCTGGAGCCTGTTTCCGATTCTGTATCTCCCTCTCTCTCTGCCCCTCCCCCGTTCATGCTCTGTCTCTCTCTGTCCCAAAAATAAATAAACGCTGAAAAAAAATTTAAAAAAAAAAAAAAAAAAAAAAGAATGATATCAGGCTTGAAGGTGAGGGTGAGGGGTAGAGATAATTCAGGTTAAGATACATTGAGTTTGAGGTATTTGCATGACATCAAATTGAAGGTGTCTTGTCAGCTAGAGATGAGGAGGGTTATCTAGGCTGAAAATATAAATTTCGGTGGCACCTTACACCACAGAAGTGGCTATGCCAGCCTAAGGAAAGTAGGTACTATACAAGAGGAGATACAAGGATGAAAAAAGAGTTGAGGGGGTACCTAGGTGGCTCAGTCAATTAAGCATCCAACTCTGGATTTTGGCTCAGGTCATGATCTCATCGTTCGTAAGTTCAAGCCCCTTATCGAGCCACATGCTGACAGTGCAGAGCCTGCTTGATATTCTCCCTCCCCCCCCACCCCTCCCTGACACACACTCACTGTCTCTCAAAATAAATTTTAAAAAAATAAAAAGAGGGGTGCCTGGGTGACTCAGTTAAGTGACTTCAGGTCATGATCTCACAGCTGACAGCTCAGAGCCTGGAACCTGCTTCAGATTCTGTGTCTCCCTCTCTGTCTCTGCCCCTTCCCTACTTGTGCTCGCGTGCTCTCTCTCTCTCTCTCTCTCTCTCTCAGAGGGTTGGAAGAATAATAAAAATCTATAAAAGATATTGAGACAAAAGGATGATGGGTGTCAGAGGACAGAAGTTGTAAAAGGAAAAGTAGAATCATGGAGGCCAAGGAAGGAAATTAGTTTAAGAATAAAGTGACTTTTTAAAAAAAATGTAAATGGTATGAATAAACATATAATTTGTGATTAAGAAAAATATGAAGTATGGACACCAAATGTTACATTGGTTGTTTAAAGGTTGTGGGATTTGTCACAAGATGTTTTTCTTTCTTTTCACTTACCTGTATTTTCTGTCTTTTATAATGAAATGGAAGTTTGTGTGTTTTTTGCTTTTTCTTAAGGAAAGCAGTTTCAAAAAAAAGAAGAAGCATGTGTTTAGTCTTAGCAAATGGTATGGAGGTTAAATTAAATGTCTAAATGTAATCCATTTGGTTAGCAAGTAAGAGATTAGCAGTAAAAGTGGGGGTGGGGGCTTCAGAAAGCCAAAGCCAATGTAAAGGGGGATGATCTTCTGGCCAGGGTCTAGTTTTATTTGTTATTAAGACAAAGGTGCAGAATTTGTACGTTGTTTTCTTAAGATTCCCAGGGCTGCTTTCATGTTACTATCCTAACCTTCTGTAACACTTCACATTTTACTGAGTGTCTTTCTTATCAGTGCTTTAGAAAAAAAAAAAATTAATCACAGAGTTGATCATTCCTTGCCGAGTTGTCTTTAAGAATGGTTAGATGTAGTTAATAGAATCTCACTTTCATGTATTTCATTCAATGTATGGAATCTGCTTTTGACGTTCAAAAAGATTTTCATAAATAGTGCTGATGAGTAATTATAGTCTTACACATTCCAGAATATTTTTCTTGAAACCAAAAGCTAGATAAGGTTTTTCTAATCTTGTGTTATTATTATTTTTACAATGTAGATCATGTAGAAAATTATCTCTAGTTATTAATGATAATTGGTTGCATAAGTATTTTGTCTTTTGCTAATATTATAAAGGCAGCATAATGGTAACTTTAAAATACTAAAAAGAACTGTTGATTTTTCTTTATAACCTCACTTACATACATGAAGCCTTTTCTAATGTGGAAGGCTTTTCTTAGGTTGTATTTATTTATTAGCCGTTCTAAATGTGGCAGATTTATAATTTCTTTTTTCCTCACAGGAACTTACTTAAAATATGCTCTTTTGGGGGAGAGGTGGGGCAAAGGAAAGCAAACAAAAAATATAGTCTAAAAGGTACCTTGAAACTATGTAAACTGTATAAATTATTAATGTTATCTCTTCATGATTAAATCCACTAGCTTTGCCTTGCTTTGAAGATAGAGGAAGCATTTTATCAATTAGAATTTCTTTTTGAAGCACTCTTTTGCCTTGGCTTCCATGATTAAATATTTCCTACATGTCCTCCTCCTTCTGTGGCCATTCCTTTTCCATCTTGGAAAGCTTATCCTTCTCCACGTGGCTTTTAATTTGTAAAGCCTCTTATTCCCTTTTTGTCTCGTTCTCTATCCTCTTCAAGGATGATCTCTTCCACAGCCACAACTTAACTCGCAAATTTGTTTCTCTTTTGTCTCATTCTCTGTCCTCTTCAAGGATGATCTCTTCTACACCCACAATTTAACTCACAAATTTGTTTCTCTACTCCAGACCTTTTCTCTGAGCTCTACACCCAAATATCCAGCTGACTACCTGATACCTCATTTTCATGTCTCAAGGACACTTCAACTTCAGTTACAAACTGAACTTATGATATCCATTTTCTCTACCCTTCAACCCTCAAACCTTATCCCTTTTTTATTATTCCCAGTGTTGGCAAACGTACCACCATTGATCCAATTACACAAGCCAAAACCTGCATTATCCTTGACACCTTCTCCCTCATCCCCAACATCAAGTTATATTGATAACTCAATCTGCTTCTCTCTCCCAAGACGATGACTCTTTTTTTTGTCTGCTGGTCCCTGGGCATTAGGAGTCAAAGTACCTTGGTGACAGCTCCAGTTTATAGATTAATGAGATTCTTGTTTTATCCCCTGGTAGAACTGTTCCTCCTTTGGGGACTGGAAGCTCCAACCTTGCAGAGCTCAGAGTTACATCAATGGAAGTACAAATTCTCCAAGTGGGTCACTATGTGTGATGAGAAGCAGGCAGGGCTTTTGATTCCTGGATCTCCTACAGAGCCTTTTATTGCTCTGGACGCTGCTTAAATCTACTGTCACCTGGTATGAACTAGAGCAGTAGTCCCAGATGTGGAATATGCTGCCTCCATGACCCAAAGAGGCCTACCAGAAATTGTGCTTCCTTCCTCATGGTGGGAGATATAAGATGCAACAAATTGTCCTTTACTTTCAGTGAGATGTCCCAGCATGCCAGAACCTTCATAGTGCTTATCTCCCATCCTCTGGGTTCATATGCCTTACCAAGGTTTCCAGTATGGTAGCCACTTCTTGTTCATCCAGCCTGATTAGCATGATGTCATTAACATAGTGGATCAAATATAATGTTCTATGTGACGTTTGAATGGTCCACATTTCTTCACAACTGAATTTGTATGGAAGGGGTTTTAGTTAACACAACCCTGTTTACCATTGTCCATTTCATATAAGTTCAGACTGTTTCAGATTGTCCTCTCTGATAGGGATAGAAAAGAACATGTTTACCAAATCAGTGGTTGCATGCAACATACCTGAGGCCATGATAATCTACTGTAGCAAAGGCAACACATCTTTGTTACATAACTACATCTGGTTTCTGCAGACACCAGACTGGAGAATTAAATAGAGATAAGACAGAGACCATTACTCCTGAATCCTTTAGCTCATAAGAAGGGAACTAATTTTCATTATCAACACCAATAAATCCATTTAAAATAGGGACTAAAATTTCATACCAAATAGTGGGGACAAGGGTTTGTTTGGTACATTGTATTTTCTAAAAAGTCATAAAATTTTATTTAAAAAATATAGGTTACAATTTTCATCATGTGCTGATTGTTGTAGAACTAAAGTATAAATCTGACTTTTGTTTGGGTGAGGGAAAAGTGTTTAAAATATTTTTTCTAGCAAAGTCACATGGTGGTTTACTTTGTGTTTGGCTTTTATAGCACTTTCCTAAGGACGATTTTTGTAAAAATTTTTAAAGCCTTCATTATTTTTCCCCAGGGACACCCTTAATCCTTTGACATCAAATTGTTTTCTTTTAAAGCATATATAAAATCATCCTAACTTATTATCTTTTTTTTACTTGATCTGATTTTGTTGGATTTTCCTTTGTTATTATGATTTGATTTAAGCACTTCTTTGGCATCACTATGGTAGGTTTCGTGACATCCTATCTTGTATTGGCACATGTTTACCCTGATGTGATTTAATTGGATAAGTAGAGATAGATGCCAGCATTAACCAAGAAGGTATGTTTCAGTGGAGACTAATTTGATGATGGTAATGATGGTGGTGGTGGTGATGTATTCTTTTTGTCTTGATCAAAAGAATATGTTTGGTAGAGTCATTGTGATGTTGGATATACCTATAATTCATTCATTTTCACTTTCATGTAGTATTCCTTTGTATATTATACCACATTTTATTCATTTTTCCAAATACCTTTTTTTCCTTATATTTGGCACTCACCAGACAGACTCTTTACAGATGAAGAATAACTTCATTATTTATTTTACGTTCTCCTAACTACTTTCTCTGTTTTCTATTTATAGCACCCTGTTGGGCATATTTTAGAAACTTTGACATGATTCCCTGTATTTCTTAATTGTTTTAAATTCCTGAAGATAGAAATGGAATAAAAGGATACCATGACAAAAAATTATCTTCCATCCCTTCTTTTGTATCTTAATTTTAGCAAGCATATTTTCAATTTTCAGTTGCTTTTTTATAGATGTAATATAGTTTCAAACTCTGAGGATATTATTTATAATTGCTAGAAAATTTCTTAGTCTGAATTATATGTTTCCACAGATGCCATTTTTACATTCCATTTCATACTTTTTTGCCTTTGAGAGGCAAGAGAACGTAAAGGTTTAAAGCACAAATCCTAGAGTGAGACTACCTGGGTTTGAATTCTGGTTCTGCCATTTGTAGCCCTGTAACCTCTTGAGAGCCTCAGTTCCTTCATCAACAAAATGGATAAAATTATAGTATCTACCTTCTAGAGATGTGAAAATTAAGTGAAATAATTTGTATAAATTCAGATTTAAAGCATGTCTGGTACTTTGTAAGCACTCAATAAACGTTAGCTATTATTACTATATGCCAGGTGCAGTGTTCTAGTTTCCAGGCATATAAAATTAAAGCAGACGTGGGCCATTCACTCAAAAACTTATAACAAAGATTGATGTTATTTGTCAAGCCTAGCATTCATGTTCCATCCCAGTGGGAGTCAGGTACATATTAAATAACCATAGTGGTTCAAAATTATGATATATTCTTTGTTGTTATATAAATTAATTTAGCATTAAAATATAACCTGAAACTATAATGGGAGTTCTTGTACTTATTTTGTGCTTAGCACTGTACTTGGAAAGACTAAGAACATATAGGGGTAGGTGTATAGAAGTTCCCAGGGGCAAGAGTGTAAATGACAAAGCAAGGCATGGATGGTATTCCTAGGGATATTACATGCTATAAGAATTACAATGATGTGGAATAGGTGGTAAATAAAGCAGACTGCCTATAGCTGCAGCTTGTGGTAGGAGGGCCATTTGGTTAGTTGGGTTTGGAAATGGATCCACACCATGGAGGGCTTACAAGCGTGGCTCATGAGTTTGGCCATTATCCTGTAATGGTCAGAGATTTTTGAACAGAGTAATATGATATAAAAAGGTATTTTGTCTGTGGTAGTTTAATTTTTGTCCCTATGTAGAAGACATAAATAAGTGTTCTCAGTGTTTTGGACAATTCAAAAAACTTCTGAGTTCTATCTAATCTCAACTCTAAAAATAAAGTCAATTCTGTAAGACATTATGCCTCTCAATCTCATTTTTTCCTTTAATATTTAAATATTTTATTTTTGAGAAATTCCCAGGTTTTGTGAAATAGAAATGCTGGGCCATGACAGTTCAAAGGTACACAGATTAAAAGTATGAAATAATTGAAGGTAATGGGAAATTAAAATTGCAGGGCTCACTCTTCAGTTGTAGCAGGAAAATTAAAGGTAAACTACATAGCAAACTTCAGAATAAAACATGTATAAGTATTCAAGTCCTTGCAAGTTTATAAATTGCCTGTTAGGTCTGCAACTACATTGCTATTATGTGGCCAAAGCACATGGGACTTCAGGATGTGTATTTATGGACTGATTGCCCAACAGATAACTGCACTATTCCGGAATGCTATTGCTAGCTATGTCAATAGTTTTAGACTTATTGTTTTAAAATTTTTCCATTTTTCAGCCTAATTAACTTAGAATGTCTCTAACGTGATTTGCAAAGAATTTTATATTTATATTTTGCAATCAGCATTTGACTGGCGCTCAGGTTTGAGACATGCACTACAATGTGTAAACATTTTGTACGATAATAAAGAGTTCCTAAATGTTTTATGATTGCCTGTTCCCTGCTAATTGGTCATGGATTGAAAATCCCTATTGTTTAATTTTTTTTAATTTGTGGGAAATTTTTATAAATGAGTGTGTGGGGCTTCATATCACAGCTGTTGTCATTTAAAGTTTGGACAGCATCATTACAAATGAAGCCCTGCTGTGAAATCAAAGTCAAAAGGCATCTTGGCATCCCAACCATTTCCTTAGGAGAAGATTACAGCTCAAGTCTGTTGAATTTTATTGCTTTGGGCCCCATGACAGTCTTCAGAAACATGCAAGGCATTTCTGTTAAAGAAACTCAGATGTGCTAGGACACAGGGGATGACATTCTTGTGCATAGCAGTGTCTTAAGCAAGGGGGTAAGGAATAAGGAAGAAAAAGATGATTCACACTTTTTGTTGTGTTCTGGGATTATTTTATAAAGTCCATGGAAGTGATAGAGAACATAGTGTGAGTGATACCATATAGGAAAAAGGTGTGATATTTTCCTACATGGCCTGACTGTATATTTTTTTCAGCTTTATTGAGGTATAGTTGACAAAATTGTAATATATTTAAAACGTACAACACAACAGTTTATATGGTACACGTTGTGAAAGGATTGCCACAATTGAGTTAATTAACATATCTATCACTTCACATATTCATATGTTTACCTTTTTGGGGGGCAAGAATACTTAAGTTGTGTTTTCTCAGCAAATTTCATTTATACAACTATACTATCAACTATACTCACCATGTTTTACATTAGATTCTCAGACCTTATCATCTTACAGTTTAAAGTTTCTACCCTTTTAGTAACCTTTGTCCATTTCCCCCACATCCCAGCGCCCAACAAACAACCCATTCTACTCTGTTACTGAGTTCAACTTTTTTTTTTTAAGTTCCATCTATAGGTAGTGTCATGCAGTATTTGTCTTTCTTTGTCCGGCTTATTTCACTTACCATAACACCCTCTACATTCATCCACATTGTTACAAATGGCAGGATTTCCTTCTTTTTTAAGGCTTAGTAACATTCCATTGTATATGTATACCCCATTTTCTTTAGTCATCCATTGGTGGACACTTAGGTTGTTTGCATACCATGGTTATTGTGAGTAATGCTGCAGTGAACATGGGAATACAGATAATCTTTTCAAGATAAGGATTTCATTTCTTTCAAGTATATACCCAGAAGTGGGATTGCTGAATCATATGGTACTTATATTTTTAATTTCTTGAGGAACCTCCTTACTGTTTTCCATAGTAGCTGTCCCAATTTATATTCCCACCAATATATTCCACATACTCACCAGCACCCATAATTACTTGTCTTTTTTTTAGCATTATTTTTTAAATGTTTGTTTATTTAGAGAAAGAGTGTGTGAGTGGGGAAGGGGCAGAAAGAAAGAGAAAGAGAGATTCCCAAGCAGACTCCATGCTCACTGCAGAGCCCAACGTGGGCCCCCATCCCACAGCCATGAGGTCATGACCTGAGCCTAAATCAAGAGTTGGACATTTTAACTGACTGAGCCATCTAGGCGTCCAACTTGTCTTTTTGATTAATAGCCATTCTAACAGGGATAAAGTGATATTTCATTGTGGTTTTGATATGCATTTCCCTGATGATTAACCATGTTGAATACCTTTTTATGTACCCATTGGCCATTTGGATGTCTTCTTTAGAAAAATGTCTATTCTGTTCCTTTGCAAATTTTTAATTGGGTTGCAGGGCTTTTTTAGCGTTTTTGGGGGTTTTTTGTTTGTTTTGCTATTGAGTTGTATGAGTTCCTTGTTTTCTCCCTAGCACTTTTATAGTTTCAGGGCTTATGTTCAAGCCTTTAATCCATTTTGAGTTGATTTTTGTGTATAATATAAGGTAGGGGTCCGGTTTTATTCTTCTGCCTGTAGATATTTAGTTTTCCCAACCTGACTATATCTTAAAATAAAAACCTAAATGTGCCTCTAAGGTAATGACTGCCTTCAAAAGCATCTCTCAGTTGATTATATGATATTTTTGAAATGAGTTCTGATTGATTGGTATTCCTCATTCTTCCCCTCTTCCCTCCTTCCCTTACTCCTTCCTTGTCTCTCTCTCCCTCTCCTCCTTACTCCTCTCTTCTCTTCCTTTTCTTCCTCTCTCCTTTCTAGCACATACTCTTTTCTACTAGTATACCTGAGAGATGTTAGTTAAATAGCTCTATTAGTCACTCTTTTTATATCTAAACTTCATGTTCCAGAATTTAAAACCAAAGATCACTTGATCTAAGTTAAGATCTATCCAACCAGTAACCTAACTCCAGCAATCATTTCCAAAGACACATCATGTGTGAATATGGTTGTCCCTCATATTTTAAGGATGTGTTCCATTCAACCATGGATTCATCTCATCCCTATAAAATGTGTTATTTGTCATCTGTTTTCCCTTTTGGAGTAGTTTCCTGAGTTTATTGACTATGAAGTGCCTTCCATATAGTAGATAATATTTGTTGAATGAATGCAAATTGTTATCCCAAGGAATATCCTGCTAACGACTCTAAACACTCATTCTGGAAATCTAA
This sequence comes from Lynx rufus, assembly GCF_022079265.1. NCBI lineage: Eukaryota > Metazoa > Chordata > Mammalia > Carnivora > Felidae > Lynx > Lynx rufus. The sequence continues at coordinate 66,654,891 of NW_025814897.1, read as the reverse complement.
GACTTAGCAAGATAATTTGTTTCTACTGATCTTTCTGCTTTGTGAGTGTCTGAAAAAGATATAAATCATTCATCAGCTTTCCATAGACATTGATACTGCTTCTTATTCACTGCTATAATAATACTGCTATTGAGCTAATAGTTTAGTAAGGAGACAGAAAAGTAAATAGATAATTACAGTATAGTATGCTATGCTAAGTATATCCTAACCTCAGCGATAATAAAAAATATGTGTGTGTGTGTGTGTGTGTGTGTGTGTGTGTGTGTGTAATATTTGCTATGTGCCAGGTACAATGTTAAGTATTTTACTTATATTACTGGTTTTTAACTTAAATACATTGTAGTCTGACAACCATATCTATATGTTATTAATCTTTTGAAATTTACTGAGAGTTCTTTTATGGCCAAGTATAAAGTCAAGTTTTCTAAACCCATCTGAACAGGGTTAGAGTATAAACAGATCAAGTAGTGTTCTATAGTGTTCTATCCATTAGCTCTAACTTTTTAAAAATCTTCCATACTGATTTTTCTACCTGCTTGAGGTATTAAATACTGAAGTAGTATATTAAAATCTTTCAATGCAATTGTGAATTTATCTGTATTTTGTATATGTCTGTCAGTTTTTGCTTTAATGTTTTCAGTTGAAGGCTAAGTTAATTAAGTTTAAACACATTTAAAATTGTTATATAGTTGTGATAAATTGAGCTATTTTATATAATGCTTCTTTTTATTTCTTGTAATGCCTTTTTCCTTAAGATTATTTTATATGATTGTTAATATAGGTATTTCACCTTCTGTTGGTATTTGCTTGGTAAATCCTTTCCCATTCTTTTAACCTTTGTGTATTCTTGAGTTACAGATATATCCTTTTTAAACAAAAAATATATGGAATCTAATTTTTTATTCAGTGATAATCTTTGCCTTTTAGCCAGAATATTTGGTTCTTTTCTGCTATTATAATTTTATTTATTTATACCATCTTATTATTTTCTCATTGTTTCTCCTTGGGGGGGTTCTTTTCCTCTTTCTTGCTTTCCTTTGAGTTAAAAATTTTTGTTTGTTTTCCTCTCCATTTTTTTTCTCCATTAGATTGGAAGTGGTAACCCATTCTATATTCCTTGGCAATAATATTTTTTCTTTTCAAATTTTTATTTAAATTCCAGTTAGTTCACATAAATTAATTCCTCACTTATATATAACACCCAGTATCCATCATAACAAGAGCCCTCCTAATACCCATCACCCATCTAACCCATTCCCCACCCACCTCCCTACATCAACCCTCAGTTCTTTCTCTGTCTGTAAGAGTCTCTTATGGTTTGTTTCCCTCTCTCTTTTTTTCTTTTCTTCCCTTTCCTGTATATTCATCTGTTTTGTTTCTTAAATTCCACAAATGAGTGCAAACATATGGCATTATGGTAACATATCATTTGTGAGTTCGAGCCCCACATCAGGCTTGCTACTGTCAGCACAGAGCCTGCTTCTGATCCTCTGTCCTTCTCTCTCTGCCCCTCCCCAGCTTGTTCTCTCTCTGTCTCTCAAAATAAATAAACTTATAAAAAATAAAAAATAAAAAAGAAGAGTTAATACTTATTCTTCTCAAACTATTCCAAAAAATAGAAGAGGAAGGAAAACTTCTACATTCATTCTATGAGACCAGCATTACTAAAACCAAAGACTTCACTAAAAAAGAGAACTACAGGCCAATATCCCTGATGAACATGGATGCAGAAATTCTCAATAAAATACTAGCAAACCGAATCTAACAGTACATTAAAAAAATCATTCACCAGGATAAAGAAATTGTGGTTTATATACACAATGGAATACTACGTGGCAATGAGAAAAAATGAAATATGGCCTTTTGTAGCAACGTGGATGGAACTGGAGAGTGTTATGCTAAGTGAAATAAGCCATACAGAGAAAGACAGATACCATATGGTTTCACTCTTATGTGGATCCTGAGAAACTTAACAGAAACTCATGGATGGGGGAGGGGAAGGGAAAAAGAAAAAAAAGAGGTTAGAGTGGAAGAGAGCCAAAGCATAAGAGACTCTTAAAAACTGAGAACAAACTGAGGGTTGATGGGGGGTGGGAGGGAGGGGAGGGTGGGTGATGGGTATTGAGGAGGGCACCTTTTGGGATGAGCACTGGGTGTTGTATGGAAACCAATTTGTCAATAAACTTCATATAAAAAAAAAAAATCATTCACCACAATCAAGTGGGATTTATTCCTGGGCTGCAAGGGTGAGTCAATATTTGCATATAAATGTGATATTAATCATAGAAAGGATAAGAACCATTTGATCATTTCAACAGATGAAAAAAACATTTGACAAATTACAACATCCATTCATGATAAAAACTCAAAAAAGTAGGTTTAGAGGGAACATACCTCAACATAATGAAGGGCATATATGAAAAATCCACAGTTAATGTCATCCTCAATGGGGAAAAACTGGGAGCTTTTCCGGTATGGTCAGGAACAAGACAGGGATGTCCACTCTCATCACTTTTATTTAACATAGTACTGGAAGTCCAAGCCATAGCAGTCAGACAACAAAAAGAAATAAAAGGCATCCAAACTGGCAAGGAAGAAGTAAAAAACTTTCCCTATTTGCAGACAACATGATACTCTATATAAAATACCTGAAATTTTCCACCAAAAAACTGCTAGAACTGATACACAAATTCAATAAAGTCCCTGGATGCAAAATCAACATAGAAATCTGTTGCATTTCTATACACCAGTAATGAAGCAGCAGAAAAAGAAATCAAGAAATCAGTCCCATTTGCAATTGTACCAAAAACAGTAAGATACCTCGGAAGAAATCTAACCAAAGAGGTAAGACCTGTACTCTGAAAAGCATTAAACACTGATGAAAGAAGTTGAACATGACACGAAGAAATGGAAAAACATTGCATGTTCATGGATTGGAAGAACAAAGATTGTTAAAATGTCTATACCACTTGGGGTGCCTGGGTGGCTCAGTCAGTTGGGCACCTGACTTGGGCCCAGGTCATGGTCTCACGGTCCGTGAGTTCAAGCCCCGCTTCGGACTCTGTGCTGACAGCTCAGAGCCTGGAGCCTGTTTTGGATTCTGTGTCTCCCTCTCTTTCTGACCCTGCCCCATTCATGCTCTGTCTCAAAAATAAATAAACGTTAAAAAAAAAAAAGTCTATACTACTTAAAGCAATCTACACATTTAATGCAACCCCTATCAAAATACCAACAGCATTTTTCACAGAGCTAGAACAAATAATCCTAAAATTTGTATGGAACCACAAAGCAACCTTAAAGAAGAAGAGCAAAGCTGGAGGCATCAGAATTCTGGACTTCAAGCTATAGTACAAAGTTGTAGTGATTAAAACAATATGGCACTGGAACAAAAATAGACACATAGATAAATAGAACAGAACAGAAAACCCGGAAGTTGACCCACAACTATACAATTAACATTTGACAAAACGTGAAAGAATATCCAATGGAAAAAAAAGTCTCTTCAACAAATAGTGTTGGGCAAACTGTTCAGTTGGGAAAACGAAACAATAACATGCAAAAGAACGAAATTAGACCACTTTCTCACATCATACACAAAAATATATTCAAAACAGATTAAAAACCTAAACGTCAGATTTGAAACCAGAAACTCCTAGAGAAGAAGAGAGGCAGTAACCTCTTTGACATCAACTGTAGCAACTTCTCACTAGATATGTCTCGAGGCAAGGGAAACAAAAAGCAAAAATAAACTATTGGGACTTCATCAAAATAAAATGCTTCTGCACAGCAAAGGAAACAGTCAACAAAACTAAAAGGCAGCTACAGAATGAGAGAAGATATTTGCAAATGACATATCGGATCAAGGGTTAGTATCCAAAATATACCAAAGTCTTATAAAAACACCCAGAAAATGAATAACCCAGCTAAAAAATGGTCAGAAGACATGAACGGACATTTCTCCAAAAGACATACAGATGACCAACAAACATGTGAAAAGATGCTCAATATCACTTATCATCAGGGAAATGTAAATCAAAACTACAATGAGATATCACCTCACATCTATCACAATAGCTAAAATCAAAACCACAAGAAACAACAGGTGCTGGCAAGAATGTGGAGAAAGGGGAACCCCCTTGCACTGTTGGTGTGAATGCAAACTGGTGCCTCCACTCTGGAAAACAGTATGGAGTTTCCTCAAAAAGTTAAAAATATGACTTACACTAGGATCCAGAAATTGCACTAATAGGTATTTACCCCAAAAATACAAAAAAACTAATTCAAAGAGATACATTCACCCTGATGTTTATACCATTATCTACAATAGCCAAACTATGGAAAGATCCCAGAGGTCTAAACTACTGATGAATGGATAAAGAGAAAGTGATGTGTATATATGTACATATATACATTGGAATATTAGCCATCAGAAAGAATGAAATCTTGCCATTTGCAAGGATATGAATGGAACTAAAGAGTATTCTAAGTGAAATAAGTCAGAGAAAGATACCATATCATATCACTTATATGTGGAATTTAAGAAACAAAACAAAGAGAAAAAAAAAGAGAGAGAGGAAGGCAAACCAAGAAACAGACTCTTAGAAAAACAGAAACTACAGAGAACAAACTAATGGTCACCAGAGGGGAGGTAGGTGGGGGGGGGGGGGAATGGGTGAAATAGGTGATGGGGATTAAGGACTGCACTTGTGATGAGCACTGGGTGTTGTATATAAGTGATGAATCACTAAATTCTACACCTGAAACTAATATTATGCTGTGTATTAACTAAATGGAATTTAAATAAAAACTTAAAAAAATTTTTCCCAAATTTTTTTTGTCTTGTTTCTAAAATAATGTGCTTCAGATACAGGAGTACTGATGCATAGGGGCACTTGTACCCCAATGTTTATAGCAGCACTCTCAACAATAGCCAAATTGTGGAAAAAGCCTAAATGTCCATCAACTACTGAATGGATAAAGAAATTGTGGTTTATATGCACAATGGAGTACTACGTGCCAATGAGAAAGAATGAAATATAGCCCTTTGTAGCAACGTGGATGGAACTGGAGAGTGTGATGCTAAGTGAAATAAGCCATACAGAGAAAGACAGATACCATATGTTTTCACTCTTATGTGGATCCTGAGAAACTTAACAGAAACCCATGGGGGAGGGGAAGGAAAAAAAAAAAAGAGGTTAGAGTGGGAGAGAGCCAAAGCATAAGAGACTCTTAAAAACTGAGAACAAACTGAGGGTTGATGGGGGGTGGGAGGGAGGGAAGGGTAGGTGATGGGCATTGAAGAAGGCATCTTTTGGGATGAGCACTGGGTGTTGTATGGAAACCAATTTAACAATAAATTTCATATATTAAAAATAAAATAAAATAAAATGATAAAATAATAAAATTAAAATAAAATAAAATATAATAAAATAAAATAACAAAATAAAATAATGTGCTTCAAGGACAGTTTTGTTTTGTTTTGTTTTGTTTTTTCAAATTTACCTAAGCAAGACTTAGTGACAATTTGGAACAAAAGTAAAAACCCCTTAAGACAGCAAACAATATGTCCTAGATTTTTGTTTCCATATATTTGTGATTTCTGGTAAATGTCCTAATAATGCTCATTTCTCTTTGTTTTGTTTAAGGATTGTTCAAGTTTAGAAGAATATAACATTGCTGCAGCATTACTCCCTTTGACCAGTGCTTTCTACAGGGTAAGTTTCATTGGTCTATACATAAGCTCATTATGATTCATATAAATGTATGTAGTTTGATTTATCATAAAACTACATGAATCTTGTCCCCCGGTATGTCTAACATATATCTGTAGCAATATTTATTATAACATTTATTGCATACAGTTGACCCTTGAACAACACAGATTTGAACTACACGGGTCCACTTATTTGTGGATTACATGTGCAGTACAGTACTGTAAATGTATTTTCTCATCCTTATGATTTTCTAAATAGTATTTTCTCTAGTTTACTGTAAGCATACAGTATATAATACATATAACATACAAAATATGTGTTAATCAACTTTGTGTTGTAATGCTTCCAGTCAACACTAGGCTATTAGTAGCTAAGTTTTGGGGGAGTAACAGTTATGTGTGGATTTTTGACTGCACAGGGGTCAATGCCCCAACCCCCACATTGTTCAAGGACCAACTGTACTATGTGTAGAAAATTTAATATATAATTATAAATCATCTCCTAAGATAGAATCCCACCATTCCAGCCCTGCTTTATTTTTCTTTATAGCTGAATTTGTACCTGAAATACCTGAAATTATATTATGCATTCGTTTGTTTACATATGAGTATTTTTCCCTACTGCAGAAAGTAAATTTCATGAGGCTAGGATATTGTCTTATAAATATTTATTGATAAGGCCAAGTTTTGTTTTTTTTTTTTTAACTTCAGTCTGTCCACAGTCTCTGAGTTAAAGGTCTTAACCTTTAAAGGTTCTCCATAATCAGGAACTCTTTCTCTGCTGCTGTGTCACTGCATATCCCTCTTTCTTCCGACTTATTGTCCCTTCTTCTTTTAAAACAAAAAGTGGAATTATGATGTTCACACTTCAGAGAACTGGCAGGTCATACTGAACATGCTCAGGAAACAAAGACAAATCTCAAAAATACCAAACAAATGAATTTTAGGTTTAGAAACTAATGGCTGGAGCTTGAGCATCATCTTTTGGTCTTCCCTCCCCAGCTTAACCCTACCTCCGGGCCCATTCCAGTTTTCCTTCAATGAATACATACCAGCCTTCTCTGAACTCCCTCACGCTTCATCTCATTCCGCTGCTAGCGTGGAGAACACTGTTACAAAAATAGGCCAGGCTGTCCTGGATCCTAAGCTTAACCTAGGAAAGGTGTGTCTATATCTCAGAGCAGCCAGAAAACTCAGTCCTCTGTCTAACTAGCCTTCATGTAGGGCCTCACATGGCATTTGTTAAAGAAAATGGCATTTTTAGGGGCATCTGGCTGGTTCAGTTGGTTGAGCTTCTGACTTCAGCTCAAGTCATGATCTTGCACTTTGTGAGTTCAAGCCCTGCATCAGGTTCTGTGCTGACAGCTCAGAGTCTGGAGCCTCTTTTGGATTCTGTGTCTCGTTCTCTCTCTGTGTCCCACCCCGCCCCCCACTCCCACATTTGCTCACTCTCTCTCTCAGAAAAACAAACATTAAAAAATTTTTTTAAAGAAAATGGCACTTTAAATCTTTCCTACCTTCAACATTTAAGATATTTTTAAACTTAAATATTAGAGAAAATAAGAATTGACAAATGAAACTCAATTCCTCAAATGACCCATTCCTTATGATTTTTTAAGCAGAATTATTTAACCATTTTGCAGTACTAGGGTTTGATCATGATAGCAGAAGCACCAAGAATGATATAATTAAGGAATTTATAAGGGACCAACCCTTATTTTGTTATAGAAACAAAGGGAAAGTTTGTGGAAGACTTTGAATTAGGCTTTGCCCATAGGGCTGAAGTTTCTGTAGGTCACAACACAGGGAAGAACAAGGACAAATTGGAATCTGTGTATACCTCTCACTTCTTCAAACCTCAGCGATACAGATGACCTGCAAAAGAAACAGCACTGTTGGCCATAGAGCTGCACATGCACCTGGCCCCAGGCTAGGAGAAGCTGAAGGAGATGTGGCAGGAAACGGAGGAACCGTGAGCTCAGTCCCTTCCCCATATCAACGTGAGTCAGCAGATCAGGGACAAAGTATATGAGCTGTAGCAGGATATAGCATCCCATATTGCCTTCAGAGTATAATGACTGCTGCTTCATTTTTGTCCAAATGTTAGAGAAATTTCTCTTGTGGCCAATCCTAACCCTGGAACAGAAAGACATTTCTGAGAAATGTCTTAGCTTAGCTTATTTTACACAGTGCAAAACCATCACACTGGTTTTAGTTTTGTGAGAGTTTTTAATTAGCTAATAAGTTGGGCTAAATGTCATACTATTTATCAAGTTTGTGTTATCAAACTTAGTAATTCAAATTTATGTTTTAGGGGTGGGTTTATGGGTTTAATTCTTTGTTGTTGGCTTGGGTTTGATTTGCTTTAGTTTGGGCATGGATTAGGAGCCAGTGACCACACCAATAATATGAGCAGGAAAAGTTTAACAAGTTATTAAGTAGTAACAGGGGATTAACTGCCAAGAAGTAAAGAGAATTTTAAACAACACAGGAATATCAGATATAGGGAGCAGCTACTATCTCTTGGGCTCAGGCAGAGTACCCAAGAAAAGAGAAAACTTGGAAGAGGGCTCCTCCCCAACAAGACTTATGATTCAGACCTTGTTGGAGAGGTGTTGATTTGGCCACTGGATAGCATAGAAATTCACTGAGGTGCCACAGACCAGAGCTGGTAAGCAGGAAACTACCTGCTGGGGTTCTGGCAAGACTTTCTGGGAATCCCTCTCACTAGAGTGCCAGTGAAACTTGACAGGAAGTGAAGCCACCATCTGGAGTACCACTGAAACATCACACATGGTAAGCGCTTCAGGGTGTCCCACACACCATAGCAGGTACATGCCATAGGAACTAAAGCACAAAGCACACCAGAACCAGGAAAAGAAACTACTTTCTACTGCAGTATCCCTTCAGCACCCTGTGCTGACAAAACTTAATTTTGTGCCAGATGGTAAAGGAGAAATGTTTACAAGTCCAGCGCCAATGCCACACAACAGGGCAAAGAAAGGTAGATTTGGAGGAAAGAGATATTGCATTGATAACTGACACAGAGGGTGGATCATACCAGTTCTTAGATACTTTATAAATTTTTGACTTATGGGAAATTATTTCTGGTGCATAATTCAGGAAAATTCTATAGATATAAATTGCATTATCCTGGCCACAGATTGCAAATGAGCCATGCTCAAACTGTTCAACCAATATAAACTCCTGAGCCTTGTTCATCATGCTTCAGAGAATGGACTCAGCTGTTTGTCTTACTTAAACTTACTTTGAAAATATTTTTAATGATATTTATTAGTGTTTTTTTTTCAATGCAACAGAAGTTTATTGAACATCTCAATATACAAAGTTACTATGGCAGGCAGCAACATGGGCAGCCACATGAGTGAACCATTGACATGCCACTAGGAGTTTATATTAGTCTTTCTAATACAATAAATAATAAGCAAGGAATCAAACTGGTCCACAATTCCATCAACTGGATGGCCATTTCCTTAAATAAAATATATAGCTGTGGTTAGAAAATTCAGATACTATAGAAGCATATAAAATGCAAAACAAAAGCTGCCTTTCCCACCTCTACCCCATATCCTCTAACAGTTGACTTCTTGGTTAAAAAAAGTCATGCATTATTGCCAGCAGATAGAATACAGATAAAATTACCTCTCTGAAACTAATCAAACTATTCAGTGTTTTCTCACCTTGCCTTTTTCACTTAGTAACATATCTTGGAGATCTTTCCATATACCTAATTTTAATTAGGTATATAACACTACTACCTAATTATTTTGGGATGACTACATATATTTTTTCTTCTTAATGAAAAGATTGTGTGTGTGTGTATTTACCTTAAGCATAAGAGCAAAATATTTCATTGACTCAGATGAAATGTGATGTTTATCTTTTAGAGCTTTACTTTGTGTAAAAATATCCCATGATGTTTTACTTGTAACATTATCTTAGATCCTTGGGAATTTTTTATGCTACAATCACCACAAATTTAGGGTTTTTCCCCCCTTACAGTTCTCTCACTTTTCTCTACCTTTAATGAGTTGTATGTAACTCATGCTTCTTTAACTTATGAAGCCTTTCTTCAAGGTGGTACTTTAACAGCCAGGTTTATGTTGTTAAGGATCACTTTAATGGTGAAAAATAATGTAATCATTTACATTTGTACTATGTTTAGCATTTATGTGATGCTTTCATTCTCAGTTCAGCAAACAGTTAGTAGGTGTGGCAAGCCCTGTGCTTGCATTTATTGCAGAATTGCAGGTGAATAGCACATGGTCCTCACCCTGAAGAAACATATTGTCTAAAGGCCGTTCATATTCATTAATCAGCTATGAACACAGGAACATTTCACAGTTACTGAATAACATTGGGCTATACTTGGTTTACTTATTTGGTCCTTTTCATTAAAAAAATCATGATTGTTAAAGTAAGAACCAGAAGCAGGGGTTCCTGTCTAAATGTCATTTTTTTTTTTTTTGGAATAAAAAGAATTAAAGAGTAAGCTAAAACCCAACAGAGCAGAAGTAGAACTAAAATAGGATACCCTTGTATCACTCTTTCCCAATTGATAGTGAGCAATAGTGAAAGCCCTTTATCATGAGCCACTGTGTAATGCCCTCTCCTCCGTGATCCATGTATCTTAGAGTTACCCTATTGTAGTTCTTAATCACCCAGGTAAACTAGAGACTGCCCTAGAATCTATTAAACCATGACAGATCCCTTCTTTTTACTTCTTTGAAGTGTTATCGGTTGGTTACTGATGCTCAAAATGACTCCCAGAAGAACTGACGCTTTCTTCCCTGGTACTCATTGTAGTTTGTGTTTACCCTGGGGAGGAATAGAAATACCCTGTTTATCTTAAATTCAAGCCCCCTGAAGTGATGCCTTATCAAATTCCAGAGATCTCCCATATACAGATGGCACTTTGAGTATGATTTATTGATCAAGATAGGTCTTACTTTATAAGAGCATTATTCGGTCTCTCATTCCCAATAGAAGTAGACTTATGCCCTCTTTAAAATTCTTATTTCATCCAACATGTAAAGAATATCTTCCCTAGCATCCAGCCACATGGAAGGTTCATATTTACTAACAGGTTTGTTGAGGTATAATTTATATACCATAAAATTCACTCATTTTAAGTGTATATTTTAACAATTTTTAGTATATTTACAGATTTGTACAACTCTCACACCATATAATTTTAGAATATTTCCATCATTTCAAAAGAAACCTCCTGTCCATTTGCAGCCACTTCTCATTCCCTGGCAGCCACTAACATACCTTCTATTCTATAAATTTGTCTTTTTTGGACATTTCATATAAACGTAATCATATATGTTCCTTTATGTCTGGCTTCTCTTACTGAGTATAACGTATTTGAAGTTTGCCCATGTTGTTAGAAGATTTCTTTAGGACTGTTAATTATTAATTAAGAATTCTCCATACCCAGAGTACTTAGGTCACCTTCTGTATCGTTTCAAATTGTATCTAATTCAAGATGTAAGGTATGATTAAATTAATTCTCTTTTAATAAATACATCAGAAAAAATGTGAGATGTAAAACATAATTTTATAGCTGTTTAGGTTTTTTGTTGCTAGATTGTAACTTTTCCTTATACATTCTAAATGAACATCCACTTAACTTATCTGATTATATATAAATTTGAGATCTAGGTATTATTTCTACTTCAAAATATAAAAGCTGAAGGCAGGGAGGTAAATTCAGGGTGATGTGATAGGAAAATCTGTTGAGCACTACCTAAAAAAAGTTACTTGTGTAAACCTAGCTTACCTAATCAGTCAGAGAAACTGTGAACGTTGAAGCACAGAGAAGCACAGAATGGCCAGAGCCATCTCCTGAGTGATGACGTTTCTGCCACCAAACTAGAAGTATTTCTTCTCCCAACCCCTGCCCCCCAAAATGAGTTAACTAAAATCTGAGTCATTCGTGTCAAAACCTGATATTTCATTTTTTTTAAGTTTCTTTACTCTGAGAGAGAGCAAGAGAAAGAGAGAGAGCACTCATGATGGGAGGGGAGAGGCAGAGAGAGAGAGGGAGAGAGAATCCCAAGCAGGCTCTGCAATGGTCAGCATAGAGCCTGACATGGGGCTCTATCTCAGGAACCATGACCTGAGCCGAAATCAAGAGTTAGGATGCACTGAGCCACCCAGGCATCCAAAACCTAATATTTCTTCTTTTTCTTTTTTAAAATATAATGTATTGTCAAGTTAGCTAACATACAGTGTATATAGTGTGCTCTTGGCTTCGGGAGTAGATTCCCATGATTCATCGCTTACATACAATGCCCAGTGCTCATCCCAGCAAGTGCCCTCAATGCCCATGACCCATTTCCCCCTTTCCCCTCCCCAATAAACCCTCAGTTTGTTCTTCGTGTAAGAGTTTCTTATGGTTTTCTCCCTCTCTGTTTGAAACTATTTTTTCCTCTTCCCTTTCCCCATGGTCTTCTGTTAAGTTTCTCGAATTCTACATATGAATGAAAACATATGACATCTGACTTTCTCTGACTGGCTTATTTCACTTAGCATAATACCTGATATTTCTTGTGTAAGCCTATGCATTGAATAGAACATGGCAAAGAATATAAATCCAGAGGAAGGTGACAGCAATAATAATAACAGCTAATTCTGACTACCTAGTATAAGATGCTACATTTGACATGCAGTACCTAATCCAGATCAATGAATACTATTCCCATTTCAAGATGAAGGAATCTATACCACTTAGCCTGTAAGTAGAGGAGCCAGGACTCAAACTCAGTTCATTCTGACTCCAGAGTTCATATTCCTTAACTACAGTAACATTCCCCAAGTGAGTCCCAATTTATAAAGCATAATTCTAGGAACTTCTCATCTTTTTTGCTTAGAGGAACTGAATTGACATCACTCCTGTCCCCTCATTTCTCCAATCAGGGTCATCCATATATCTGGCAAGGATACTTCATTAAGCTTGGGCTTAGAGGGGGCAAAGTCAGGAAATGTTGATTAATTGTATGCTATGGTTAGTAAATAACTGTCATGTGTCATTATATGTAAATCTCTAATTTCCACATATTTCTAATAGAAAACATACTAAGTACTCAAAATCATACCAGAATTACTTTTGTACTTCTCTGATGATTTAGAAGTTACTTGAATAACTAATCATTAATAGGGACCCTACTTATCCCACTATAGATATGACAGCTTATAGATCATTCTAACTGATGGAATCCAGATGAACCCACATTCATGGTGTTAAGATTATTGCTAGAAAAAATCTTATAATAATATAAAAAATAGATATTTCATCAGTCCTTTTTTTCCCCTCTGTTGGTAAATACTTGACAAGAGAGGTTCTTAAAAATCTACAAAATAGGAAAAGAATTTTTTTTTTCTTAAACTTCATGGTCTGGATACATTGAATTTCCTACAACAGGTCTCAAAGGATTACATTTTTGGCAAAAAAATGGGAGAGGGGGTGACAAAGGGTCTTTTTTCATCTTTTTTTTTTTTTGCTGTAAAATAAAATACTTAGCTTAAAAATAAATTAGCAGAGAGAGTGAAGACAGGCATCAACAGTGGGCTGAATCCAGATTTGGCCTGGAAAAGATATGAATGTGCTTATTACAGCAGATGCCTCCAGCACAGCAGAATTTTAGAATGGCCAGAGCGATACTGTCTTGCTTTTATTTCCTCCCTTCATATTCTTATTCTTTCAGACAATTTAGCATTCCTTCCTCCTCCCCTCTCAGCACATCCTCTTCTTGCTTCTCCCACTGTTTCTTTCCAGTTTTAGATGGTTGCTCCTTTTTTCCTAGTCCTGGAAAACCCCTACTTCTGAGAAACTGTGAATTATTATAATACTTTGGAATTACTATTCTTTATTAATATTAGTTTGTCTTCACTGTTTAAACTAGTGATATAAGACAACTGTGGAGTTTGGAGATTTGAAGAAACATTGTTACTTACAAATGTAGTTACATTAACCACCTGGTAGAAAATTGTATTTCACCTGCTTCCTTTGTGTAAAACCCTGTACTAGGCATTGTATGAGTTGTGGTGATGCATAAGACATGGTTTCTGCTATCTAGTACTTGATTATCATGTAGCGTAGGCAGGCATGAAAATCGCTAGTAGTAAGCAAATAGGAGGAAACAAAGTGAACTGTTCTACTAAAGAATGTGCCAACATTGAAGGTACTCTCCCTGAACATAATGACGCTGTGATTCATCATAATTGTTTCCCCTTTTGCCCTTTCCCTCTGGGTTCAGGCCTTGATAAGTGTAAGTTTTGTTCTCTTCCTCATTTGGGGGGGGGGGCGCTTCTTGATCAGGTTTTCTAATCAACTTTCCATGATTTCCTGGGCTTATTCCTCATTTTCTCCTCTTTTCCTTCTTTTCAGAAGCCTCTTTCTGTTATTGACTCTGCCAGTCTTAGAGCATCCTTCAACATTAGTGTACATGAAAGCCACACTAATCAAGACTCTTTTATTAATATTATAGAGAAACTTATTCACAAAGGATAATTTAGTACAAATAATTAAACTTCAACCTCAACAACTGTTATGTCTTCTTGTTGGATTGTCCCCTTTATTATGATATAGTGCCCTTCTTTGTCTCTTGTTACAGTCTTTGTTTTAAAGTCTAGTTTGTCCAATATAAGTATTGCTACTCTGGCTTTCATTTGACATCCCTTGGCATGATAAATGTTTCTCCATCCCCTCCCTTTCAATCTGCAGATGTCTTTAGGTTTAAGATTAGTCTCTTGTAGGCAGCATATAGATGGATCTTGTTTTTTTATCCATTCTGTCACCCTTTGTCTTTTGATTGGATCATTTAGTCCATTTATATGCAAAATAATTATTGATAGTTATGTATTGCCATTTTATTTATTGTTTTGTGATTGTTTCTGAAGATTTCTCTGATCCTTTCTTGTCTTTCTCTTTCATGATTTGCTGATTTTCTTTAGTGATATATTTTGATTTCTTTCTCTTTATTCTTTGAATATTTATTAACGGTTTTTGATTTGTGGTCACCATTACGTTTGTGTATAACTTCTTTTGCATAACAGTCTATATTAAGTTGATGGCCATTTAAGGTTGAACCCACTGTTTACTCCTGTCTTCCCCACATTTTAGGTATACAGAATCATATTTTACATCCTTTTATTTTGTAAGTTCTTTGAATTTTTTATAGAAATACTTATTTTAACTGCTTTTGTGATTCCTACTTTTGTACTGTCACTTTTGGTCTTTCTCTCCCACTCACAGAATCCCTTTTAGTATTTCTTTAGAGCTAGTTTAGTGGTCATGAACAACTTTAATTATAGTTTGTCTGTGAATCTCTTTATTTCTCCTTGTATTTTGAATGTTAGCCTTGCTGGATAGAGTTTTCTTGGCTGCAGATCTTTCCCACCCAGCACTTTGAATATATCATGCCAGACCCTTCTGGCTTGCCAGGTTTCTGCTGAAAAATATGCTGATAGCCATATGGGTTTTCCCTTTTAAGTAACTGTTTTCTTTTTTGTTGCTGATTTTAAGATTTTTTTTTTCCTTCTCATTATATTTTGCCAGTTTAATTACAATATGTCTTGGTGTGTGGGGCGCCTGGGTGGCGCAGTCGGTTAAGCGTCCGACTTCAGCCAGGTCACGATCTCGCGGTCCGGGAGTTCGAGCCCCGCGTCGGGCTCTGTGCTGACTGCTCAGAGCCTGGAGCCTGTTTCCGATTCTGTGTCTCCCTCTCTCTCTGCCCCTCCCCCGTTCATGCTCTGTCTCTCTCTGTCCCAAAAATAAATAAACGTTGAAAAAAAAAAAAAATACGTCTTGGTGTGGATCTGCTTTTGTTAGGGGTTCTCTGTGCCTTCTGGATCTGGATATCAGTTTCCTTCCCCAGATTAAAGAAGTTTTAAGCCATTATTTCTTCAAATAAATTTTCTGCCCTCTTTTCTCTCTTCTTCTGGGACTCCTATAATACAAATGTTATTATAATTGATGGAGTCACTGAGTTCCCTAAGTCTATTCTTGTTTCTATAATTTTTCTTTCTTTTTTTTGTTCAGCTTCATTGCTTTCCAATACTTTGTCTTCTAGGTCACTGATTTGTTCCCCTGCTTTTTCCTGCTGTTCATTCCATCAATGGAATTTCATTTCTGTCATTTCATTTATTGAACCCTTTATCTCTGCTGTGTTATTCCTTATCTCTATCTTTTTTAAATTTTTTTTTTTCAACGTTTATTTATTTTTGGGACAGAGAGAGACAGAGCATGAACGGGGGAGGGGCAGAGAGAGAGGGAGACACAGAATCGGAAACAGGCTCCAGGCTCTGAGCCATCAGCCCAGAGCCCGACGCGGGGCTCGAACTCATGGACCGCGAGATCGTGACCTGGCTGAAGTCGGACGCTTAACCGACTGCGCCACCCAGGCGCCCCTCCTTATCTCTATCTTAATGGTCTCACTGGCATCTTTCACACTTCTCTGAAGTCCAGTGAGTATCCTTATGATCATTGATTTAAATTCTCCATCAGGCATGTTACTTATATCTGTTTCACTTAGATCTCTGGCCATGGCCTTATCTTAACCTTTCATTGGGGATAAATTCCTCTGTTTTCTCATTTTATCTAAGTCTCTACCTGCTTCTGTGTGTTAGAAAAACCAGTTATGTCTCATGCTCCTGAAAGTAATGGCCTTATGAAGAAGCGGTCATGTAGTGCCCAGGGCCTGATGCTTCAGGGAGTATCTCTGGTGTGTGTTATGTGTGCTCTGCTCTTGTGTTCTGGGCACTCTATCCTTCAGGCCAGTCATCTGCAGAGTCTCTCCTTTTATATTGTGGACAGTGTTTGATCCCTGGCCTGAATGTGGCAAGTTTTAATAAGGTGTGCTCCAGTCTACTTGTGAAGTGAGACCTGACACCAATTTCTCCAGAACTGAGTCCCAGCAGAACTCCCTCGTTAGGAGACGTGGTGTGGGCAGGGGTTTGTGCTGGTCTTCTGATGAAGGTGCCTGCCACACTGGGACTAAGGTAAGCATGACTGAGAAGGGCAGTCCCACCAGATCACAGACAGTCCCAACCAGGATCTTAGTGTATAAGTGAGTTAGGCAGCCACTATGTGCACTGTACTAGTTCCCATAGGTGGCCCATGCTTATGCTGAGGGGCAGGGATGAAAAATTTGTGCTGGCTGGCTCCTTTGTTGCCATAGTGGTCTCTCTGTGAGTGCTGGATGGAACACACTCCATGAAGAGCAAATAATCTCCCCACTGTGTGCCCTTCACTCTTCAAATTACTACTTCCGCACCATCTGTCCTGAGGTTCTTTGCCTGCTTTCTCTCCAAGAGCATCCCTGATGCCGCCAGACTTTCCCAGAGCCCAGCCTGCTGACACTAAAAACTTCAGGTGTTAAACCTCTCTGGTTGCAAGAACTCATGAAATTCAGCCCCTCTCACCTTCCAAGCCAGTGGCCATAGGGAAATGTTCTCCTTGTATGTTCCTCTCTCTCTCTCTCTGTCTCTCTCACCCTTCTCCATGACCACAGCTTTCTCCCTCCCCTCTGTAGCAGCCAGGATCCATTTCTCCCCTAAACCATGTCCCCACACTTAACTACCTTCTTTGATATGGCTTCTTCTCTACCTTACGTTGTGGAGTTTGTGCTACCAGTCTTCATGTCAATTTTGGGGGTACTTAGGATAATTTGATAGTTATCTAGTTGTATCTATAAGATGAGGCAAGTTTAAGATCCTCCTATTCTGACATCATCTTCCCCTAAGAATCTAGGAGGAATTACTTTGCGTCTGACCACCTCGTTGGATTCCATTAATCTGCTTGAGCAGCTGACAGAACTCTGAAACATGTTACTTACTAGATCACCAGTTTACTATGAAAGGATATAACTTAGGAACGGCCAGATGGAAAAGATGGAAAGGGCCAGGTATGGGGAAAGGGTGCATAGCTCCCATACTCTCTCCAGGTGCACCTCTCTCCCCAAATCTCCATGTGTACACCAACCCAGAAGAAGCTCTCCAAACCCCCAATATTCCATGTTTTGGATATAATTATGCTACTTTTAAATTCTTCCTCAAGACATCATCTGACTTGCTCTTATCTAAAATCTGGGCTTGTCTAAAACTCAGTTATCTGAGTTTTAGAAAACAGAGTGTAAGCTCATGAAATAATTTTTCCCTCATGGATTTTCTTTTTTCTTTTTTTTAATGTTTATATGTGAGAGAGAGACAGACAGACAGACAGACGGAGCATGAGTGGGAGAGGGGCATAGAGAGAGGGAGACACAGAATCCAAAGCAGGCTCGAGGCTCTGAGCTGTCAGCAGAGAGCCCCACAGAACTTGAACTCACAGACTGTGAGATCCTCACCTGAGCTGAAGTAGGATGCTCAACCAACTGAGCTACCCAGGCATTCCTCATGGATTTTCTAATACTTGATAGTTCTGATTTGTATACAGAATTCACTATGAAATAAAAAATATATACCCACAAAGATATTATCAGAGTAAAAAAATAAGCCATACTAAAAGCCACTTTAACTTCTTAAACCTTGGGAAAATATTTTTATTATTTTAATAATATATTAACATATGATATATGTAATATATATGATATAATATTTAATAATATATTATGAACATGTGCTGAGCTGTTCTTTGTAGGGAATGGTGGGATGATAGATGGTACCCAGCTACCATAAATACCACAAGGACTGAGAGCTGATTTCAAGAGAAGAATTGAGTTAGCTCTGAGCCATCTGTTGTTTTATGCTAGATTCCCTTCATGACTAGTTCAGGTTATAAAATAAAATTTTGCTTTTAGTGGAAAGCCAACTGCTCTTCGTGAGACCAAATTTTTACCCACTTTTCTAGAATTACTTACATTAACCAGCCCAAATTGTGTGTGACTTGCAATTCAAATAATGTATATTTTATGGAAAAAAATTTAATTATCCTCACTTTAAGGTAGAGAACACTTAAATTTTTGTCTGATAATATCTCATTTAAATAGCTAATGAATGGAATAGTTTCATGGAAAGAGGAAGCCCTGAGCCTCCTCCAGGGAACCTAATGAACAGCTTACCCACTGCCACCAGTCAGCTGCAGCCGTCCTGAAAAAACACTCCCTGGAAGGAAAAAAGACCTAGCATCTCAGTGGGACCCACAAGTTACAGAGGAGAGATCCTACATTCTTTCCCTCTGTTTGCATAAACTGACTATTCTTGGAGGCATGAGATTGTTAGGTCTGATGTTTGGCTTGTTACCTCCCCTTCCACTTCTGGTCCTGGAGTAGTGGGAGGTGGCAATAAACACAGCATGGGTATTTTACTGAAGACATTTAATGAATCACAGCTGTATGAGTACAACCCCTATCCATTTTCTTAAAGGAGTGGGTGGCAAGAGTTCTTGTAACATTTTTATGTAGTTGGCTGTGGCCATGATATACATTTAGAGACAAACCAGTGGGAAAGGCGAACCTCTTTCCCACTAAGCACACTGCAGTTTGTAACTCATTTTCAATAGATCACTTCAGCAGTTGTTTATTGAGTACCTGCTATGTATGAGATGCTGCAAGGGTGGTGATGAGGAGGATGATAGGAAAGTAAAAATGTGTTTAGTATTTCCTGTGTGCCATGCATTGTGGCTAAGTACGTTATGTTAATTGTGTCATAATCTTCATAATAACCCCCATGGTCTAACTATTATTGTCTCAATTTCATATCTGAGGAAACTGGGTCTAGATAAATTTAAAAACCTTTCCATGGTCATACAACTAATAAATAGGAAAAGGTGGAATTCTAAGGACTTTTCAGACTGGCAATATAGCATACTAGATAATTCTGAAACACCCCTCCCCCCACACCAGCAGCAGCAGCAGCAGCAATAGAACACTAAAAATCTAGGATAAATACAAATATCTTATTAAGTGCATAACTAAGCACAAGAAAGTAAGAGAAATATTACAGAGTGAAAGATGGAAAAGAAGCAGAATTTGAGGTGATCTGCTGCCATGGCTTAAGCTGCAACCAACTTGAAGACATTTAGCAATACCTGGAACCTAGAGCCTTCAGTATTGGGTGGAGAGACTGAAATTTGTAGACATATTTATAATTTAAGGAAACAGTTTCTAAGCCATGGTCATCTCTTCCCTGAATTATTATCCTCTTACTGATTTCCCTGCTTTCACCTTTGCCCCTTACATTCCATTGTCAACATGGCTGGCAGAGTTACCCTTTTAAAATGTAAGTCAAATCAGGTCATTCTTCTGCTCAAAACCCTCCAGTGGCCTCTTATCCTACTCAGAACTACTTCCCCAAATTAACTTCATGATTTTGTCCCTTAGTTTTCTCATATCTATGCCTAAATATCACTTTCAGTAAGACCTGTCCTGATAGCCCTATTTAAAATTCTACCCATCCCTCTCCAGCACTGCTACTCTCCTTTCCCTGTGTGTGTGCATCACATATGTTTATTACATTTATTTTCTGTGTCTTGCCACTTGAATGTAGACTCCAGCAAAGCAAAAAGCTTCATTTGTTCACTGCTATATCCTCATCTCCTAGATTGTATCTGGTACATAATTCGTCCTTAATAATGGCTGAAGGAAATTAATAAAATGTGAAAACAAATATGGTACAAAAGATCAACAAAGCCCAAAGTTGTTTTTTGAAGATTAAAACTAGATTTCGTACTCCATTTTGGCTAACTCCAGAGTCTATAACTTTAACCACTACAGAGTACACAGCTTCCAAAATACAGTTCCCTTCCAACTTCACAAATTTTGCCATCTAGTAATTGGACATCAGAGTCACACTGACAGGACTCTAATAGCTCTTGGACATGTTACTTTACTTCTCTGTGCCCCAGTGTCATTAATTACAAATAAGGATGATAATAGTATCTACCTTGCTGGATTATTATGAGCATTAAATGCAATAGTACGTGTAAAATGCTTACTGCACTTGAAGGTAAACCTTCAATAAATGTTAATGACTGCTACTGATTTTTTTTATTATTGTACCTTTTGCTCCTCTTTCTCTTCTTCCCTTCCTCTTGTCAAGTTAACTCAGTTCTCCCAGGAAGTGTTACGAATGTGATGAAAGCCAATCAAAAATGCTATAGGTGGGGTACCTGGATGGCTCAGTCAGTTAAGTGTCTGACAGTGTTAGTTAAGTGTCAGGTCATGATCTCACAGTTAGTGAGTTTGAGCCCCGCATTGGGTTCGCTGCTGTCAGCACAAAGCCTGCCTTGGATCCTCTGTCTCCATCTCTCTCTGCTTCTCCCTGTCCTGTGCAGTCTCATGCATGCACTCTCTATCTCTCTCTTTCAAAAATAAATAAACATTTTTAAAAAGTCCTATGTGGGGCACCTGGGTGGCTCAGTTGGTTGAGCATCTGACTGCAGCTCAGGTCATGATCTCACGGTTCATGAGTTCAAGCTCCGCGTCAGGCTCTGTGCTGACAGCTCAGAGCCTGGAGCCTGCGTCAGATTCTGTCTCCTCTCTCTGCCCCTCCCCCATGCTTACTCTGTCTCTCCCTCTCTCTCTTTCAAAAATAAATAAAACATTTTTAAAAAGTCCTACAGTTGGACACACTAATTGTCTAATACAAGAATCAACCCTCAAACCAACTGTGCAATTAATTCTTATTGGCTCTGTGTTGAGTTTTGATGGCAAGAACAGATCAGTAACGTGGGGAAGGGGTGGGGTTGAAGAATGAAGGATGTGGTTTATGTATTGCTCTTAGATCAAGAGAACTTTGGGACAACCATCCAAGGGCTCCATAACAACAACCTTCTCTCCATACACACACACACACATACCTCACTCTACCTATCAACCTATACACTCCCTACTAAAAGGTCATATGCTGATTACTTGAATGGAAAACAAACAAGATATCTGACTAATTCCCCAATGGTGTCATATCACGTATTTAGAAGCATGTTTAGTGTTTAGAAACAGTCTGTCACTAAACATTTGACACTTGAGTAGAAGGATTCTAAAAGTTCTATTCAAGCCTGCTATCTATTCTTCCTATCCTCTTTTATAAGATTGCAAATTCAAATGCTTAAAGAAACCAGGCAAGTAATATAAATGGTTGAAGGGAAAATTGTACAGAACTGGAGAATGCTTATTTCATGTATTTAGTTCCAGTCATTTCTTGTCAGGCAAAAATGAGGGCATAGTGTTACCAGGTCCCACACTTTTCAAAGAAGACATCTGCTTTAAAATTTTTTTTCCACAGGGTGCCTGGGTGGCTCGGTTGGTTAAGCATCTGACTTTGGCTCGGGTCTGATCTCACCATTTGTGAGTTCAAGCCCTGCATTGGGCTCTGTGCTAATAGCTCAGAGCCTGGAGCCTGCTTCAGATTCTGCATCTCCCTCTCTCTCTCTCTCTCTGACCCTCCCCCACTCACATTCTGTCTCTCTCTCTCTCAAAAATAAATAAACAATAAAAAATTTCTTTTAATTTTTTTCCTAATTATTAATAATAAAATTCAAAACAAAAGAAATTCAAACTGCCAGTCTGTAGCCGCTGCTATAAAACTGTGTTGAGCTGTGCAGGAAACCATGAGAATTGCAGACTTTTAGCCTGAAAGATGGGTCTAGCTAAAGATATGAATTTGAGAGTCTTGTAAAGAGAGAGGAGTACCAAGCCCAGTTGGGAGGAGAAAGAAAAGAAAATAATAAAGGTCAGAAACTTGGAAAAAATCTGAGGAATGAGAAAAGGAAGAAAAGCCAAAGAATGAGACAGCTTAAGAGACTCACATGTAGGAGATTAGGAGAAAATACTAAATCCCTACTTTTGGAATAGAAGTTAAAAGAAAGTTGCTAATTTGAGCAGTCTTTTAGTAGGTTATGTAGTGCCATTAACTAATGGCACTTATAAATGATTAAACTAATCATTTATTTCACAGGAAAGCAATGAGAAAGGAAATATAGTTATGACTAAAGCTAGGCTCTAATTTATTCCACAGTAGCATGGAATTTGATGTATTCTGTTGGCTCCTCCAAGTACATATTCTTTAGAGAAAATATACTGAAAATGCACTGAAGGGAGGCAGCATCCATCTGCTGAAAAGTCAGACAGGGCTGCAGAGTTGGGTCCTCTGTAAGTATGTTTCTGATTCTTCCTCAGACTTAGTGTACTTAATATCCTGGATCCTGAGGCAGGATTCCAGGGCAGTCAAATAATTCCTGACATACTAATTTAAAAATAAAATTTTACAACAGAATAACTTAATCAAAACATGAAAATTTGTTTGAATATTTTCAACTTCTAGAGAAAATGGACTTCTCTCAAAAGTGTACCTCTTCTGAGGCGCCTGGGTGGCTCAGTCGGTTAAGTGTCTGACTTCAGCTCAGGTCATAATCTTGAGGTCTGTGAGTTTGAGCCCCACGTCGGGCTCTGTGCTGACAGCTCAGAGCCTAGAACCTGCTTCGGATTCTGTGTCTCCCTCTCTCTCTTTCCCCCGCCTCCACTCGTGGTCTGTCTCTGTCTTCCAAAAATAAATAAATGTTAAAAAAAAAACAAAATTTTAAAAAGTATATCTCTTCTTACTTTGCTGTCATCATGTATAGAATACAGTATAAACTGTCCCCCAAATTGAGAAAGGAACTAGCCAGCCTTAATGTCCACTCTGATTTTGCTTAGAACCAGTAAGATCTCTGCTATTCCCACCCACTGTCCCACCTATTATAAAACTTGGGGGAGAGGGTGGAGGGGAGATGATTATGAATTATACAGGCCTAGACTAGACAGGATTTTATTTATAGGCAACATGAGGGTTGGAAGAAAATATTAGACTATAGATTTTTAAATTATTCAGAGAATATTTCAAATTTTTTAAATAATGCAGTGAAAAGTACATGAGCCACTTGGGAGCATTGACATGATGTGTAGTAATGG
Organism: Lynx rufus; assembly: GCF_022079265.1. NCBI lineage: Eukaryota > Metazoa > Chordata > Mammalia > Carnivora > Felidae > Lynx > Lynx rufus. The sequence goes on along the minus strand of NW_025814897.1, from coordinate 66,631,263 downwards.
GAAAATGTTATACTGTTTGAATATCTAGGTCCCAAAAAGCTTTGGCTTATATATTTACTTCCTTAAAGTATTCCATGAAAAGTTGAGAATGTGTTTATATGATTGAATACATAATGTATTTGTTAGGTTTTCTTTTAATATTACTGAGAACAACTGGAGAAAAGTAGCTATTCCTAATTTAGCTCAGAACATACATGTGACCATCTTAGGTGAGAAGTCAGAAACTGGGCACATAGTATAGTGCCTCCGATAGGGCTTAAGCAGATAGAGACCCTCCTGGGCCAGGATTCTTGTGCAACCCACAGCTCTGTGACAATTTCTTGTCCTCATTTCAGTTGTGCCCCAAGAAAAGTAAAATCTGCAACTTGATGTAAGAAACAAGTGTGTTACCAAAACTATAGGAGGAAAATGCAGGGTTAGAGAGTCAGCTTCCTACATAGAAGAACACTGGGAAGGTTAATGTCATATAGACAAAATCCTAACTCCAACCCACTTCTTTGTGTGTCTCTTATATACATTGAATTTACAAATAAAATTTCATTTGAAGAAAAGCTTAAACTCCACTTTCAAAAAAGGTCATAAACCCACTCCCATCTTTAAATGGCCCAGAACATGTCACCAAAAACTTTGTTGAATTGAATTGAATTGAATTGATTATCCAATGTTCAGTACAAGAACCAAAGTCCTCTGATTCCAGATTAACTCATTGCTCTATATGAGCTTTAATCCTTTGGCCTGGATCCGTGATTACACATTACTCATCCTTGCTGCACATTATTCACCTGGAGTGATTTTATTTATTTATTTATTTATTTATTTATTTATTTATTTATATTTTTTTAATATATGAGATTATTGTCAAATTGGTTTCCATACAACACCCAGTGCTCATCCCACAAGATGCCTTCTTCAATGCCCATCACCTACCCTCTTCTCCCTCCCACCCCCCATCAACCCTCAGATTGTTCTCAGTTTTTAAGAGTCTCTTATGCTTTGGCTCTCTCCCACTCTAACCTCTTTTTTTTTTTTCCCTTCCCCTCCCCCATGGGTTTCTGTTAAGTTTCTCAGGATCCAGATAAGAGTGAAACCATATGGTATCTGTCTTTCTCTGTATGGTTTATTTCACTTAGCATCACACTCTCCAGTTCCATCCATGTTGCTACAAAAGGCCATATTTCATTCTTTCTCATTGCCACGTAGTACTCCATTGTGTATATAAACCACAATTTCTTTATCCATTCAGTAGTTGATGGACATTTAGGCTCTTTCCACAATTTGGCTATTGTTGAGACTGCTGCTATAAACATTGGGGTACAAGTGCCCCTATGCATCAGTACTCCTGTATCCCTTGGGTAAATTCCTAGCAGTGCTACTGCTGGGTCATAGGGTAGATCTATTTTTAATTTTTTGAGGAACCTCCACACTGTTTGCCAGAGTGGCTGCACCAGTGTGCATTCCCACCAACAGTGCAAGACACCTGGAGTGATTTTAAAGACAACTGATACAAAACTCCCATCAAAAACCAATTAAAACCAAGGTCTTTGGGACTGAGGCCTGGATGTCAGTGTCTTAAAAGTTGCGCAGTTGGAATCTTTAAGGGTCCTAAACCCAGAGAGTCTGCCATTACCTTTGTGAAAATGCTGAAGATATCTCATATAGCTTAATAACATACTTTACCAGTAGACATTATTATAAAGATAGTACTTTCTAGACTTTGTGGGGAAGGGAATGGTGCTTTTAGGGACCAAAAAATAACTTTGTGCCTTTCTTCAGGTCTTTAAATTTAAAATTCTGCAAGATAGGTTAATGAAAAATGAAGGCTACCTGTTTGAATTCATTGCACCTATTGATTTAAATCAAAAAGTATATATTCAAATCTTTATGTTCAGAACCCTTTGGTAAGCTAAGTGAGGAACCTTACCATAGAAGATGTAGCTTCTATCTTTGAGGAACTTATGATTTATTATAATTGATTTGGGGAAAAAGAACTTATAAAATGTAATAATAATAATAATAATAATAATAATACCTAGCATTGATTGAACACTTCCTGGGTACCAGACACTGTATGAAGCATCTTATATGTACCATGCCATTTAATCGTCACAATCATAACCTTGAGAAGTATGGGATTAAAAACCCTTTTATCTTTATTTAACAGATGAGGAAAATAAAGCACAAAAAATTAAGTAACTTACCCAAAGTTATGTAAACACAAGTAGCCTGAGTCCAGAACCCATTCTCCTTAACCATCAGTCAACCTATAAAGTAGTAAGAGATAATGAAATTTTTTTTATGTTTATTTATTTTTGAGAGAGAGAGAGAGAGTAGGGGAGGGGCAGAAAGAGAGGGAGGCACAGAATCTGAAGCAGTCTCCAGGCTCTGAGCTGTCAGAGCCTGACACGAGGCTTGAACTCATGAACTGTGAGATCATGATCTGAACTGAAGTCAGAGGTTTAACCAACTGAGCCACTGAATCACGCAGGTGCCCCTGAAATGGTTGTTTTTAAGCCACTAACTTTTGTGCTGTTGTTTTTACACAGCAATAGATAAGAGAAATTCTGGTTTATAGCAAGTGCTATGTAACTATTAGCTAATATCAATGTTATTATTTTTTTTAAGTTTATTTATTTAGGGAGAGAGAGAGCATGCATGAGCCAGGAAGGGTCAGAGAGGGAAAGAGAATCTCAAGCAGGCTCTGCACTGTCAGTGCAGAGCCCTGCACAAGACTTGATCTCACCAACCATGAGATCATGACCTGAGCCGAAACCCAAGAGTCAAACATTTAACCAACTTGAGCCACAGAGGTACCCCCTTGATGTTATTATTATGTAGATCTTTGATACCAAGTTTTGACATCCAGATATGATCAGTGAAGGGCTGTTATACGTGCTTGGGTGAGGGGAACAACATTAATTAAACAATATTTATTAACTTTGCAGTAGAATATGGCTTAAAAGAAATATTGATTAGTGCAAGAGAAGTTTTTTTTAATATTAATTTATTATCAAATTGGCTAACACACGTTGTGTAAAGTGTGCCCTTGGTTTGGGGGTTAGATTCCTGTGGTTCATCGCTTATATACAACACTCAGTGCTCATCCCAACTAGTGCCCTCCTCAATGCCAATCACCCATTGTCCCCTCTCTCTCATCCCCTCATCAACCTTCAGTTTGTTCTCTGTATTTAAGAGTCTCTTATGGCTTGCCTCCCTCTCTCTCTGTAACTATATTTTTACCCTTCCCTTCCCTCATGGTCTTCTGTTAAGAGAAGGTATTTTTAAGAACTGTTTTGGAAGTTTCACAAAAATAAAACACAACACATTGACATGCCAATCAGTGGTCTCATCATGCTAAATTACTTTATATTGCAAATACCTGCTGAAGTATGCAATTGTATACTTTCTGTGATTCAGGATATTAGGTCGCCATTAATAACCTTGGTCTTCCTTGTGGTTAAGTCAAAATTTTACTGGCTTCATCCCAATACCTGTGAAATTTGATAGCAGATTTTCTCTGGAATAACAATGAAAGCACTAATTCATAATTCTCAAAGTTTAACAAAGAACGAAGAGGTTTGTTTTTGCTCAGACAAGCCCTAGAATGCTGTTTCTGTAGGCTCTCTGTCTGCTGTTTTCATTTTTGCTATCTCTCTCAAGTTAAGAAGGCATTTGTATTAGACCAGAATTTTTATCTATTTACTAAATAATTGATTTCACAATTGCATGTTTGATGGCCTGACTCATTATGTTATAAAGATCTGTGGTTTATAAGGAAATCAGTAGAAAAACAACACATTTTCCTTTACTGTTTTTCTTACAAAATAAATTCATTTATTTAATTGGGGTTGGGGGGGATTGCAGGGACTATACTTGGCCAACACTAAAATCTGTTATCATCTCCATCCAAGAAAGTTAACTGAAGCTGACTTGACTTCTGGGAAGTGCGTTGTAGCTGACATCTGGGTGTGCCCCATACCAAAGTGTTATCATGAGAGATTGATTGGTCCATCAGGAATGGAATTTGAATCCCCTCAAAGGACTAAATAAAACAAAATTATCTGGACTATATTACCTTTTTTGGAGTTAATAAACTTTACTTTTACAGCATAACTCTCTCTGTTAGTGGGATGCTGTGTCACAATTGTCAGTTACTTATTCTTCCTACCGTAACGATACACTATTCCAGTAACTTCATCCCAATGTTTTAAACCTTGTACATGACAGTACATTTTAGAATTACCATCATAGCCCCCCCCCCAGCAGCGTGCTAAACACATCTTTGATGCTCTGAAAAATGTTCATAGTTATAGCATAATATATCCTTAGGTACCTATGCTGTGCAAAGCCTTCTATCCAAATGCAAATCTAATTTTTTTTTTAATCATTGCTTACTTCTTTTATCTGTCACCCTGCTTTTCTTTTGGGTCTTGAGAAAAATGAGATTCTAAACCAAAAATGCTTTAAGAATGCTTACTGTGCTATAAAAGGCAAAGAAGCACTAGTATCTTTATATTTATGATTGACATGTATATAATCTTAAAACACCATTGACTCCAGATCTTTTTATTTTTCATGGTGAACACTTGCCAAAGGTAGGAAAAAGATTAAGGCATGCATCTCATAGAATGAATGTAAATAATTGCAAATATTTCCTATTCCTTCTCCTACTTAAATTTGAAAATCAAAGTTCTTGTAATCTGGTCATTGATTAAAATGTTGAAAAGGGCAGAACTTCATAGCAGGCTACTTGACACTTCCTTTTAGGATAGTGTCACTGTATTTAGTCATTAGATGTGGAAGATGTAATGGGTAAGATAATTTGGAATCAAATGCCTAGAATTGTTGTCTGGGAGCCAAAACATAACATGTGCTCTGGAGTCGAAATATAACATGAAGACAGAGTTTAGAGATAAAGAGGAATGATAGTTTTATTATTTTGCCAGGCAGAGGAAGTTGCAGCAGGCTAATGCCTTCAAAACTGTAGACTTGCTCTGGGTAAAAGACTTGAGGGGTTTTGTAGGAAAATACAGGATCTGGGAGGTTTGGATAGGAATCAGGTTCGTGCTGCCAACCCTGTTCATTATGTCTTCAAGGTGGTCCCATGACTAGAGCCATCTGAATCTCGTTATTAAGTATGCATTGAAATCAGTGAGAAGTCAATATGGAAATGGAGTTCATGGAGCAAAGGATTCTAGAGAAAAACAAGTGAAAGTGAGGGAGAGGTTTCAAGAATGAGGAAGAGAAAATTTTGTTCAGTTTGGTTCAGGCAAGACTTGCTAAAGCATTAATGTGTCCATTTTAATTTCCATCCATCTTTACATTTCTATAGCAGTTTCAGAATGTCATATTAAGGAGTTTAGACTAATATCATTTTCTAGTCACAAAGAAGTATACAATAGCATACTCTTGAATAAGGCAGTAATGTGATTGTGTTTCAGAAACTTACAATGGTGTAGAAGAGGTTCAGGAGGATTTAGAGGTTGGAGGAACAGAGGCCACATAGTAGGCTAGTATGACAGACAAATGTTGATTACAGTACTTAGGGAGAGATCCACAAGGAAAGTTATCTATAGCATGTTTCGCTTAAGCAGGGGTTACAAACTAATTGCCTACAGAGGCCAACAAATAATGCAAATAGTTAAACAGGTCAAAGGAAGAACAAGTCTAATGAGGGCAGCCCCCACTCTGCTCCATCAGTTGTCACCTGGCAGGAATGCAGGAACATTGTTACCACATCTTTCAGTTTTTCAAGAGAAGTTGGAAGTTTAGCCTTTAAATAGAATCTCTTCATTTGTAAATGTTGGCTTAATTTAAAAAAAAATTCTAGATGGCTAAAAAAAAAAACAAAAACAAAAACAAAAACACCTACAGCCAGAAGCAGCTAGTAGTAGGATGCCAGCTTTTACAGCCTGTAGCTTTTAGTTTCTTCTGGCTGTGATTCTTGTTGTGTAGTATGGTAAGGAAAAGACCTAAGGAAAGGAATTAGAAAATTTCTGGTGAAGTACAGTCTGATAACATAACCGAGAAAAGAATGGCAAATGCAAAACTCATGACTCTCTTTGTGGGTAGCAAAAGCCAAGATTTTATTAACAGCTTGTCCCTAAAGAGCACTTTATAAATAGATTGCTCTGTTTAGGTTAATTTTGCTTAGGTAGCATTGTTTCCTTCCTATTAGTCAGCATTGTTAGCATTTTTGAGAAATCATGGATCTGATGGAGACTTGTGGAGGAGCTGCTGAATTACAGAAGTTATTACAGCAAAATAAATTATGTGGTGCTATAAATACTTGACTCAGTGACTCAGCAAATTCCCTTTATGTCCAAAAGGAAACATGTTGTACCTAACTCATGAGGTCTGTTTTTAATTTCTTCAGCTTCGCAGTTGTTCCTGTTTGTCACTGATAGATTTTTACATGATGTGAGACACATAAAGATAAAGACATACCACTTTCCGAGGGAGACTTAAGTATTGGGGAAATGAAAGCAGTGGTGGGGGGGACCTTTAGTCATTGGAGTGCTTTTGTATTGATGGCAGGGGATTACCAGGAAGAAGTCAGAGAACCATCTGGGATGGCTGTGAGAAACTAGATAGTTTTATTATACTCTTGGTAACATTTCCAACTAATAAAATTAGAATAAAAATTTTAATGTTAGAAGCAAAACCCTAGAAAATATGTAATTAACTTCTTTAGAATTCAACAATCATTCTATTTAACTCTAACACTCACATTTAAAATACTTTAACCAGACATTTGAGTTGATGCCAAGATGTGCCGGAGATGGTTTCTGCCTTCAAAGACTATTAGGAGAGAGACTATATGTACACAAAAATTTTAAATTATTTATGTTTAATTAAATAATTGTTCGATACCTTGTTTATAAAACCTAGTAAATTGTTGGTCTTTTAGTAAATATTTATTATCGTCTGTTAATGAGCAGGCAAAAATAGTACTATGTAGGAACTGATTTCATACATTTTCTTATAAAACAGTAGAGAATTATTTTTAAAACTCTTTGCATCTTGATTGTTTTTTGTAATAAAAATACTAACACTCCTTACTGCTATTAAATAAAGCATAGTGGCAACTAAAATCTGTCAAAAACTCTTCCATCCTGTATAATTCTGAAAGGTTCTAACCTTTCATTTCAGCATATTCTTGAACACAAATAGCTAAATGTAAAAATAGAATGAAATAATTATTAAAGAAGTATAAACAAAATTCCATATAAGACAGTAGCTTAGTCTGCTTGGACTGCCATAACAAAATACTATAGACCGTGGTTGAAACACAGACATTTATTTTCTCATGGTTCTGGAGGCTAGATATCCAAGATCAAGGTTCCGACCAATTCAGTTTCTAGTTAAGGACTTTCTTTCTGGCTTGCAGCTGCCTTTGTGCTATGTCTTTACATGATGTTTCCTCAGTGCATGGATACAGTGAAAAAGAGCAGGAGGGAGGGAAAGGGGAAGAGAGAGCACTTTCTGGTATCTGTTCTTAGAATGACTCTAATCCTATCATGTCAGGACACCCACCCCCACTTAGGACCCCGTTTAATTTTAATTACTTCTTTCAAATACACCGTACTGGAAGCTAGGGCTGCAACATACGAATTTTAGGGGGACACAAACAGTCCATTCATAACAGATAAGAAATAGAGAGGAAGCAACCAGAAAGGCATTTTTGAAAAGGTAGCATTTGAATAGGTCCTTGGAGAATGGGTAGGCTTTTAACCATTAGCGATTGGAAGGAGAGATTCCAAGTGGAAGAAATAGTTTAACCAGTATCATGGCAATGAGGAAGCAAAGAGTATATTCAGCACACAGGAGTCAGCTCTTTCACTTGCAGGATGACATCTACACAAGTGAACAGTACTCAGGAAGTAAAGAGGATGTGGCCAAATTATTTTGTACCTTATAAAACATCATTTTCTGGTTTCAGCACAGCTCTAACTAGTTGTGTGACTTTGGCTATTCCCCTCTACTTATGTGTGTCTCAGCATGCCATTTGTCAATGGAAAAATTATCTCTGGGGTTTCTTTTAATTTAATAAATCTGTACTTCAGAACAAGTAAGCGGTTTTTTTTTTAAGGTAACCATTGAGACTTTATTATAGGCTGTGAGATCTAACGTCGAAATGTTATAGCTGCCTTATGACATTAATATGCAAACATGCTAGGATACACAGAGGTGTGTTAAATTATTTCATCATTGAGCAATGGAACACACAGAGTGGAAATTTCAAATTTTGCTTAATACAAAGACAAATGAAATTTTGGTGTGAAATAAAGGATTAGATTTTCTCATTTGAGGGAGGTGTTCTGTGATCTTATGAAATTACTGAGCCTCAATTGTGTACAATTAAGATAAAATCCTCTGGATTTTAAGTAAGCGGTTTAAGTTTAACAAGTATTGTGTGTTTGCGTGTGCCCATATGCTTTCGTATTTGTGCTCTTACACCAGCAGATGTGCACACTTCTGCAAGTGTTTTGATGAGAGGCAGAAAAATCTGCAGCCACTTACCAATGTTGAATTGGACTCCTCCCACCTCTGCATGAATTGGGAACCTTTTTCTGCATATTCCAGGGAGAGAATATGGACCTCCCAGGGAGAGTTGACCAGGCAAATTAAGCAAATACTTGGTTTCTCCAACCTTGTTCCATGCCCTTTTTCAATTTCATTGGCTCTTTTATTTTCCTCTGCCTTGGACTTCTGATTCTTTCATGACTGCCTTTTCTGCCTTCTTTCAATTCATTTGTAGGCACCTGGGTAAGGAAGCCATAGACTCATAGGGTTATTTCCTTTTGAGTAGGAACTAGACCTTAAGCTATAGGAATGAAACATGAACAGTAAAACTCTATACAATAAATGGACATAGAGCCTGAGGATAGGGATAGGGAGATGATTTTGTGGTGTTCCTTAAAGCCTTAGGAATGGAAAATGATCCCTTGGGGCTTAAAGAACATTTTCAGTCCTAGAACAGTTTAATCTAGCTTTACAACTATTTATTCTTAACCCTGGACCTGTCTTGGTTATTTTTAGCCAAATAATTACTGCTATTTACTTATTTTCTAGAATTCTAGGTTAGTTGTGAGCAAACTTGGATAACTTTGACCAATCTGTATGATTCAGTAGATAATTCTTCTTTCTGTGAAACGGCTCCTAGGTCAACAGCTTGTTCCTCATTGCAGAGGCTTAGTTTTAATGAGTCTTTACAACTTAAATAAGAAGCAGGAGAACTAAAGTTGAAGAAGAATTGTTTTCCTCAACAACAGCGTATTTCTTTTCAAGAAATATATTTTCTTTCCCCACTATATATAGTCAGCTTATAATACTAAGTTTTGCTTCTCAAAAATAGGTTGGTCTACCTTTTTCACATACACATCCAAGTCAAGAAGGTGTTATCTTCATGATGAACTTAAGCTAGAGCTTAGGTGACTCACCTGAGAATATTCTATCAGTCAGAAACTATTCAAGGTCCAACCCCGGTATTTACTGCTCTGTGGCCTCCACTTTGCGGAGGCACCACCTTAATGAATCACACTGGCTGTCCGTCACTCATTCTCTCACGACCACAGTTTCAAAATAAAACCTTGGAAAATGGAGGCACTGAAGTAACAGTTGCAGTTACTTCACCCACTGTTGACTGTTCTATGGATGCAACCTACAATTTGAGTCTTTATTTGGTCGTTGACAAAGGCCTTAAATTTTTGAGTCAAAACTTCAGTAAAATTTAGAAATTTAGGCCCTAAGATGTTGATTCTGTTGTTTATAGGAAATGCTTTCAAGACTTACTTTGCTTTTCATAGTTCTAACAAAATAATTTAATGTGTGTGTTTTTTGGGGGTGGGGTTTTTTAGGTGGTTTTTTGTTTGGGGTTTTTGTTTTGTATTTTTCTTTTTTTTTTTCTCTCTGGAAAAGTTGAGTAGATGGAAACTATGAAAGGAAAAGATGTACTACAAAATTGTAAGTCAATAGTTCTGTGGTTTCTGCTTTCATCTAGTAAAAAGAAGAAAATAGTATAAGGAAGAAGTTCATTTTTCTTAGATTATTGGTAGTAAAATTCAAGTTAAAAATCAGAGTTTGCTAATTGTGTTTTTCCTCTAGATTCTCTTTCTCATCAGAATAATCTCTCAAATAAAGATAATATCTAAATTTAATCAGAAGTTTTAACTGTTAAGTTTAATCATGCAAGGAAAGAAATGTGCACTTTCAGGGGATTCACCTTTGTAGTTTTATCCTAATACAGTAGTGACCTGTTACATGTATGTTAGAGCTGGATGGCCATAGTCAGCTTTCTAGGTGCCTAGCCTGCCTTGCTGCCTCTGCAGGCCACTAAAACTGCTTACTGTTTTACCCAAGCAGGTGCTTAATTTTTCCAGCATATCCATGACTTCCCACATAGGCTTTTAACTATTGTACTATTACCTTGTACAACTATGCTACTGCCTGCACTATGTCTTTGAACCCCTGGCTGCTGCTTTTTATTAAATAGATATGAAGTGTCAGGTTGCTATGCTAAGTGTTTTACATATTGAATCTTGCCACCCCCATGGGGCAGAGCTACCCTTAAATGAAGTTAGCACAGTATACCATAATCTTAGCTTTGTCCGTAATGTATCTTCTGAATTATCAGACAGTGGTAAATGACTACAGCTACCATTCATAACTAAGCTTATTTTTTTTTTCTTTTTTACTGTGGTAAGACATACATAACATAAAATTTACCATCCTGACCATTTTTAAGTGTACAGTCCAGTGGTATTAAATACATCCACATTGATGTGCAACCACGGTCACCATACATCCCCATAACTCTTCTCAAGTCATAAAACTGAATTTCTGTACCTATTAAACAATAATTCCCCATTCTTCTTCCCCCAGCCCCTGGCAACTACCATTATACTTTTTGTCTTTACGATTTTGACTACTCTAAGTACCTCATGTCAGTGGAATCATACAGTATTTGTCTTTCTGTAACTGGCTTATTTCACTAATCATAGTGTCCTTAAGGTTTATACATGTTACAGCATATTGCAGAATTTCCTTCCATTTTAAGGCTGAGTAATATTCCATTAGTATGTGTATATCACATTTTGCTTATCCATGTATCCAGTCGATGGACACTTGTGTTTCTTCCACAGTTTAGCTATTATGAATAATGCTGCTATGAACATGGGTATACAAATATCTTTTTGAGACTCTGCTTTCAATTCTTTTCAAGTAGAAGTGTTAGATCGTATGGTAATTCTTTTTCTAAGTTTTTGAGAAACCACAATATTGTTTTCCACAGTAGCTATACCATATTGCATTCCCACCAGCAATGCACAAGACTTCCTCTTCTTTATTTCCTCACCAGCACTTGTTATTTTCTGGTGTTTTTTTCTAGTTTTATTGAGAAATAATTGACATATTTCACTGTATTAGTTTAAGATATATAACATGATTTTTTATTTATGCATTTTAAAAATTTTTGTAATGGAAGGATGGTTGAATAAATGTTACATTAGTGTCAGATGTACACACAGTGATTCAGCATGTCTGCACATTATGCTGTGCACACCACAAGCGTAGCCACCATCTGTCAGCATATAACACTATTACAATACCATTGACTATATTCCTTATGCTGTATCTATTATCCCCATGACTTTCATTCCATAACTGGAATTCTCTATCTCCCATTCCCCTTCACCCATTTTACCCATCCCTCCCACCCTATTTTCTGGCTTTTTTTTTTTAATAGTACCTATCCTAATGGGTGTGAGGTGGTATTTCATTGTAGTTTTGATTTGCATTTGCCTTATGATTAGTGATGTTCAGCATCTTTTCATATGCTTATTGGCCATTTGTTTATCTTCTGTGAAGAAATGTCCACTCAAGTCCTTTGTCCATTTTTGAATCAGGGTGGGGTTTGTTATTTTTCGTCTTAGAAGTTCTCTGTATATTCTGAATATTAATCAGATACATGATTTATAATATTTATCAGAATATGGTTATCATGTATATGATTTGCAAATACTTTCTCCCATTCTGTGGGTTGCCTTTTTACTCTGCAAGTAGTGTGTTTGGGTGCACAAAATCTTTATTATTTCTTTTTTTTTTTTTAAGTGTACTTACTTAGAGAGAGAACACAAGGAGGGGAGAGGCAGAGAGAGAGCACAAGCAGGGGAGAGGCAGAGAGAGAGGGAGAGAGAGAGAATCTCAAGCAAGCTCTGCATTGTCAGCATGGAGCCCAACACGGGGCTCAAACACATGAACCATGAGATCATGACCTGAGCCAAAACCAGGAGTCAGACACTTAACTGATGGAGCCACCAGGCGCCCCTTTGGATGCCAAAAATTTTTAATTTTCATGAAGTACTATTTGTCTGTTTTTCCTTTTGTTGTTATGCCTTTAGTGTCCTATCCAAGAAATCATTGCCAAATCCAATGTCCTAATATTTTTATACTGTACTAATCCCCCCACTTTAGACCTTAGTGGCACACTATAAAAATTGCTTTATAGTGATTGCTTCAGATCACTGAAAATACACCCCAAGTTCTAGAAAGGTAGTTTTCCCTTAATCTCTGATAAAGTGGAATCCAAGAAGTATGAGCTATTTTCAGAGTGGCTACCCTATTATTTTTATCTAGGAACAATATTCATTTTCATCAATGGATAAATAAAGGTTACTTTAGAACATGTGCTATTTGGAGGCGCCTGGGTGGCTCAGTCGGTTAAGCGGCCGACTTCGGCTCAGGTCATGATCTCATGGTCCGTGAGTTCGAGCCCCGCGTCGGGCTCTGTGCTGACAGCTCAGAGCCTGGAGCCTGTTTCAGATTCTGTGTCTCCCTCTCTCTGACCCTCCCCCGTTCATGCTCTGTCTCTCTCTGTCTCAAAAATAAATAAACGTTAAAAAAATTAAAAAAAAAAAAAAGAACATGTGCTATTTGGAGTAAATATATAGCCTCTTTGTATTTGTCACTTCATCTCTGGAATCTGCCAAGCCAAAAGGGCCTGGGCATTGGAACGATTAATTCATGCCTCTTCCACCCTCACTCATTACACCATTGCCTTGTTTTGAATTTGCAACTGTCCCACTTGCTGGTTATAATGTATTATCCTCTTAAGATATGCTAGATTTGATTTGCTAAAATTGTGTTTAGAATTTTTGCATCTATATTCATGCAGCATATTGATATAATTTTGTAATGTCTTCTGGTTTTTTAATCGGAGATAACACACTCATAGAATGAGTTGAGAGGTATACAGTCTTCTTTAATTATTTGGAAGAGTTTGTGTTGAATTGGTGCAAGTTCCTTCTTAAGTGTTTGAGAGAGTTTTTAGTGGAGCCATTTGTGTTGGGGGCTTTCTTTGTCAGAAGACTTTTTACTACAATTTCAATGCCTCTAATAGATAGGGGCCTATTCAAGTTATGTTTCCTCTTGAGTGAGGTTTGGTAGTTTATTTCTTAAGGGGTTTGTCCATTTCATCTAAGTAGTCAATATTGTTGACATAAAGTTGTTCATATTTCTTTATGATTTGTTTTAAATATCTGTAGAATCTTTAGTAATGTTACTTGTGACATTGGTAATTTTGTCTTTATTTCTAATCAGTCTGGCTAAAGGTTTATTAATTTTATGAATCTCAAAGAACCAGCTTTTGGTTTTATTGGTATTTTTTACTTTTCTATTTTCTGTTTCACTGATGATTGCTGTAACCTTAATTCCCTTCTTTTGCCTGCTTTGACTTTAATTTGCTTTTTTTTTTCTTCTAATTTTTCTAAGTATAAGCTGAGGTCATTGATTTGAGACAATTCTTCTTTTCTCTCACAGGCATTTAGTGCTGTAAATCTTCCCCAAAGAAATGGTTAGTGCCATCCCACAAATTCTGATATGTTTCACTTTCATTTAGTGCAAAGTACTTCCTAATTTCCCCTTTTATTTCTTCTTTGATCCATGAATTATTTAGTTTCTATATTTGGAGATTTTTCTAGCTAACTTTCTATTAATGATTTCTTTTTTTTTTTTTATTTAAATTCAAGTTAGTTAACATACAGTGTAGTATTGGTTTTGGGAGTAGAATCCAGTGATTCATCACTTACATATGACACCCAGTGCTCATCCCAACAGGTGCCCTCCTTAATGCCCATCACCCAGTTAGCCCATCTCCCTATTCACCTCCCCTCTAGCAACACCCAGTTTGTTCTCTGTATTTAAGAGTTTCTTATGATTTGCCTCCCTCTGATTTTATCTTATTTTTCCTTCCCTTCCCCTATGTTCATCTATTATGTTTCTTAAATTCCACATATGAGTGAAATCATATGATATGTGTCTTTCTCTGCCTGGTTTATTTCGTTTAGCATAATACACTTCTAATTTAATTCCATTTTGGTCAGAGAATATATTTTGTGCGATTTGAATCCCTTTAAAAAATACATACGTATATTTTAATTTTTTAATTTTATTTAAATCCAAGTTAGTTGACATGTACTGTAATAATTATTTCAGGAGTAGAATTTAGTGATTCATCACTTACATATAGCACCCAGTGCTCATCCCAACAAGTGCCCTCCTTAAGATTTATTTTATCACCCACAATGCAGGTTTTCTTAGTAAATGTTTTGTATGCATTTGAAAAGCATGGATATTTTGCTATTGTGCTATTAAAAAATCAAATCAGGTTAAGTTAGTTGATAGTATATCCTTCCTGATTATTTTTTTCTTACATTTCTAGTATTTAGAGAGATTAAAATCTCCAACTATAGTTGTGTATTTATTTCTCCTTGCCTTTCTATCAGATTTCATTCATGTATTCTAAAGCTTTCTTACTTAATACATAAGTACTTTGGGTTTTATGTCTTCTTGATTAATTCTTTACCATTAGAAAATTATCTTTATTTGCACTAATATTCTTTACTTTGAAATCTAAATCTTCTATTAACATAGCCACTCCAGTTTTCTTTTGACTAGTGTCAGCATACTATATCATTTTTGTCTTTTTTTTAAGTAAACTTGTATTTTAGAGTATTTGCACATTTACCAAAAGTTGCAAAGGTAACAGGTAGTTTCCACACATCCTCACCCAGCTCTTCTTGTCAGCAACCTTTTTCTAATGTTTTATTGAGATGTAATTCACATGCCATGTACAATTCATCCATTTAAACTATACAATTCAGTGGTTTTTAGATACTTTCTTCCATCACAATCAATTAAAAAATTTTTTTTGTTTGAGTATAGTTGACACACAGTGTTATTAGTTTCAGGTGTACACCACAATCAATTTTAAAGCATTTTCATTGCCACAAAAAGAAACACCATAGCCATTAGTTGTCACTACCCATTCCACCATTCCCCGAGCCTTGTGCTATCACTAATCTACTTTCTGCCTCTATGGATTTGCCTGTTCTGGACATTTCATTTGTATGAATGAAATTTTACAACATGTGATCTTTCATGACCAGCTTCTTTCACTTAGCATAATGTTACCAAGTTTCATCCATGGTATATAGCATGTATCAGTATCTCATATGTTTTATTGCCACATAATATTACATTGCAAGTCTGTACCATATTTATTCATCAACTGATGAATATTTGAGTTGTTTCCATTTTTTAATTAAGATATCATTCATGTACCATAAAATTCACTTTTTTAAAGTGTGAAGGGGGCTTTTCCTTCTCTAAGTAGTGTGGCGTTTCAGCTTATCGGTTCTTCAGAATTTGCTACTGCTTATAAATCCACTTCATGACTTCTAAAATTTTATTAATCTCCCTGATCTCTTGTCTTTTTTCTCATTCTCTTTGCTCTTGTATGTTTTGCCATTTTTTTCTTTTGTGGTCATTTCAGTGGGGTTTGAGGAACAAAAGACTATTCAGTCTGCCACACTTACTTTTTTTTTTTTTAATTTTTGAGAGAGAGACAGAGACAGAGAGACAGAACGTGAGTCCGGGGGTGAGCGGCAGGGAAGAGAGGGAGACACAGAATACGAAGCAGGTTCCAGGTGCCGAGCTGTCACAACAGAGGCCAACGTCGGGCTCAAACCCATGAACCGTGAGATCATGACCTGAGCTGAAGTCGGACATTTAACTGACTGAGCCACCCAGGCACCCCTAATCTGCCATATTTAATAAAAAGAGCCCTTAAAATTATTTTTGAAGAAGGAAAATAAATTGTCAAAATTCTACTACTTTTACTTCATTTTCATTTTGCCTTTTTCCTCCCACTCTTTGTATACTTATGGATACAATCATAGCATATTTGGCTGATTTTCTTAAATGTAGCATAAGTACTTCTTTCATATAAGCATCACCATATAACTACTTTAATGGCAGAATAATATTCTTTGGTGTTAATAATGTTCTGTCATTTACCTAACCTTCCTTCTCCATTGTTAGACATTAAAACTGCTAACTTTGGAGGGGGTATAGCTATTAAAGATAATGCCATAATAAACATTTTTGTTGAGCTTTTAGGGCATTTGCAAGTACACATAGTGAGATCTGTGACTCACCAAATTCCTCAATTTCCTGTGCTGGGACCCACGGATGCTTTTCTTCTTCCGTTCCTTTTGTAGTCACACCTCAGAAAAAACACCTTGATGTGTATCTACTCACTTCTTTGCTGACTATGTTCTCCCAATCAGGCCCTTAATCTTCCTGATTTACGGTGCTGTTATAAACAACATTATGAGGTGCATCAGTCTTCACATGTGGAGTTCTTATCTCTCCATATAGATTATAAGCACTTTGTAGACAGAGGTCCCATAGTGCTTGGTATTGAGTTAATGAAAAGCACGAGTTTATAGTAAACACTTATGGATAGATTATTTTACTTTGTTCCTAAACAGGTTTAAGAATACTTAAATATGTTTTAAAATCCATGAGTTCAGGGGTGTCTGGATGGCTCAGTTGGTTAAGTGTCTGACTCTTGATTTTAGCTCAGGTCATGATCTCACAGTACATTGGTTCAAACCCGACATCAGGCTCCGTGCTGACAGTGTGGAACCTGCATGAGATTCTCTCTCTCCGTCTCTCTCTCTCTCCTTCCCATGCTCTCTCTCTCTCTCTCAAAATAAATAAACTTTAAAAATCCATGAGTTCAGAAAAATATGAATAAAAAAAGAAAAACTGGTCAACTGTGATGGATGCTAGAAAATAATGCATTGTTTTTAAAACTGATAAATGAAGGGATAAAATCTTGTATTTATCCGGTACAAATTACATGTTCAGGTCACCAAACAGTTGATGAATAGGAAGTTTCTCTTTACAGAAATACTCTAATAAATGAGGAAATGATGCTAGAATGAGAATATCACTATTTGATTATTCCTAATGATTAATGAATAAGCATTGACCATAAACAACCTTTAACATCACAAAAAAGAAACAACCATATATAGTAATACCATCCATGAAGTATTCTTGCCAAACAGTCAAGCCTGAATCCCATCAAGCCTCTAGATCCAACTGCTACTTTTCAGGAAGTACAGAGGACAAAAGAGTATGTCATATGACACCACTGGGATGTAGTCAACAACCACCAGACTAATGGAAACTATTGGATAAATGATCCAGTTTCTTCAACAAATAGATTGCAAGTGAGAGGGAAAATAAGAGAGAGAGGGGCACCTGGGTGGCTCATCAGTAAAGCATCCAACTTTTGATTTCACCTCAAGTGAGGATCTCACAGTCATGGGATCGAGCCCTGCATCAGGCTCTGCACTGAGCATGGAGCCTGCTTAATATTTTCTTCTCTCCCCCTCAGTCCCTCTCCCCTGTTTTCATTCTCTCTCTCTCTCTCTCTCTCTCTCTCTCTCTCTGTCTCTCTCTCTCAAAAAAAAAAAAAACAGAAAAGAGAGAGAAAGAGATAGGTGGTAAAGGAACCTATAGATTAAAACTTAACTCAGAGATATAACTAATAGTAATATATGGACCATATTTGGGTCCTTCCTGAATCAAACTATTTGTGAAAAAAAAAAAAAACAAAGAAAAACTTTTAACATTTATAAGGTAGTAAAAAATTCAAAACCTGACTAGCTATTTGATGTTAAAGAATTATTTTTTTAGTAGTGTATTTGTAAAAGATTTGCATGAAATAATTTCTCACTGGAAAAATAGCCAATGTATCAATAACCCCAAAATTTATTTGTACAGAAAACAGTGGGAATTAATTATCATATTTCTTAGGCCCCTCTCAAGTATTTCCAGGCACTATTAAATGGTACTGAAACCAATAATCAAAGTTGACAGTTGACATGTGTGATAATGTTTATACACTATTATTTAACATAGCAAAAAGTTGAAAACAATACAAATGTCCATTAACAGGAGCAAGGAAATGCTACATATTCGTGTAATGGAATTCCATACCGTAGTTAAATTGTGCAGTAATTACGAAAACAGGGGCGCCTGGGTGGCGCAGTCCGTTAAGCGTCCGACTTCAGCCAGGTCACGATCTCGCGGTCTGGGAGTTCGAGCCCCGCGTCGGGCTCTGGGCTGATGGCTCAGAGCCTGGAGCCTGTTTCCGATTCTGTGTCTCCCTCTCTCTCTGCCCCTCCCCCGTTCGTGCTCTGTCTCTCTCTGTCCCAAAAATAAATAAACGTTGAAAAAAAAATTAAAAAAAAAAAATTACGAAAACAGATTCTGGATTTGAAACTGTTAAGAAACAGTCTAGGTTTGAATCCAACTCTAGTTCCACCACTTCCTGGCAGTTTTCTTTTGGATAAGATACTTGACTCTCTGTGCCTCAGTTCTGTCACCTTTAAAACAGGGGTAAAAATCTCAGTGAATCATAAGGTTGCATAAAGACTAAGTAAGTTGATAAGTGTACATAGTGAAAGATCAGTGTAGATTAGTTTTAATAATTATTATTATATACTATTATTACCTGAATAAGTCTAGCATCATAATATGTGAAAAAACAAACTGCAGAAGAAAACATAATATGGTAATATTTATTTAAAGTTTAAAAACCTGTGTGTACCTGGGTGGCTCAGTTGGTTAAGCATCTGACTTCGGCTCAGGTCATGATCTCACGGCTTGTGAGTTTGATCCCCACTTTGGGCTCTGTGCTGACAGACAGCTTAGAGCCTGGAGCCTACTACAGATTCAGTGTTTCTCTCTCTCTCTCTCTCTCTGTCTCTCTCTCTGCCCCTCCCCCACTTGTGCTCGCTCTTACTCTCTCAAAAATAAATAAACTTTAAAATAAAAATAGAAATAAAGTTTTAAAACCTGTAAAAAGAAAAGGGGGGGGGAGGTAGGAGATTTGGATCCTATCTTGTATTAAGAATACCAAACCCAGGCAAAGGACTTGACAACAAGCTTGTATTTTGTTCCTACAAATGTCAAAGTCAAAATTGATTTGACATCTGATCTCTTAATATTTTCTCTTAGTATTTACTAAGCAACCTAATACAGAGAATCTTTAGAAGGATAAGTGGTTAGGGGCACCTGGGTAGCTCCTTGATTTTGACTCAGGTCATGATCTCACGATTCGTGGGTTGAGCTCTACACTGGGCTCTGCACTGATACCACAGAGCCTGCTTGGTATTCTCTCTCTGCTCCTCCCCCGTTTGTGTGTACATGCTCACACGCACACTCTCTCTTTCAAAATAAATAAATAGGGACACCTGGGCTCAATCAGTTAAGCGTCCAACTTCAGCTCAGGTCATGATCTCATGGCTCGTGAGTTCGAGCCCCACATATCAGCTTGGAGCCTGGAGCCTGCTTGGGATTCTCTCTCTCTGCCCCTCCCCAGCTTGTGTGTGCGTGCTCACACGCATACTCCCGGTCTTTCAAAATAAATGAATAGGGACGCCTGGGTGACTCAGTCGGTTAAGCATCTGACTTTGGCTCAGGTCATGATCTCACAGCTCATGAGTTCAAGCCCCACATGTCAGCTTGGAGCCTGGAGCCTGCTTCAGATTCTGTCTCCCTCTCTTTTTTTCCCCTTCCCCACTCATACTCACTCTCTCTCTCAAAAATAAACATTAAAAAGTAAGTAAGTAAATAAATAAATAAATAAATAAACTAAAAAAAAAAGAAGGATAAATGGTTAAGGACTTCAACCCTGTTGTTCTAACTACTGAAATCGGCACATCAGATGAATATACTGGTGAATGAATGTACTTCTTGTGCAGAAATTGTGTGCCTGAATCTTCTAAGTAATCTGGGAGAGGTTTAGACCATTATGGAATTGAGGTTACTTGCACTAGTCAATCTTAGAGTATAAGATAGCAGAACAGAAAAAATTATAGTAGATTCTCACAATCACCCTTTTTTTAACTATTTGGATTTACCATTCTGTAAATTGCAATGACTAATGCACACAGTGTCCTATATACTCATTATAAGCCACTCTGTTTCTGCCCCTTCTGAGTTATATGTTTACAAAGAGTTTGTTGTGTTTTTTCTCAATTATGTAGTTTAATTAAATGTTGCATAAGTCAATGAAATATAAATTGTATACTTTGAGAAGCATCAGTAAGGGGTAAAATGAAACCTACAATATAATCCTTGTCAGGCCAGTGTAAAATCATAAAAGTACTGGTTGACACCATCCCCAAACTGTGCAATGAAGTATACTTGTATTCCAGTATCAGAGGTAGATTCGAAATACCCAGCAACTTAAACAATAAATATTTGTATTCTGCATTATTCTTTAAGACCATTACATATTTGTGGAATCAATCCTACCAGCTAGCTTTTTTCCTGAAATCCGGTTTCCCTCTACGCCCCCTAACTGGGTCCTTGGGCCTGGAGAACAAGCATGTCTAGCCAGACAGACCTTAGACCGACCCCTCATACTGACATCTTAACCTTCCCCTTGACCAATTCATCTCTGAAATGATTTGTGTCCATTTATTTAGATTTGAATCTGGCCTGCTGGTTGGTAAGCCTGGTAATTTTATTCTCCTTACCCTATCCCATGCTGAGTTTCCTTTGAATGCTTTGTGGAAAACAAATGGCATTGTTTATTTAATCTAGTACCTTCAGGGCTATTGTTTTTTTCTAGATAAGGAAGGAAGTCAACATATTCTTAAACATCTCATAAAATTGCATGGCAAAATATCACTTGTTTTTTTAGGACAGAACCATAAAAAAATATTAGGAAATATAAAATAAATATTGTTGCCAAAATTGAAGGGAAGGAGAGCTGTCATTTGACAACAGCATTCCCTACCATGACCACCACCACCACCATTGCACTCTCAGTGTGGATTGGGTCTCATGTTTGTACAAAACAAAAGGTCATGAAGATGGTATATGGGCTAATTTGAGAAACTATCATAGGAAAGTTTTCTCTTCAAAGAAGTTATTAGAATCAGGAGATAGTTTCATAGATAGGTGCTTATTTTCTTTGTTTACAAATACTACTGTTATAGAAATAGTGAATTGGAGACTCTAAACAATCTCATTGTATCCTTCTCCAGATAATTATAATATAGTTTTGTGGAATATCTCAATTTTTATATCTTACAGAAATGATACTGAACAGCAGAAAACCTTATTTCTCATCCCTTCTACTCATCTTGCTGTATGACCTCAGGGAAATCCATTTTTTTTTGTAGGGTTTCACAAATACACAGTGAAGACATGCAGCATTCACCTTACCACCCAAGACCAGCTAGACTACAAAGCTCCATTTTTGCAGTTCCTATCTAAAGCCCTGATAGAATGTAAGCAGAATAAGGTGCTACTGCCCTCTGCTGGTCCTAAGAACACACCTGCCCATCAGTGCATTGGCCCTCCCATCCTAACAGTGAGGGACACAGTGGCCCTTGCCTGTGGTTAGAAAGACATTGCAGGAAACCATAAGGAAGGAGGAAGGTTTCATATTTGGAAAAATAATAATAGTTGAAGTATTTGGGAATTAATGATTTATTATGCATATATCAGATGCCATAGCCATGTGTGACTGCCTTGCCACCAAAAAGTATCCTATAATCACTTCCCCCCCCCCCCCCCGCTACAGTGTCTCACCTGGGAAACAGTTGTGGGTGCTGATACTTTGAGCCACTGTCACTCTATCTTGGAATATATACAGGCCACTTTTGTATGGAAGATTTAGGAGAGTTTTTGCATATTCATTTTTAGTTTATGAATAAATAGGAAGATAATAAGTCATATGTGCCAAGGAAAGTGAATATGCAGCATCAGTAAGAAAAATTCTGAAAAGGAAAGGCAGGGCTTCATTATGCTCTCAGATCCCTAAGGAACTCTGTCAAGTTGTAATAAGAGATCTAAAGTTAATAATAGCTTTTTTGGTTAGTTGATGATCCTAAAAGTACTTTATGTGAGAAACTGATAAGGATTTGCTAAGAGCTCTGTTTTTCTGAGCTCATCTATATTAATTTCAGAACTCTAAAATTTAAAAATTTTAAGAGCTGCTGTTTATTACCTTGCATTTGTAAGAAATGGTGCTACTTCTGACTATACTTACAGGAGAGGCAACTGAGAATTATGCTTTTATCTTGTTTGAATTTCATGCCTTTAAAATCTCTTTCTTTTTTTTTTAATGTTTATTTATTTTTGAGACAGAGGCAGAGCGTGAGCGGGGGAGGGGCAGAGAGAGAGGGAGACACAGAATCCGAAGCAGGCTCCAGGTTCTGAGCTGTCAGCACAGAGCCTGACAAGGGGTTTGAACTCACAAACCATGAGTTCATGACCTGAGCTGAAGTCAGACCCTTAACTGACTGAGCCACCCAGGCACCCCTAAAATCCCTTTCAAAATAGGTCTGTGCACTGCTACTGAGATCATTATTAGTCCTTAGAGTGCTGCAGAGCAAAAAAAAAAAAAAAAGTGCAACCTACATCCCAAGTATCTACAAACAGAGTATAGGAGGAACGTGGGATTCACATTGTCTGTGACTTCTGCTTACGTACTCGCAGAACCACACACATTTTGCCCATGATTCCCCAATGGTAGATGGTAACTGTGTTTTAAAGGAGTATATAGGCATTATGAAGATCAACAGTGATCCTCATGCAGCTTCCCTTTGGAGAACTCTTGATTTTTGTTTTACAGCCAATCTCAACTTATAGTCACCTGATTGGGAGTTATAGTCAATCATCTCAGCAGCAGTACATAGTCCTAGCTTGAAAGGGACTTACACATGTGATACAGAAATACATAGACTCTCATAGGCAAAATCACAGCCATCCCGCTTCCAACTAAATAGGTACTACATTTCGTGGTATGCATGGTGCCTATTCCAGTTCTAGGTTTAGTCTGCTCTAGACCAAGAAGGAAATTAGCATGTATTAGAATATCATTTTTACCAGGTATCTTATTCATCTGTTATACATCCCTAAGAAATGAACCAACTTTTGCTACATAACTCTTATGTATATAACCTTAATAGTAATCTGCAGTGTCCAACATTCCAAAAGAAGAGAAGTAATCTTATTAAATGGCTTTAAAAACCTTATCAGAAACCTTAGTCCTACTCATTGAAAATAGATGAACTCAATTCCAAAAAATAAAATGAACAAAAATTGTCTATTGAGAACATTACCTGCTGTTTGCTGAGAAATTATCGATTAAAAAATTTTTGAAATACCTTTAACCTTTAGAGATGAAAGCCAGTAGCTATGGAAAGATTATTTAAATCATTAACTGGAACTGACAATATGAATCACATGTGAAAGTAAAAATACAATGTTAATTAAAATCATATCAGATCCTTCAAGGCAGAATATTACTTTGGGAAACAAAACCCTGAAGTACAGGAAAAAAACAGCAGTGCTAATTAGTACTTAACTTCTTTTATGATGTTTTTTGCAAGACAGTTTGGTATACAAAAAAGAGCAGGGGCTTTGGAACCAAACAAACTTTGGGCTTGAAAATCGTTTTTACTACTTATGTAATTTGTTATTTGGCTTTAGGCAATCACTTAAACCTCCCTGAACTTCTGTTTCCTCTTCCTTAAATTGGCAATAATAAGGTGCATCTTATATTTAGTATTAAGTGAGATATGTAAATATTTATGAAGTGCCTCAATAAATATTTATGAAGTGCCTCAAGTGCCTGCAGAGTTAGTTTTCCTTCCTTCTATTGTAAATCACAGAGTAAGGTTTACTCTTACTTTGAAGCCCAGCAGGAAGTCTTGGAAAGGAAGGTTTGGTTTGAGATTACCTTCCCTTGACCAGTCTTGGTTACCAGAAAATGCCATTGAAGTGCAGGACATTCTGCTAGGGAGTATGTGAGGCAGGCAGCAGTCTTGGTGGGGAGGTAATGGGCTAGAGTGACCAGTAGGGAGGGTGTAATTCTTCTTGAGTCCCAAATGCATGACACGCCCTCATTCTGTGTGTAAGGCCACACTGCGGGTTCACTCACATTTTAATTAGTGCCTCCCCCCCAGCAAAATGTACTCTAAAACCAAGTAGAAAAAATTTTCAATTATCTGAAGCTTTGTTTAGGTTACGATGGATTTCATTCACATATCCTAATTGTAATAAGAGCTACCAACTCCAAAGTGCCAGGTACTTTTCATACATTCTCTAATTCATATAATAACTTCGATTTCTAGCTGATGCTAAAATGTCTGTGAAGTGACTGAGACCCTAAAGGATTTCATAGGAAGCCCAAAGTTGCCAGCTATAAAATTAATATGTTTAAAAAAAGAAAGGAGAAAAATGAATAGGTTGCTGATTGCTAAGCTTGTACTGCCATAAGGTATTGTTTAGGTAAACATTTTGATAACATCTATGATCAACCATGACCCCTGTAATTTTCTGAACCTTCATGACTTGGTCAGCCCTGTGATGATATGTATTGTGTGTTCTCACAGAAACTGGCCCCTGGAGTCAGCCAGTTTGCTTACACCTGTGTGCAGGACCACCCCATTTGGACGAATCAGCAATTTTGGGAGACAACCTTCTACAGTGCAGTGCAGGAACAGGTTCGCTCTCTGTATCTCTCAGCCAAGGAAGACAATCATGCCCCATATCTGAAGCAAAAGGTAAGAGAAGAAAGGTGCTGGTGTGGGACTGGGATCTGGCTTCAAGGAAAGCTTATTCATATATTCCCAGGGCAAAAGGAAACCCAAGCACTTTCTACCAGTACATTTAAGTTTCATTTTAGGGAATCCTGTCGTGACCGTCTTTACTGTGTGGATTTCTGATATTACATTTTTCCATAATAACTTCTTAATATAGTTCTTTAGCATTAGAATTGTTTTATTATATTTTAATAAATAAGAATCCTTTTGAAACAATTATAGGAAGTTGAACAGAGAAAAGAAAATGAAAAGACCTGGGCAGATGTCTTTGTGCAATTAACTTTTTGAAGAAATGTCAAATTAAAGTTAAATGACTCTAAAATAAATGTAAAATTCAATAGTTCTTCTCAAAAGTATGTCAGCAATAAGTCTAGTTCTCCTTTTAGGAATATTCTATATGTTTCTACATATTTTATCAGCATCAATTATATTTCAGAAAAATATCAGAATATTTTAAAATAAGAAAATTGTTTTTAATTTGAAAAAGGAGTTTAAATTTTCTGAAATTTTAAAGTGTCATTCACTAAGTGTCTGGTCTTAGGCAATCACTTTACTTCTCTGTGCCTTATTTCCACATTGGTAAAATGAGTAGATAGAATTTTTGTAAGACTTTGATGTATAATACAAGTAAAGGGCACTCAAAAGTGCCTGACACATAGTAAATAATAAATGTTAGAAATTACCAACCTTATTAATTGAACTTAAACCAGGATTAAAGGCTGATTGTCAATGTTGATTCACTTTAAGAGTAATTTTTTAATTTTTTTTTTATTAAGAGTAATTTTTAATTCTACATGCTGGGCTAATACATTACTGATGATCCTTCCCATCACCCTCCATTTTACTTCATTTTTTTTAAATTTCAGTGTAATTAACATACATTGTTATATTATTTTCAGGTGTACAATATAGTGATTCAGTAATTCTATATACATTACTCAGTGTTCATCACATTAAGTGTACTCTTAATCTCCTTCACCTATTTCACCCATTCCCCCACTCACCTTTCCTCTGGAACCACCACATTGTTCTCTATAGTTAAAGCCTATTTTTTTTGTCTCTTTTTTTCTTTGTTCATTTGTTTTGTTTCTTAAATTACACATATAACTGAAATCATATGGTATTTGTCTTTCTCTGACTGACTCATTTCACTTAGCATTTATACCCTCTAGATACATCCATGTTGTTGCAAATGGCAAGATTTCATGCTTTTTTATGGTTGAATAATATATATATATATATATATGCATATATATATATATACACACACACACACACACATATATATATATATATATATATATATATATATACACACACACCACATCTTTCTTCATCTGTCAGTGGACACTTGGGTTGCTTCCTAATTTGGCATTATAAATAATGCCAACATATCAATGCATGTATCTTTTCAAATTAGTGTTTTCCTATTCATTAGGTGAATACCCAGTAGTGGAATTACTGGATCATTACCACCTGTATACCTGTGTCCTAATAATATTTGACTCCCACATTTACAAAGAAATTAGCTCTATTTTAAATTTTTTGAAGAACCTTCATTCTGTTTTCCACAGTGGCTGCACTAGTTTCCATTCCCACCAATAGTGCACAAGGGTTGCTTTTTCCTTGCATCCTCGCCAACACTTGTTGTTTCTTACATCACCACATATTTTAAATTGACCTTGTATTATGTGAGATAAATGAATTTAGATACCTAACAGGAATTACATAGTAGTATTCAAATATTTATATATCTCATGTAATTTTAAACATTATTTGTCTATTCTTGAGTATGATAAGAACAGAAACATTACTAAAAAATAGCTGACATCTCATATTCCAAACTATTATTCTACACTGCTAGTGTGAATTGTTTACATAATTTAATGTAAAACTCAGATTTTTCTTTCAAAACACCAAATGTACTTGGGTAAGGGGTAACTATAGCAGATGCAAATTAGTTTGAGGTCATGGTCCAGAAGTATTTGGACTGGCATGGTGCTTTTGATAGTTTTTAAAAGCAGATGTAGTGTAACAGAGGTATATCTCAAAAGCATTTGTAGAGCAAACACATGTCACTACTTCTCTGTCTTCTTTTCTAAAGAAGTCTCTCTATGATACACAGATTATATACAAGTGAGACTAGGGACACCTGAGTGGCTCAGTTGTTTAAGCATCCGACTTCGGCTCCAGTCATGGTTTCACGGTTTGTGGGTTTGAGCCCCACATCAGGCTCTGTGCTGATAGCTTGGAGCCTGGAGCCTGATTTGGATTCTGTGTGTGTGTGTGTCTCTCTCTCTCCCTCCCCTGCTCACTCTCTGTCTTTCAAAAATAAATAAATGTTAAAAAAAATTTTTTTTAAAAACAAGTGAGACTAGATATACTAGCTCTACTTAACTTTTCAGCCTACTAGAAAACTCCTGTTTAAAATCCCATTGTCAGACATACCAAAAAGAAAAAAGAAAGAGGATTTTAAGAAGATGGTGGGAGAGAACCATAGACTCACATTGTCCCACAAATACAACTAGATAACTATCAAATCATCTAAAAACCTCAGAAATCAATCTGAAGATGGCAAAACAAACTCCACAACTAAAGATAGAGAAGAAGGCACATTGAAGAAGGTAGGAAGTGTAAGATGTGGCTTGGAAGAGAAACAGATCATGGCCACTGAGGTAGAGGGAGCTACAGTTGCACAGAAGAGTAAGAGACAAGCTTGCGTACCAGGCGTGCATGGGGAAAACAAATCCCCATAGAACTGGCTTAGAAAGTGAGAGGGACCAATTTCTTGAATTCTTGCAACCAGAAGAGCTTTAAAACATGAAGTTTTAAGGCCAGTGGACTTGGCTCAGTGAGAGCCCAGAGGACACTGGGGCTGCTCTTGGAGAAAAAGCAGGCCAAACAGCCCAAGGACATACTGCATAGAAACAGTAATCTGAAGAAAACCTGGGACACACAGTGGGGAGGTTAGTTGTTCATCTTAGAGTATGTCACAGAGGCAGCATTCATAGAGACCCCTCCAGGAACAAAGGAGCTGGCAGGTGCCATTTCCCTTCCCTGGCCCTCAGCATAAACACAGAGCCACCTGTGGGAACCAGTGCAGCTACCTAATTTTCTTACTCCAAGCCCCACCCCCTGTACTCAGTGGAACTGCCTTCTTAGCCCCAACCTGGTAGGTCTCCTCCCCTAGAGGACCAGCTCAAACCCCTGCCAATACCATCCCCATCTGTAAGTTTTGTGAGGACTCGGTTCTGGTGGCAGCAGCAAGAGGCCTCATTTCACAAGCAGACCAGAGCATACCTAGTTACAATGCACTGCAGCCAGGACACAACAGCAGACCACACACAGCACACACTGGAGGTATCTGGAAGCACCAGGGCTGGGAAAATAGGGGACACTACATTGCAGGATACTACAGAACTTCATAAAGCCATTATCCTAAAAAAACAGGAGACAACTAACTTTTCTAACACCCAGAAACAGGCACAGAGACTTAGACAAAATGAAAAGACAGAGGAATTTGTCCCAAATGAAAAACCAGGACAAGGCCACAGCTGGAGATCTAAGTGACACAGATTTAAGTAACATACCTAGTGGAGAATTTAAAGCAATGATCATAAGGATACTCACTAGATTTGAGAAAAGAGTGGAGGACATCAGTGAGACGATTAACACAGAGATAGGGAATAATATAGCAAAGATAAAAGTCTCAATAAAGGAAATGAGAAACATGCTTGATGGAATGAACAGCAGGATGGAGGAAACAAAGGAATGAATTAATGACCTAGAAGACAGAGTAATGGAAAGTAATCAAGAACAACAAAAGAGAGAAAAAAGAATCATGAAAATTAGAATAGAATAAGGAACTCAGTGACTCCATCAAACATAATAAAATCCATATTATAGGAGTCCCAAAAGAAGAAGAGAGAGAAAAAGGTCACAGGGTTTACCTGAAGAAATGATACCTGAAAACTTCCTAATCTGGGGAAGGAAACATCCAGATCCAGGAGGAATAGAGAACCCTGAAAAAAAATTAACAGAAGCATATCCACACCAAGACATCTTGTAATTAAAATGGAAAATATAGATATAAAGCAAAAATATTAAAAGACACAAGATAAAAGAGGACAGTTACATACAAAGGAAACTTCGTAAAGCCATCACCAGGTTTTTTTTAGCAGAAACTTCCCAAGCCAGAAAGGAGTGCCATAACATATTCAAAGTGCTGAGTGGGAAAAATTTGCATCCACAAAAACTCTATCCAGCAAAGCTAACATTCAAAGTAGGAGGAGAAATAAAGAGATTGATAGACAAACAGTAATTAAAGGAGTTCATGACTACTAAACCAGCCCTGCAAGAAATACTAAATTCCTCTCCATGAGAGGAAAAGAAAGACCAAAAGTGATAGTAGGAAAGTAGGAATCAGAAAAGCAGTTAAAATGAATATTGCTATAAAAAACCACTCAAGGAAATCACAAAATAAAAGGATGTAAAATATGACACCATATACCTAAAACATGGGGAGGCCAGGAGTAAAGAATGAGTTCAACCTTAAATGACCATCAACTTAATATAGACTGTTGTATGCAGAAGAGGTTATATGCAAAGCTAATGGTAACCACAAATCAAAACTGCTAATAAATATTCAAAGAATAAAGAGAAACAAATCCAAATATATCAGTAAAGAAAACCAGCAAACCACAAAAGAGAGAAAGACAAGAAAGGATCAGAATCTTCAGAAACAACCAAACAAGTAAGTAATAAAATGACAGTAAACACATATCTATCAATAATTACTGTGATTGTAAATAGACTAAATGCTATGCATTTTTCACAGAACCAGAATGAACAATCATATAATTTAAATGGAACCACAAAACACCCCAAATAGCCAAAGCAATCTTGAAAAAGAAAAGCAAAGCTGGAGGCATCACAGTTCCAGACTTCAAGTCATATTACAAAGCCATAGTAATCAAAACAGTATGGCCCTGGCACAAAAATAGATACATAGGTCAATAGAACAGATCAAAAACCCACAAAGAAACCAACAGTTATATGGTCAATTAATCTTCAACAGAAGAAAAAAGAATATCCAATAGGAAAAAATAGTCTCTTCAACAAATGGTGCTGAGAAAACTGGACAGCAACGCAAAAGAGTGAAACTGGACCACTATCTTTCACCATACACAAAAGTAAACTCAAAATTGAGTAAAACCCTAAATGTGAGACCTGAAACTATAAAAATCCTAGAAGAAAGCACAGGCAGTAATTTCTCAGACATCAGCCATAGCAATTTTTTTCTAGAAAGGTTCCCGGAGGCAAGGGAAACAAAAGCAAAAATAAACTATCAGGACTACATCAAAATAAAAAGCTTTTGCACAGTGAAGAAAATAGTCAACAAAACTAAGAAGCAATCTACAGAATGAGAGAAGATATTTTCAAAAGACAGATCTATAAAGGGTTACTATCCAAAACATATAATGAACTTCTAAACCTCAATACCCCAAAAGCAAATTATTAGTAAATGGGCAGAAGATATGAACAGACATTTCTCCAAAGAAGACATACAAATGCCAAAAGACACATGAAAAGATGTTCATCATCACTTACCATCAGGGAAATATAAATCAAAACTGCAATGAGATATCACCTCATACCTGCCAAAATGGCTAAAATCAAAAACATAAGAAACAGCAAGTCTTGGCAAGGATGTGGGGAAACCCTCATGCACTGTTGGTTAGAATGCACACTGGTGCAAAACAGTATGGAAGTTCCTCAAAAAATTAAAAATAGAACTACCCTACAATCCAGCAATCACACTGTCAACAATACTGGGTACTTACCCAAAAAATACAAAAACACTAATTCAAAGGGATACATGCACCCTGATGTTTATAGCGAATTATCAACAATAGCCAAATTATGAAAGCAGCCCAAGTGTCCATTGATTGAGGAATAGGTAAAGGAGATGTGGTATATGTATACAGTGAAATATTATTCAGTCATAGAGGAATAAAATCTTACCGTTTGCAACTACATGGACAAAGCTAAAGAATGTAATGCTAGGGGTGCCTTGGTGACTCAGTCAAGTGTCCAACTTTGGCTCAGGTCACGATCTCATGGTTTGTGGGTTCGAGACCCACATCGGGCTCTGTGCTGACAGCTCAAAGCCTGGGGCCTGCTTCAGATTCTGTGTTTCCCTCTGTCTCTCTGCCCCTCACCTGCTTGTGCTCCCTCTCGCTCTTTCTTGCTCTCTTTCTCAAAAATAAATAAACATTAAAAAAGAGTGTAATGCTGGGGCGCCTGGGTGGCGCAGTCGGTTAAGCGTCCGACTTCAGCCAGGTCACGATCTCGCGGTCCGTGAGTTCGAGCCCCGCGTCAGGCTCTGAGCTGATGGCTCGGAGCCTGGAGCCTGTTTCCGATTCTGTGTCTCCCTCTCTCTCTGCCCCTCCCCTGTTCATGCTCTGTCTCTCTCTGTCCCAAAAATAAATAAACGTTGAAAAAAAAAATTAAAAAAAAAAAAGAGTGTAATGCTAAAAAAAAATAAGTCAGCCAGTTAAAGACAAATACCATAAGATTTCACTAATATGTGGAATTTAAGAAACAAATGATCATGGGGGAAAAGAAGAGAGAAACTGAGAAACAGACTCTTTATGAAGAACAACCTGGTGGTTACCAGAGGGGAGGTGTGTGGGGGAATGGGTGAAATAGGTGATGGGGTTAAAGAGCATACTTATCATGATGAGTACTGAGTGCTTGTCGTATTATGTACTTTTTGAATCACCACATTGTACACCTGAAACTGCTATAACACTGTATGTTAATCAAACTGAAATTAAAATTAAAAACTTAATAAAAAATAAAATGTCTCATTACCACCTGTATACCTGTGTCCTAATAATATTTGACTCCCACATTTACAAGGAAATTAGCCCTATTTTTTGTGATTTTGGTCATTCTGTCTCCTCCCAACAACAGAAGAGAAGAAACGCATCAGAGTACAGTAAAACCTTGGTTTGAGAGCATAATTCATTCTGGAAGCATGCTTGTACTCCAAAGCACTTGTATATCAAAGCAAATTTCCCCCAAAGAAATAATGGAAAAACAGATGATTTGTTCTACAACCCAAAAATATTCATATAAAAGTTATTATAATACTGTAATATAATATAAAATAATAAAATACAAAATATAAAGAAAAATAAATTAACCTGCACTTACCTTTGAAAACCTTTGTGGCTGGTGTGAGGGAGATAAGAAGGGAAGGGTTATTGTGCGGGATGACTTTCACTATCACTAACAGAATCACTGCTATCTATTGGCTCCATGGAATTTTTTCTTTTCATGCAACTTTAACAAGGAATCTATCCAATGACCTAGAATGAAGCAAAGCATTCCTAAGCTTGTATGGAAAAGCAAAGAACTGTCCATAGGTGCTTTGAAGTGACAAAAAGTACGCTAGTGCCAGTTGTGGGCACTTCCAACATTCTGAAAAATCACTGATTTCTTCCAAGCACCCCTACCTGAGACCAAGCATCTGAGCTTGGGAGACGATCACCCACAATCCTGTAGCAAGAGAGAGAGAGAAGAACCATTGGCTCAGTTGTGATCATGTGACATTCAGCATCATGTACTACTCATATTGCAAGACATTGCTTTTAATCAAGTTAAAATTTATTAGAAATGTTTGCTTGCCTTGTGGAACACTTGCAGAACAAGTTACGGGCAATCCAAGGTTTTACTGTATTAGTAAATGCTGCTGGAGTGCATTCATTCACTTATAGGTATTTTGCATTAGCAATTTGTTATAATTAGCAGCTTGAAAGAGGTGGAGCCATAGAGATAAATAAATGCAATGAAATGTTAGCAGTGCAAGATGTATCCATCCATGCTTTGCTGCTGCTTCCCTGAATTTATCACATGGTTCCACTCAAGATTGGCTGGAACTGGAAGAAAAAGGCTAGAATTTGTTTTGTTGTTACGTTTTGTTTATATGGTTTTTTTTTTGGAGACATAGATATTTATTTAATAGATGGATTATTGAAACATGTTCAATGCTTTCTGAGCTTGTGTGATGTCACAGATTTGCATTGTTTTTTTAGGATAAGCTTCCAGATGACCAATATCAGGAAAAGACAGCAATGGACCTGGCAGCCGAGCAGCTACGCCTTTGGCCTTCTCTGAGCAAATCAACTCAGCAGGAGCTGGTGCAACGTGAGGAAAGCACTGTCTTCAGTCAGGCCATTCATTTTGCAAACCTCATGGTGAACCTGCTGGTTCCATTGGATACAAGTAAGAATAAGCTCCTAAGAACATCAGCACCAGGCGACTGGGAGAGTGGAAGCAACAGCATTGTCACAAACAGGTACCAAAATGTGCACACACGAGACCTTTCTATTCTTGTCTTAGACAATATAAACCATTTTGGGCAAATACTCCTGTACATGTTTCAAAAATTTAAGCATTTTCCTTACCTTCAGACTTGCTTAACTCTTTTTTTTTTCAACTCTTCTATATTAAAAGATCTTCACTTCATCTAATTCTTCTTTTTTTTTAATTTGAGAGAGAGAGCAGGGGAAAGGGGGTGGGAATGAGAGAGAGAGAGAGAGAAAAAGAGAGAGAGAATCTTAAGCAGGTTCCACATGGAGTGCAGAGCCCCACGTGGGGCTAGATTCTATGACCTAAGCTGAAATCAAGAGTCAGACGTTCAACCAAGCCACCCAGACACCCCGTATCTGACTGTTCTTAACCATCTCCCACATTCTCTTCTCTTTTGTGACCTGATATTTCAAATGTCTCACCCACTACAGATCAAGCCCTTCAGTTACTTTCTGCCATAGCAATTTACAGAAAGCAGTCTGGAAAATTACTAATCAACTTCTTGCCAAAGTGATTATTTGTTTCTTGGCCCTCCTTTTTTCAGTGTATGCATTGCATTTGTTTATAATCGTGTCCTCAACCATGCCTTGCTCCCAACCCTACAATGACTTCCAGTATCACGGAGAATAAATCCATGGGCTACAAGGCCTAACCGGATTTGGCCCCTGACAACTTCTCTGACCTTATTTCTTATCATTCTTCTGCCAGTAAAACTGTCTCCCTGCTAATGCTAATCCTCAGGCACTCTAAGCATAATACTGCCTCAGGATCTTTGTACTTGTTCCTACAGTCTGAAATACTCTCCCTGAAATAGTCACAACAATCACTCCCTCACTTCATTTAATTCTCTGGTCATATGTCATCTACTTGGAGAGGCCTTCCTGACTTCCTTATCTTAGTGGCATATCCATCACTCTTTCTCCTACCTTGCATTTTTTTTCTTTCATGACACTTTCTACAACGATTTATTTTCATATATTTGCTTATTGTATGATTCATTCATTGCTGTACCCCCAGCTCTTTGCATATAGTAGACATTCACTAAATATTTGGTTGAACATGTGATTAAATGAATGAATAAATGAACTGCATACCCAACAGTAGTGAAACTCTAACCTTTTAGGTCTTCAGTGATGCTCTAACATCCTGGTAGTTCTTCTGTCATAAATCCTTCTCAGACTCTTTCAGGCAGCTTCTCCTCTCTTTCCATTTTCAATCCCTCTTCCAGGCTCTTCATACTCTCTTAGAAACTCATCCACAAGCCCACATCTCTGACCCCAGTTTCTCAATCCCCCTATCCCAGATACTTAATTTTTGTCAAGAACACTTGAGAGCTTCTGGTCTTCCAGGCTAGTCTACTTTTGTTGTTTTGAAGTCAGTCTTTTGCACCATGTAGTCAGCTGCACAGATCTCTTATTTCTTCCCGCAGAGAGTTATTTTATGTAAACAATGTAACCTGGGCCTTCATCACTTCAAACTATAGATAACCATGCTCCTTGAAAGTCTGCCTAGTGAGCGGCTAAGGCACTCAGGTTCTTTAATGTTTTGGTATGATGTGAGGCCATATTCCCTGTTTAGCTTTTCTTTAAAGCTGTTTCAGCTAATGTGGTTGAAATTGGAGGAAAGAGAACTGAGTAGGTTAGAACAGGCAAATGAATCTTTCCCATGGTTAGCAGTCTAAAAGAAGGCATGGAGGCAGGAGTAACTGTTGAATAGTGGGAACCGAATAAGCAGCCAGGACAGGGATGGAGCTTTTACATCTACCCCATTTCAAATTTATTCCCTTCTGTTGCATGATTTTATCACCTGCAGAAGATCGATGGCTTCACAGTGACTAAAAGGGTTGTGGTTCACTCAAAGAGATAAATATTGTCAAGAGAATGGTTCATAGGTCAGTTTGGTTCAGAAAAATATGCTATATTCTGGGAAAAATTCCTTTACTTTGTCCACCAGAGAACATGTCCCCCAGTTATCAGAGGCCAAAGATAGCCATATTACTTTGTCTGGCTCTGTGTAGTAATTAAGAGAGAACAGCGTTTTTGTTTTGTTTTGTTTTGTTTTTCTGTTTTTTTTATTGTTGTTGTTTTTATGGGTTTTCTTTTAGAAGGTTCAAGTATCAGATAATAAATGAAGGAGTCTATTTTTGTTTTAGTTTCTGTGGTTCCTGAGTTCCCTTTCAGGAGAATGACAGAAGGTATTTGTTATAAAAACAAATCTGGGTCCAAAGGACAATGCCTGACAGTAGCTTTCGAATGCAGGCAAGTAGAATATCATAATGAAAGCAAATTTAAATTGCTATGGAAATTGACTGTGATAGATTAGTCATTTGTTACATTTGAGTACTGACCATGATTTCTTTCCTTGACTTTCTCAGTATTGCAGGAAGTGTAGCTGAGAGCTATGATACAGAAAGTGGGTTTGAAGATTCAGAGAATAATGACATCGCCAATTCTGTTGTGCGATTCATTACCCGATTTATTGACAAGGTTTGCACAGAAAGTGGAGTTACTCAGGATCATATCAAGAGCCTTCATTGCATGATACCAGGTAATCAGTTTGCAGATTAAATTAGAGAACCAGAATATTGGAGATAATTGGGTGAGAATTGTTTTTAGGGGTTTACTTTTTTTTTGGCATAATACCTACAATATTTGTCTTCAGTGTAGTTTAGCAATAATATTTATTTATGTTCTAATTAAATTTTTAACATTTCTAAATTGTGGTAAAATATATGTAGCATAAAATATGGCACTTTAAACTATTTTAAGTATAAAATTCAGTGATATTAATTACTTTCACAGTGTTGTGCAATCATCATCACTGTTACCAAAACTTTTTTTTTTTTTATATAACGTTTATTTATTTTTGAGACAGAGAGAGACAGAGCATGAATGGGGGAGGGTAAGAGAGAGGGAGACACAGAATCTGAAACAGGCTCCAGGCTCTGAGCTGTCAGCACAGAGCCCGACGCGGGGCTCGAACTCACGAACCGTGAGATCATGCCCTGAGCCAAAGTCGGACGCTTAACCGACTGAGCCACCCAGGCGCCCCTGTTACCAAAACTTTTTAACCACCCAAATCATATCACACTCTGTACCCATTAGTCAGTAACTCCCTATTCTCCATCCCCATAGCCCCTGGTAACCTCTATATCTCTGTGAATTTGCCTTTTCTAAATATTGCATATAAGTTAAACCATATAATATTAGTCCTTTTTTGTCTGACTTCTTTCACTTAGCATAATATTTTCAAGGTTCATGCATTTTGTAGCAGGTATCACAATGTCATTCCTTTTTATGGCTGAGTAATACTCCACCATGTGGATATACCACATTTTGTTTATCCATTCATCTGTTGATGGACATTTGGGTTTTTTTGCCTTCTGGCCACTATGAATATTCACATACAAGTATCTGTTTGAGTCCTTATTTTTTTTATCTTTTCGGTATATACCTAGGAGTGGAATTGCTGCATCATATGGTAAATCTGTGTTTAACTTTTTGAAGAACCACCAAACTGTGATTAGTTTTTAATTGTAAAATATTCAGGATTTGTATTCTGCTTATTTTGTGCTCTTTCATTTTGAATACTCTGACTTGTTCTAGGAATTGTAGCTATGCACATTGAGACCCTAGAAGCAGTACATCGAGAGAGTAGAAGACTCCCACCGATACAGAAGGTAATTATTCTAGACTACATGTTTTCAGGGTATAACATCTCTTCTTAAAAACAGCAACAATAGGCTGGTGTGCCCAGAAAATACTTTCCCCTCACCTTTTACAAGATTAACTCCAGTTTTATCATGTAGATCCTCATAAAACAGATACTGAAGTAGAATAGGAGATTCAGCAAAGAAGCAATAATAGCCTCTTGTTGAGTCAGTTTTTATAGGCAGGGCATAAATTATGAACATTTGAACTTCTAAGCCCAAGCCAAGATTTTATGCCCTGCCTACTTCCAGAAAAAAGGACTTAAGGGAGTCACCATAAAAATACCAGGTTCCTGAATCTGTATACATTACAAGCATACGTCACAAGCATCTGGGAAGTCTATTAAAAACTGAGAGCCCAGAATCCCACCTCAGCCTCCTAAACTGGAGTTCCCTGAGACTTGGCCTGGGAATATATACTTTAATAAGCCTCCCAGATGATTATTTTGCAGCTAGTCTGGCACCAGTCTGTAAACCAGTCAGGACCCTCTTACCTATATAACAGAACTATTAAAAATAAATTCAAAGGAAAAGTCAGAAGCCGGATGGACAAGAAAGGTAATTCTATCAGAAATCTGAGACACAGTGATCATTATAACTTTGGCTTTACATTTAGCTCAGAGTTTCCTAGAGCCAACAAAAAGAATAGTACTGATTTATGTAGTTTTTATTGCTTAGTAAAAAATAAGCATATTAGATCTTCAGGAGAGATGAATTTTTTTTCTAGCACTGGTATCTTCAGAGGAGTGTATCATGTGATTGTGTATTTCCCAAGATGCGTAAATGTTCATTATTTGGACATTTATTGTGTTAATCTTCAGTAAAGGTCTAGAAGGGCAGTTCCTTTTTAAGATGCATCTATTTTTCTAAGTATTTGTTTTTTAAATTTACAGAAGTAACAATGTTCTTTGTATAAAATTGAAGCATTAGAGAAATACACATTCTACAAAGTGAAAGTCCTTCATGGTTTTTCCAACTCCACCTCACCTCCACCCTTAACCATGATAGTACCACCTTTAACAGTTTGGTTCATTTTCTCACAACTTGTTCTTTTTCCAGAAAAGGGAATTAAAATATACATACTGGTTTGCAACTTGCTTTAATTTAATAATGTATCCTTGATATCTTTCCATGCCAGTATGTATAGATCTATGTTATTTTTTTTAATGCTTGCAAAACTTTCCATTGAATAGATATTTTAAACATTTTAGTGATTTCCAATTATTTTAGTGTTAATTAGCAAAAAATCTTTTCACATTTGGATGCAAAAACATCAATTCTGCCTCTTCCCAAATCTATTTTCTCTTTTTGGCTACCTAAGCAGTCTGTCTCAGGTTTTTTAGATCTGTGACTGAAAAGATAACTTTGGTCTAAGTGTTGGAAACCCCCCAAGATTTGTGTTTAAAATACCTTCTCTGTTGTTAGCCCAAGATTCTTAGACCTGCTCTACTGCCAGGAGAAGAAATCGTCTGTGAAGGTCTTCGAGTCCTGCTAGACCCTGATGGAAGAGAAGAAGCCACTGGAGGCCTTCTTGGAGGCCCTCAGCTACTGCCAGCAGAAGGAGCCTTATTCCTCACCACATACAGAATTCTGTTCAGAGGGACTCCCCATGATCAGCTGGGTATGACTCATATTAATGCCATCAGAACATGGATATACATGTGCTACTTGAGTTTTGATTCCATTTGTGTGCAGTAATTTGCAGATCATTTCAGATTCAAAGTAAGCCTTTTGTCACCAAGTATTTTTAGAATACTTTTGTCTGTCAAAGCTAATGATAATTTGGATTATAGAATCTAATTTAAAGAACCAAGGGTATCTTCTAAACAGTACATCAATGGTTCAGTGACTGAAACAATCATAATTTCATGAGGAAGCATATTGTGACTTAAGGAGAGTCATAGTATGTAGCTGCTCACAATGTCTCCTGCTGATTTATGCCACTTTTCTGAGTCCTACAGTTAACTGTGTCTTCCAGACACATGATCCCTTTTGTGGAAGGATATGCTAAGCATCACAGGGATGAATAACAAACGAACGAACTACATTTCCCTCTTGGCAAACAACTTCTGTCACTAAACTCCCTCAACCTCTACTTCTCTTTTCCACTACTGTGTGCAGTCTTTCTTATTAGAAAGGAATAGCATGCCCTATCAAGTCAGAATTATCTTTTTTAAATCACTGTAATCTCTATGTAAACTGTGGTTGATGGGAAAGCATGTAAGATTTGGGGTAAAACTGTTGGTCTCCAAATAAGAAGCTCAGATTTAGATTGCTGTTGACCAATCTTGGTATCTTAAGTCTTAAGTTATAAAAGTCCCCTTTTATAAAAGTAGGGAACTGGGCTTGATTGGTGATAGTTCAGTGGTTCTCCCTCCACCTTGACCACATATTTGAATTATCTGGGAAGTTCTAAAAAAAAAACTATCAAATTGTGCCCAACCCTTACACAGTTGAATTAATACCCGAAATAGGATTTTAGGAATGGGGAGACTCAGGCATCCGTGCATTTTTAAACCCCAGAAGTGATTATGATGCATAGTAAGGATTGAGAACCAGGGATAAATGGTCACTTAAAGTTCCTTCTTCATCTGAAATTATTCATTCAGTAACATTTAATGAATATGTACTATATGTGCTGTACATTTTGTTAGTGGAATTTGGATGTATAAAATGCGGTTTCTTTGAAATCTCACAATTGTGTAATTCCTTGCTTAGATAGAATCACGATGGTTTATTATCTTGTTCATAAAAGAGTGTTTATCATATAATAAGCAAAAAAATCATAAAATTCAGTAAACAAAATGGACCCGTAGGTATAGTTATATTCATTTTGAAAAAGCGAAAATAAGCAACTTTTTTCAGCCCTCTCCTGTCGTATTACTATACATAAATTATATTTGTATTTGAAAGCAAATGTAATTTTAAAAGACACTAAATATCCAGTACTTATGTATTTTTTTGTACTACAAGTTGTGAGCTCAATGGCCACAAACATACATTTGGAACATATAAATATGAGATACTTTGTCACTTAAGTTATTCTAATTTATTTCTTTTAAAGAAAGAAAATATGAAAACATATTTAGTGTGAAAGTTTGTATTGTTCTCTTGTTTTTTCCTGTCAATTTTTGGGTTAATGTTGTAATTTAGGGAAATTATTTTTATCAGAGAAACCTTCTTATTTGCCTCTTTTGTTTCTCTTTTTAGACTTCTAATTTAAAATATCTCCTTTAATGACACACAGAAATCTGATAATTTTAAATATGTTATATAAGCATAGGTAAACAACCTATGTATTAAACAAACAACTTACATATTAAACAACTACATTCTAGAACTTAAATTCTTTTTCTTTACACACTTAAAGAGTTTATTATGAATAATCTTACATTTTAGGAAAAGCTCCAAAGTTATCAGAAATGAAATTATCCCTTAATGGAAATACATCACTTTGTGATCCTACTGACCTAGAATTTTTTTTTTTTTTAATAATTTATTGTCAAGTTAGCTAACATACAGAGTAGTCTTCGCTTCAGGAGTAGATTCCCATGATTCATCACTAACATACCACATCCAATGCTGTCACAACAAATGCCCTCCTCAATGCCCATCACCCATTTTCCCTGTCCCCCTAACCCCCATTAACCCTCAGTTCTCTGTATTTGAGAGTCTTGTTATGGTTTGCCTCCCTCTCTGTTTGTAGTTTACTTTTCCTTCCTTTCCCCTATGGTCTTCTGTTAAGTTTCTCAGATTCCACATATGAGTGAAAACATGGTATCTGTCTTTCTCTGACTGACTTACTTCACTCGTAATACTCTCCAGTTCCATCCATGTTGTTACAAATGGCAAGATTTCATTCTTTTTCATTTATGCTAAATAGTATTCCATTGTATGTATATACCACATGTTATTTATCCATTCATCAGTCAATGGACATTTGGGCTCTTTCCATACTTTGTCTATTGTTGATAGCACTGCTATAAACATTGGAGTGATGTGCCCCTTAGAATCAGCACTCCTGTATCCTTTGGGTAAATTCTTAGTATTGCTATTGCTGGGTTGCAGAGTAATTCTATTTTTAATTTTATGAGGAACCTCCACACTGTTTTCCAGAGCAGCTGTGCCAGTTTTCATTCCCACCAACAGTGCAAGAGGGTTCCCATTTCTCCACATCTTCACCAATATCTATTGTTTCCTGAGTTGTTCATTTTAGCCATTCTAATCATGTGAAGTAGTATCTCTATGTGGTTTTGATTTGTATTTCCCTGATGATGACCGATGTTGAGCATCTTTTCATCTGTCTGTTGGGTATCTGGATGCCTTCTTTGGAAAAGTGTCTATTCATGTCTTCTGCCCATTTCTTCACCGGATTATTTGTTTTCGGGTATTGAGTTTGGTAAGTTATTTATAGATTTTTGATACTAACCTTTTATCAGATATTGTCATTTGCAAATATCTTCTCCCATTCTGTTGGCTGCCTTTTAGTTTTGTTGATTCTTTCCTTTGCTGTGCAGAAGCTTTTTATCTTGATGAGGTCCCAATAGTTAATTTTTGCTTTTGTTTCCCTTGCCTCAAGTAAGAAGTTGCTGCAGCCAAGGTGAAAGAGGTTATTCCCTGTTTTCTCCTCTAGGATTTTGATGGTTTCCTGTCTTACATTTAGGTCTTTCATCAATTTTGAATTTATTTTTGTGTATAGTGTAAGAAAGTGGTCCAGTTTCATTCTTCTGCATGTTGCTGTCCAGTTCTCCCAGCACCATTTGCTAAAGAGACTGTCCTTTTTCCATTGGATACTCTTTCCTGCTTTGTCAAAGATTAGTTGGCCATATATTTGTGGGTCCACTTCTGGGTTCTCTATTCTATTCCATTGGTCTATGTATCTGTTTTTGTACCAATACCATACTGTCTTGATGATTACAGCTTTGTAGTACGGGCTAAAGTCCAGGATTGTGAGCCTCCAGCTTTGGTTTTCTTTTTCAGGATTGCTTTGGCTATTCAGGGTCTTTTCTGGTTCCATGCCAATTTTAGAATTGTTTGTTCTAGCTCTGTGAAGAATGTTGGTGTTATTTTGATTGGGATTGCATTGAATGTGTAGATTGCTTTGAGTAGTTTTGACATTTTCACAATATTTGTTCTTCCAGTCCATGAGGATGTAATGTTTTTCCATTTCCTTGTGTCCTTTTCTATTTCTTTCCTAAGATTTCTATAGTTCTGAGCATACAGATATTTTACCTCTTTGGTTAGGCTTACTCCTAGGTATTTTATGGTTCTTGGTGCAATTATAAATGGGACCAATTCCTTGATATCTCTTTCTGTTGCTTCATTATTGTTGTATAAAAATGCGACCAATTTCTGTACACTGATTTTATATCCTGTGACTTTGCTGAATTCATGTATCAGTTCTAGCAGGGTTTTGGTGGAGTCTTTCAGGTTTTCCATGTAGAGCATCATGTCATCTGCAAAGAGTGAGAGGTTGACTTCTTCTTTGCCAGTTTGGATGTATTTTATTTCATTTTGTTGTCTGATTGCTGAGGCTAGGGCTTCCAACACTATGTTAAACAACAATGGGTGAGAATGAACATCCCTGTCATGTTCCTGATCTCAGGTAGAAAGCTCTCAGTTTTTCCCCATTGAGAATGATATTAGCCTTTCTTTCTTCTTGAGATAGGCCTGGATGGCAATGTATTTTCCTGTTAGGACTGCCTTTGCTGTATCCCAAAGGATTTGGACTGTTGTGTTTTCATTTTCATTTGCTTCCATATATTTTTTAATATATTCTTTACTTTCCTGGTTAATAACCTATTCATTATTTAGTAGGATATTCTTTAACCTCCATGTATTTGGGGGCTTTGTAAATTTTTTCTTGTGGTTGGTTTAAAATTTCATAGCATTGTGGTTTGAAAACATGCATGGTTTGTTCTCAATCCTTTTATATTTGTTGAGGGCTGTTTTGTGACACAATATGTGATCTATTTTGGAGAATGTTCCATGTGCACTTGAGAAGAATGTGTATTCTGCTGCGTTTAGATGAAAAGTTCTGAATATCTCTGTTAAGTTCACCTGGTCCAATATGTCATTCAGAGCCATTGTTTCCTTATTGCTTTTTGTCTAGATGATATGTCCATTGTTGTGAGTGGAGTATTAAAGTCCCCTACAATCACAGTATTTTTATCTGTACGTTTATTTATGTTTGTGATTAATTGATTTATATATTTGGGTGCTTTCATGTTGGGGGAATAAACATTTATAATTTTTAGCTCTTCTTGATGGATAGGCCCCCAATTATGATATAATACCCTTCTTCATCTCTGATTACAGTCTTTGTTTTAAAGTCTAGTTTGTCTGATATAAGTATGGCTACTTCGGCTCTCTTTTGACATCCAGTAGCATGATAGATGGTTCTCCATCCTTCACTTTCAGTCTGAAGGTGTCTAAAATGAGTCTCTTCTAGGCAGCATATAGATGGATTTTGTTTTTTTATACATTCTGATACCCTTTGTCTTTTGATTGGGGCATTTAGTCCATTTACATTCAGAGTGATTATTGAAAGATACAGATTTAGTGTCATTGTGTTATCTGTAGATTTCATGCTTGTGGTGATGTCTCTGGTCCTTTGTAGTCTTTACTGCTTTCTACTCACAGAGTCCCCCTTAGGATCTCCTGCAGGACTGGTTTAGTGGTCATGAACTTTAGTTTTTGTCTGGGAAAGCCTTTATCTCTCCTTCTATTCTGAATGACAGCGTTGCTGGATAAAGGATTCTTGGCTGAATATTTTTCCTATTCAGCACATTGAATATTTCCTGCCACTCCTTTCTGGCCTGCCAAGTTTCAATGGACAGGTCTGCTACTACCCTTATGTATCTACCCTTATGGTTAAGGCCCGTTTGTCCCTAGCTGCTTTCAGAATTCTCTCTTTATCTTTGTATTTTGCCAGTTTCACTATATGTTGTGGTGTTTACCTGTTTTTGTTGATTTCGAAGGGACTTGGATGTCTGTTTCCTTCCCAAGATTAGGGAAGTTCTCAGCTATAATTTGTTCAAATAAACCTTCTGCCTCTTTCTCTCTTCTTCTTCTTCTGGAACTCCTATGGTACAGATATTATTTTGTTTCGTTGAATCACTTAGGTCTCTAATTCTCCCCTCGAGATCTAGTAATTTCCTTTCCCTCTTTTTCTCAGCTTCATCATTTTCCATAATTTTATCTTCTATTTCACCTATTCTCTCTTCTGTT
This sequence comes from Lynx rufus, assembly GCF_022079265.1. NCBI lineage: Eukaryota > Metazoa > Chordata > Mammalia > Carnivora > Felidae > Lynx > Lynx rufus. Next base: position 66,586,962 of record NW_025814897.1, on the reverse strand, counting down.
TCTTCCATCCTTGCTGTCACTGCATCTCGTTTATTTTGCATCTCATTTACAGCATCGTGACTATTTCTTAGGTCCTTGATCTCTGTAGCAGTAGATTCTCTGCTGTCTTCCATACTTTTTTCAAGCCCAGCCAGTAGTCTTATGACTATTACTCTAAATTATTGTTCAGATATATTGTTTATATCTGTTTTGAGCAATTCTCTTGCTGTCATTTCTTCCTGGAATTTCTTTTGAGGAGAGTTCTTCCATTTTGTCATTTTGGCTGAGTTTCTGTCTTTTATGTGTTTTTAAAAGCTTGTTATATGGGGGCGCCTGGGTGGCGCAGTCGGTTAAGCGTCCGACTTCAGCCAGGTCACGATCTCGCGGTCCGTGAGTTCGAGCCCCGCGTCGGGCTCTGGGCTGATGGCTCAGAGCCTGGAGCCTGTTTCCGATTCTGTGTCTCCCTCTTTCTCTGCCCCTCCCCTGTTCATGCTCTGTCTCTCTCTGTCCCAAAAATAAATAAACGTTGAAAAAAAAAAATTTTAAAAGCTTGTTATATGTCCTGTACCTGTGAGTACTACTGTATTAGATAGGGATCATACACTATGCAGGGCCTGGCACTTTAGGAAGTGTTTTTGGAGTGTGTTGCATGCCCTCTGTTGCACTTTGGCTGCTCTATCCCACTGCTCATAGTGGTGGATTGTTTGGACCTTCCACCAGATTTTCTTTGATTTGTTTGTTGAAGTAACTCTGGAGAAAAGGGGTGGGGGAGCCCTTATCCCACACAAAGAAGGAAGTGAAAGGGGCAAAAAAAGAAAAAAAAATATCAGGCAGAGAATCAAAAAAACTATAAGGCTTAATCCAGAGAGAGGAAAATAAAGAAGAAGGAGATACAGAAAAGGTGTAAAAAGAATAGAGTAAAAATGCCTGATTAAACAAACAACCAGAACAGAGAAATAAAGAAAAAGGATATATTTATATATAATAGGAATTGACCAAAAATCAAATCAGAAACTATGAGCCTGATTCCACAAGAAAGAGAAAAGGAAAAAAAGAGAGAGAGAAGAATAAAAAGAAAAAGAAAGGAAAAATGAAAAGAAGGAAAGAAAAGTGGAGGGGGTGGGAGAACAGTAATATGCAAGACCACAGGACTGTTGTCTGTTGGCACCTGGGACTGGTGGCTGGTCTGGAGGAGAGGCCGTCTGGTTCACTCAGTGACAGTTCCACTTCAGTAGATAAGCAGTTACCTAGCACTGAGGAGCCAGGTTTGGTGTAAGCGGATCCCGCCTCCACTGGGGGCTGCTATTCTGTTCCCTGAAACCCCACCATGTTAGTGATGGGCAAAAAAATGGCAATACTCCAGTCTCTCCTCCCCAGACAGGGTGTCTCAAGCCATGCTATTCAGGCAGCCCTCACAGAATAGTGTGGGCAGTCAGCTTGCCCTGCTTCACGGTCTCTCACGCCTCCTAGGCACTCAACTGGGATTCAAAACCTGATGTCTCACAGGATCCCACCCCAGGTGAACCTGGTTCTGGAGTAGTGCCAGTCCACCCAGCCAACAAAGGACCTCTGGCTGGTGCCCACAGGGTCTTTTATCCTTGGGGGGAGCAATAAACCCTCTTCCCACAGTACTCAAGGGAAGGGACTCTTATCTCCCAGTGCACCCCTGAGATCCCTACTGTGCTCTGGGGCTGGCTCCCTCCCACCAGGCACATGCACACAGGAGCAGCTCAGGTCTGGAGAAAGTTGCACACCCCTGAAAACTCTGATCTTTGACTTGTAAGCCTGTTTGCAAAGTAGAAACTGGCTCTCTCCATATTTTTTGTTCCCCAGTCTGTGGCCCAGAGAGGTTTTTCTCTTATCCAAATACAATCCCACACTTCCACAGCCTCTCTTTCTCTTCCTTTTGTCCCTCCACAGAAGGACATACCCCTCTCCGTGCCTACGCCACCCATTTTATCTCTCCCAATTTGCATACATGCACCTCTGTCCCGCCAAGCTGTCTCTTTCCACCTGTGGAGATTTTTCTGTCACTCTGCAGCATGTATTCCTGGGTGTTCCAAGTGTTCCAACCTCAATACAGCTGTGTTTGAGGGACAAGGGAAATTCCAGTCCTCCTACTTCTCTGCCATCTTAACTCCTCCCTAGAACTTAAATTCTGTATACATCCTAATTTTGTTTAGCCTCTGGATATGAGCTTAACATTAAAGAATAATCAGAATTTTCCAGGTTAAGAGTTGACAGATCCAGGGAATGAGAAATTCTGATGATGAATCAGGGAAATACAAATTAAAACCACAATGAGATACCACCTCACACCAGTCAGAATGGCTAAAATTAACAACTCAGGCAGCAACAGATGTTGGCAAGGATGTGGAGAAAGAGGATCTCTTGCACAACTGGTGGGAATGCAAACTGGTGGAACCAGTATGGAAAACAGTATGGAGGTTTCAAAAGATTAAAAATAGAACTACCTTATGACCCAGCAATTGCGCTACTAGGTATTTATACAAGAGATACAGGTATGCTGTTTCGAAGGGGCACATGCACCCCAATGTTTATAGTAATGCTATCGACAATAGCCAAAGCATGGAAAGAGCCCAAATGTCCGTTGACAGATGAATGGTTAAAGAAGATGTGGTGTACACACACACACACACACACAATTGAGTATTACTTGGCAACACCAAAAAGAATGAAGTCTTGCCATTTGCAACTACGTGGATGGAACTAGAGGGTATTATGCTAAGTGAAATTAGTCAGAGAGAGACAAATATCATATGACTTCACTCATGTATGGAATTTAAGATACAAAACAGATGGACATAAGGGAAGGGAAGCAAAAATAATATAAGAACAAGGAAGGGGACAAAACATAAGAGACTCTTAAATACAGAGAACAAACTAAGGGTTGCTGGAGGGACTGTGGGTAGGGGGTGGGCTAAATGGGTAAGGGACATTAAGGAAGACACTTATTTGGATAAACAATGGATGTTATACATAGGGGATGAATCACTGGAATCTACTCCTGAAATCATTATTGAATTATATGCTAACAAACTTGGATGTAAATTAAAAAATAAATAAGTAAATAAAAAAAATTCTGATGATGAAAAGTGGATGTATGTATGAACTCAGATAAACCCAGTTCACTTCTCACCTCCTCTGGCTTACTAGACAAGGTGCTTTGCCCATCGCTGCTCCTGTTCTGTTACTTGTACCACCGCCTGACATCCCCTCCTCTTTCCCTCTGCCAGTCCAAACCTATACTCTCTTCAAAGCTCACCTTCCCTCTCACTTCTTCCAGGAATCATTTTCTAGTCATCTAGCATTCAGAAATCTTCTCCCTTTCTGAAATACTTAAAGCTTTGTATCCTCAAATCTGGGAGCTAATTACATGTTGTTGTATTCTGCATGTGAATCTCCTCTCCCATGGGGAACTTTGGACTCTCCAAGAGAGACTTCGTGTGTCCTACTTATTTTCTAGACTCACATCTTTGCAACCTTGGGTAGTTGATAAATAATTATTTATATTTTCCCTTCCTTGCTTTAATACTTAAATTCCTAAAACTCTTCAGCCTAAGCTTAGTCCTGTATCTTCTGAAGGTACAAATACATGGTAAAACACTTTTTACCACATATGGAAACACATCTTAAAAACCTTTTCTTTTTTGCTTTATACTTACATTAAATATCATGGATGTCTTTAAGATTAAGAATCTTGAAAATTGCCTTAAGCCGGGTGATCTTGTGTAGTACACGGCAGGTTGGGGAAATAGAAAGAATGAAGACAGACAGACTGTGACAGTTGCTTCACTCCAGGAAAGAATCATGTTTCAAGAGTGAATTGCCATGCAATAAAATTAATGAATGTGATTCTAGAATCATTGCATTTTGTCTCACTGCATTCCTAGGTATTGTCCTTTCCAAATACATTTCTTTAGCAGAGGCTGATAAAATGAGGAGCAGAGACTCTGTAAATAACCTGTAAAGTGTTATTGCTGAGCCTGTGTCTTGCTTTCCTGTAGTTGGGGAGCAGACAGTTGTGCGGAGTTTTCCCATTGCCTCCATCACCAAGGAGAAGAAGATTACGATGCAGAACCAGCTCCAGCAGAACATGCAAGAGGGACTGCAAATTACATCAGCATCCTTTCAGGTATTAAGAAAGGGAACCATTCTTCTGTTCAAAAGTTCTCTGGCACCTGGGTGACTCAGTCAGTTAAACATCTGGCTTCAGCTCAGGTCATGGTCTCATGGCTCGTGAGTTTGAGCCCTATATTCAGCCCTATATTTGTGCTGATAGCTCAGAGCCTGGAGCCTACTTCAGATTCTGTATCTCCCTGTCTGTCTGCCCCTCCCCAACTCACACTCGCTCACGCTATCTCCCTCTCTGTCTCTCCCAAAAATAAATAAATGTTAAAAATATAAAATAAAATAAAGATAAAAGTTTTCTACAAATGATGTGGCCACTTTCTGTGATCATGGAGTCCAAAGTTAGAAGATAAGGAGGATTAGAGGGTCTGAGAGGGTAATCTTCAACTGAGTAAACCCATGAATCATCTTGTACTTAATCCCTCACTTCCTGAATCCTTTGGCCAACTGAGTACCAAAAGATTATCTGTCAATATTTAGATCTCAGAAATTCTGACACACACAATTGACTGTTGTTCTCTGCCAACTCATACCTTTGTGTTTGATAAAAGCTTTAGATAGAAAGCAATTCTCTTGGCATCTCTTTCAGAAGGAAGTGCCCGATGGCCCTTCTGTGGAAGAGATAAAACTCTAAGAATTACACTCAGGGCTAAAGTACTATTGGTACTAACTAAATAACCTCTAATTAAGCAGAGAATTTTCTAGGGGTTTTTGAACATATCAGAACTTATGGAATTATTGATGCAAAACAGACACTGGGGGCACCTGGGTGGCTCAATCGGCTAACTGTCTAACTCTTGATTTCGGCTCAAATTATGATCTCACAGTTCATGAGATCCAGCCCCACATCAGGATCTGCACTGCTTGGGATTCTCTCTTTCCTTCTCTCTCTGCCCTTCCCCTGCTCACTTGCTCACTCTCTCTCTCTCTCTCAAAATAAAAATAAGAATAAATTTTTAAACTCTGACACTGGAAGAGTGATCTTTTCTTAGTTTTTCCTTTTTACAATTCTGAGTCTGTGATATTTTGCTCTTCCTATTTTTATGCCTTGTCTCTGACTTCTCAGATTTTTAAGTGCTCCAATTCTTGCATCATTCCTCCTAGCCAGGAAGCCACCCCTAGAACCTCCGTGTGCTTATTGTGTGAAATGTGAGGCTGCTGACCTCTAAACTCCAGACCTTCTCCCATCACCTGGGGAGAGAAGCCTCCCAGGGATTTCTTCACTGTTCCAACTGCCAAAGGACTTTAAACTAGAATATTGCTTGACTATACTGGTTAGGATTCTAATCAAACAGACTTTTTTCTTACTAGACTTATGGTATCTTGGGGTAAGAAGAGACTTCCTGTGGCCAAATTCCCTGTCTAGAACCAACAGTTGAGGAAAAAAAGGACATGTTACCTGCTTCATCCACTATAAGTTAATTTCCCTATCCCATCATAGAAAAGATGGTCTTAAAGAAACCCAACTTTAAGATACATGATTTTCCTTACCAACAAACCATCTATGACAAGTAAACCTTTCTGAGCTATTTTTAAAAAATAAAACATTATATTCCATGATATCCAAGGTCCCCTCAACCTCTGGACTTCTGCCATTTAGTATTATTTTCTTTTATTTCAGTAACTTGAGGAGAAGTTCCCTGGAAATCCTTAATGCCTCTAATGTATTTTATCTCTTTTGTCTCTAGTTGATTAAAGTAGCGTTTGATGAAGAAGTGAGTCCAGAAGTAGTAGAGATCTTTAAGAAACAGCTGATGAAGTTCCGTTATCCTCAGTCCATTTTCACCACCTTTGCTTTTGCTGCTGGACAAACTACCCCACAAATAATTTTACCCAAACAGAAGGAAAAGAACACCTCCTTCCGGTAAGAAGACAGTCAAGTTTCTTCATTTCAGCGTTTTCATAGCTGACTGTCAGGGGAAGTGACCTATCCTGTGGGTCAGTGTATGCATAATTGCTCGTTTTGTTTGCCATTCTGTCAAGCCCATTGGACCAAGCTCAGAAAGTTATAGAGCAGCAGCACTGATGTATGTAACAAGTTTCAGCAACTAAAAGCTACAAGAAGTTTTGACCAATATGTCCATTGCTTATGATATATTTTTAGAGAGTGAAATTCTGTTTTCCCTTTTCCCCATATTAATCACTTTCTAACTGCCTTTGAGCACCCTTCAGTTTTCTTTGATGTCCAGGCCTACTAGACAGTTTTTCTTTGACCTAGAGATGGGAGCCTTTATTTTTTCTTTTTTTATAACTTTTTCTTTTGATACAATTTCAAATTTACAAAAAAAAGTTACAACATAATACAAAGAATTCCTGTATACCATTTACCAAGATTCACCAATTGTTTGTTTTGTTCCATTCTCTTTATCATTCTCTCTCATATATATTGTTTTCTAAACCACCTGAGTTATACATATAATACCTTTTTAGCCTTAAATATATCAATATATATTTTCTAAGAACAGACCACAGTATATAACCAGGAAACTTAGTTGGTATAAAACTTTCATCTAACCCAGAGTCCTTATTCAAATTTTGCTGATGATCCTTTATAGCTACATTTTTTTTCTGCCTAGTACAGAATCAGGCATTGCATTTACTTGTCATATTTCTTTAAAGGAACCCTTATTTTCTGATGAAATTTTTAGTAATTTATGTTGAAACTTTTACATTTCAGTTATTACAGAATAACAATTGCATAAAAATTATCTTCAATTAGTGATAAAATATAGGAGCCAAAAGTTGAGTTCATTCACCATTAATCACCTAGAATTTGGGCATCTGCCAGTACAAATTACATATTAGGGAGGAGCATGAAGACTTTGGAGAAAAGCCCTTCCCTTTGCCTGAAAGTAAGATAAACTGGAGATTATATAGAAGAGTTGAGGACCCAGAGAGTGTGTCATTACTAAATGGTATAGCTGACCACCTGTGCCACTGTTACCTGCTAAGTGAAGGAGACCATGCAGATCCAGAAATGATACATTGAAACATGAACAGCTTCCTAGGTATTTACAGTGGTGAGGCCAGCAACTTGTCTTAGCACTGTGGAATCACAGAGGAGCCTGTGATATCTATTATCCCAGCCCTCTATGGAAGAAACAAAAGTTTGTGTGGCATTTTATGTTTAGAACCTATGGACTAGAAGAGGAAATATATGCACACACACACACACACACACACACACACACACACACGTATACCCACATACAAAATCAACCTTACTGTATCAAGCTTATGCTATTCACCTGCAACAGAGACATAGCAATTTTAAAATTTAAAACATCTTAGAATTGTCTTGAGTATGTAAGCATTTACAGGGTCAGAAGGCAGGACACTATGCATACACACTTAAACATGGTGCTAACTATAATTATCATATAGTTATGATATATAACTCAAAGAAATATATGATATATGATATCATATATATCATATATATATGATATATATTATATGTCATATATATATGATATATAACTCAAAGAAAAGCCTATGAGTTAGTAGAAAGAGTTTGAATCAGTAGAGAAGGGGGCAGACTGGCTTCCATGCAGGAGGACTGCTACCGGCATAGTTTGTAGGAGCTCGTGGGAGCAGTGGCATGGATAACCAGAGTGCATTGAGGGGCATGTTTGACCAAAAAGCCAAACTGAGTTTAGATTTGGGAAAGTAGCTTATGTCCCACTCTAGGTTCTTGCACTTGTTGCCTACAGCCCTCCTGATGACAACAGTGTTTTATAGGAAATTAGTCTGCTGCCATGTAAAAAATGATTTAAGAACAGACTTGCTGAAGGTCTGGACAATACTAGTAGCTGTGGGAATGGAGAAGAAATAAGTTGAGCTGTGTAGGTATCAAAAAGTGTAAATGGTGTCTTCCTATTAAATTGATGTTGTCTTTGGTTTTATGACTTACAGTATCTTCTCAAAAACAATTGTGAAAGGTGCCAAAAGGGCAGGAAAAATGACAATTGGGCGGCAGTATTTATTGAAGAGGAGGACAGGGACAATTGTGGAAGAGAGAGTGAATCGTCCTGGATGGAATGAAGAAGATGACATATCAGGTATGTGAGAAGTCCTTTTTCCTTCATGACTCAGTTTTATTCTTTCTTCTTATATGAGTAAGAATAAGAGACTCATGTTGTTTCCATTAAACCTTGACTCACAAGAACCTAGATCTCATAATAAGATTAGAGGCACTTACTAGCTTCTCAGAATTGGAAAAAAAATATTTTATTTTCCCAATATTCCATTGTTCAGCTAAGATTCTGTTAAATTATGTTTCTCTGTTACTAAATCCACAAAGGTGGTTGGCCATTGTTACGTGGGTCTCATCAAAGGGAGAAAGAAAGAAACCCCAGTGCATAGAGAATTTAGGTATAAAGTAATCCCCAGTACCTTGTCATTATGCAATAAGAATAAGGAAACAAGGACATTGGGTATTCAAAATCAAAGATTTGTGTTTGGAATGAGAACATTGTGGATACTCTTAATCAAAATGAGGGACCAAAGATGAAGGGATCCTTAGATGGTAAGAAAAAAAATGCCTACTACATATTCAAAAGAACAGAATCTGAGAAGCTAAGATTCTTCTCGGTTGGGAAAATAGAGGCAGAAAAACAGTCACAAAATGTCTGTTTTCTATTTCTTAACCCATTACAGAGTATGCTTATGGAATTAACACTAGGGATAATCTGATCTAGTAGGAGGCAGGATGCCTTTGCACCCTTTTTCTTTTCAAGATCTTAGAATCAATCACCAGTAACTATACCACTACTACTTCTACTAATAATAATAGCAAAGAACCTTTTGAAGAAAGAAACCTCATGTTTTAAGAGATCACTGGCTAAAGGTCTCCATTTCAGTATGGGTAGCTACATACTCTGAGAGCAATGAACAGACCCACTATGTATTACTGAAACAACCATTTTTTGGAATTCTGGCCTCTTTACAGTCACATGGAAAGCCATAAAAAATTATCCATCACTACTGACTCTTCTAATTTGAAGTTTTAATGATTACACAAAAGAAAAACTATTATTCTATGATAATAATGCCACCAAAACACCAAATTACATAATGTTCTGTGCTTCTCTGAAAATAAGAGGCCAACACAAAGCTGATACCTGATGATATGTTTGCATTGTGAAGTTTACGAACTAAAATACAAAGTCTTGTATTTGTAGGGATAAGCTGTTAGGGTTTTTTTTTTCTTTTTAAATGGAAGAGAGCCTTATTATTTCCCTTGAGGTTACATATCTTTGAGTACATATCCAAAAATTCTGAAACTTTAATTTGGTTTCTCTCACTGTAGAAATAAATAAAAAAGTAAATTAGGACAGTTCTTAACATGGACTTTTTTTTTCAGTTAGAACATAATGGTACCCATTAGGAATGTTGGGTTTTTTTTAAATCCTCCCCAAAATGCTTGATTATTGGGTAAATCCTTCCACATCTAAAATCTTAAGAGATTCTGTAACCTGTGATTGCAACATTGTGAGGGAGTTTCCTATGTGTACCACATCCTCTGACAAAATATTTTCCACAAAAAAAGTATAGTGTCTTGATACCCCTCTAAGAAAGGTCTTTTCCCACCAGTGAATTTCTGCTTAATCTAGAAATTTCTAATAAAAGTTTATGTTCTGAAAAGTTAACTGAAATGTGGATGATGAAGTTTGTGTAGAGATTATATTAAAGATAAATTTTACTGATGAGTTAGCTTCTGACAGAGTTTGAGTGTTTATTTCATAGAGTCCTAAATAGAAATCACTATACTTTGGCATTAGTAAACAAGCTAGATTGAAACAGAAAAATACGGCTAATGAATTCAAAATTATATTGTTTTTAGAAACTTTGAGTTAATTTCCCTGGCATTTTTTTAAAGTTTATTTATTTATTTATTTAAGTCAATTCTACACCTGGGGCACTTGCATGGCTCAGTCAGTTGAGCATCCGACTTTGGCTCAGGTCATAATCTTGCAGTTTGTGAATTCAAGCCCCACATCGGGCTCTCTGCTGTCAGTGCAGAGCCTGCTTCAGATCCTTTGTCTCACTCTCTCTCTGCCCCTCCATTGCTCATGCTCACCATCTCTCTCTAAACTAAATAAAAGCATTTTTAAAAAAAAGAACCATGGGAATCTATCCCTGAAACCAAGAACACGCTGTACACACTGTATGTTAGCCGATTTGACAATAAATTATTGTCATAATTAAAATTGTTTTAATTAAAAGTTTTTTAATTAAAAACAAAAAGAAAGAAAGAAGGCTCTGCACCCAACGCAGGGCTCAAGCTCACAACCCCAACACCGAGAGTTGCATGCCCTTCCAACTGGGCCAGCTAGGCGCCCCTTCCCTGGCATTTTAAGTTAATTTCCCTCACATTTTGAGCTTCTGATATTTTATTTCTTGACTATCCATTACTGTTTTAATTTATGTTTGGACATAATGATTCTTCAAAGAATTAATATGATTTAAACTGTGACATACATAGTGCCTGTAGCCCTAATATAAAACTCTCTTGGTTTAAGAATCCTCTTCAGAGGGAAGCTTTTAATCCTCTACTTTGAGCTATATCATTTTTTCAAAATCTGTTTCTGCATTCACAGTTTCAGATGATAGTGAACTCCCCACAAATACCACTCTGAAGGCCTCAGAGAAGTCTACAATGGAACAGTTAGTGGAAAAAGCTTGTTTCAGAGACTATCAGCGTTTAGGTTTGGGAACCATAAGTGGCAGCTCTTCTCGCTCAAAACCAGAGTATTTTCGAATCACTGCCTCCAACAGGATGTATTCACTCTGCCGGAGGTAAGTCTGTTAGTGGCCTCTAAAAAGACACCTTTCCTTTCTTCCATTTGAGTCTTGAATGGGCTATTTGTCTCCATAGCCCAGAGGGAGAAAAATGCCAGAAAACTAGGAGCAAGATCTCCAGGGAAATGTGTGTTTAAGAGGTACTTTTTATGCAGCATGAGTAAGCATCTCCTTGGCATTCTCAGAAGTATAATTACATTACTGAACAGTGCCTAGATTAGATCAAAGAGTGAAAGGTAAAAGTTTTTGTCTCCTATATGATTTTTTCTTGTCTTTCTCTTCCCATTTGCATCTTTTCTAGCATCTATGCCTGAAGATAAGTTGAAATAAAATAGGATTTGCCCAGGCAGATAGGAGAGATGAAGGTCTGCTGTAGGCTAGGGGTCCACAAACTTTTTCTTTAAAGGGCCAGATACTATATATTTTCAGTTTTGCAGGCCATATGGTCTCATTGCAGCTACTCATCTCTGCCAAAAAGCAGCCATAGATGGTAAGTAAATGAATAGGCAGGGCGTGTTTTGGCCCACGGGCTGTAATTTGTTGACCCAAGTGTAGGCAGGGTTTTCTTATGCTGTCTAATTAGAATATTTCCAAGGGAAAGTACTTAAAGAATGTAAATGAACATGTTTTCTTGTTTCTATTCTTGTCATCTTTCACTGTTTCCTATATCAGTAAGGCCCTATTTCATGCTTTATATTTTTTAAAACTACATTCTGCCATGTACAAGTTTAATCATTTTCATCTCTGGGTAAGCTGTTTCCTTTGCATTCATAAATTCTTGCTTTGATTAAACAGAATAATGCTGTGAAAGCACTTTGTACATATTTTAGAAAGTTGTCTTAATGTTACTATTAGTTTCAACCCCACTGTTCTTAAAGAACTATAGGTATCTCATTTTAAATGACAGTTTAAATTTATAAATACTTGGCCAACAGATGAAAAGATACTCAACATCCCTCATCATCAGAGAAATGCAAATCAAAACCACAATGCAAACTGGTGCAGCCACTCTGGAAGACAGTATAGAGGTTTCTCAAAAAGTTAAAAATAGAACTACCATATGATCTAGTAATCGCACTATTGGATACTTAACCAAAGAATATGAAAACACTAATTCAAAAGGATATATGCATCCCTATGTTTATAACAGCACTATTTACAATAACCAAATTATGAAAGCAGCCCAACTGATGAATGGATCAAGAAGTACACACATACACACACACACACACACACACATATGCACACAATGGAATATTACTCAGCCACAAAAAGGAATGAAATCTTGCCATTTGCAGCATAGATCTAGACAGTATAACATGTATGGATATGGAGAGTATAATGCTAAGTAAAATAAGTCAGTCAGAGAAAGACAAATACCATAAGATTTCACTTGTGTGTAGAATATGTATTTCGCTTATATGTAGAATTTAATAAACAAAACAAATGAACATAGGGAAAATAAAACAGAGAGAGAGACAAAGTTAACAGACTCTTAACTATAAAGGGCAGATGGTTACCAGAGAGAAGGTGGCTGGGGGGACGGGTGAAATAGGTGAAAGAGATCAAGAGTACATTTACCTTGATGAGCACTGTGTGGTGTATACAATTGTTGAATCACTATATTGTAACCTGAAACTAATTGAACATTATTTCAACTATACTGGAATTAAAATTAAGAAAAAGAAAAAGACCAAAGACATGCAGGATTGAGTGAGAGGTTTAATGTGATTGGTGCTTCTGTTGGAGATAATAGAGGAAATGCCAATATTAAAGAACTAACTGCAGGGAATTTTTCAGAATTGCTGAGAGAAACCAGTCCCCAGGTCCAGGAAGCCAAAATGAATCCAAAGCAAATAAGTCCTCATCTAGAGGTATTGAACTGAACCCGCAGAACATCTAAGAAGAGGACACCAAGCAGTCAGAGAAAAGAGAAAGTTCACCAAAACAGGAATAGCAATGATGAATGACATTTCGGTATCAACAAAGTAAGAAGGCAATGGAATCAAATCTTCAGTAAGCTAAAGAAAATAATCATCAACCTAGGTTGTACACACAACAAAAGTATTTTTCAAAAATAAGGCAATTAAAAGTATTTTCAGAAAAACAAAAACATATATAATAAAAAATACCATTATGAAACTTGAGAAACAAGTGGGAAATACAGTTTGAGATTTGGGCCAAATAAAAATTTTTCATTAAGTACTGAAAGATTGTGATTCTGTTGAGTATGCAATAATTTTCCTGGATACTCTATCCTTCTAATTAAATTCTTTTTGTAGATAGTGTAAGTCGTGGTGTCAAGGTGTAATGTCCTGCTGTTTGGGAAGCATGCTATCAAAATCCTGCCTGCCAGTGAGAAAACAGACCTCATTTCTCATTTTGATCTGTCAGAAACAAAATAAAATAACAGACCACTTATTAGAGCCCTTGTAATAAAATGTTTGTAGTGATATAAAATAATATATATCCCTCAAATAATATATTAGGAAGAAAGGAATGGAATAATAAAAAATAATCCAAAAGAAGGCAGAAAGGAGAAAAAGGGGAACACAGAACAGATGGAACAAATAGAAAGCAAATGGTAAGATGGTAAATTTAAATTCAAATATATCAGTAATTACATTACTTATCAATTGACTAAATGTTCCAATTAAAAGAAAAATATTACCAGAATTTTGTTAAAGCTTTATGCTGCTTTAAAGGGAGATACCTAATATACAAGAATTCAGAAAAGTCGAAAGTAAGAGTACAGAACAAATACACCGTGCAAAACTGCCTTTTACAAAATCACACATGACAATTCATTATGACCAAGTGGAGTTTATTGTAAGAATACAAAACTGGCTTGAAAATTGAAAAACAATCAGTATAATTCACCATCTTAAAAGAATTAAAAAGAAAAAATATGTTGCATTACAGGAGGGGAACCAAAGCAGAAATGGCTACTGTGAGCCTGGTCCAAAGCATGCAGTGATGGAAGGTCCTGGAGACAGTACGTGGTGGGACAGCCAGACAGAAGATTCCTCTAGGCCAGAGAGGCAAGGGAAACTGTAGGGGCGTGTGATCCTCAAGCCCACCCCTCCCTCCTCCTATGGAAATTCGTGCGCAAAGCTTGAATATTTGCCTCTGGGGGGATCTCAAACTCAAGTGCAGAACTTGCAGAACAAGTGAACTGTGAAAATGGGGCAAAAACATTTCCAAATTGATAATTTTTTTTATTCCAAGAAAAAAAAGAAAAATATAAATTCACTATATACAGAAAAGCACTTTATAAAATATAATGTACATTTATGATTTTTAAAAGAAGAATTCTTATCAACTTAGAAATATAAGGGAAGCTCCTTATCTGGTGCCTAAAAAATCCTACAGCAGAAATTACTTTTTGAAAGTAATTGTAATTGAAAACTTTTACTCTGAGATCAGGACAAGGTAAGGATGCCCACTATCACGACTTCTACTCAGTGTCATACTAGAGGTCCTAAAAGGTGCCAAAAGACTAGAAAAAGAAACAATAAAAGGCATAAAGATTGAAAAGAAGGAAAACTATCATTATTCACAGATGACTTGCTTGTATACTTAGAAAATCTGAAGGAATCTACAAATAAACCTTTAAAATTAATACATGAATTTAGTTAGGTCCCTGGTACAAAATTATTATACAAGAATTAGTATATACATAGCAAAGGTAAATAATAAAAAAATGAAATTTTAAATGATGTTATTTTGGTACTGACACTACGTAGAGTAGCTCTAAAAAGCATTACTTAGGAATAACTCTAATGAAAGATATACAAGACCTCTATGTGGAACAGTCAGAACAATATTGAGGACCATTAAGAATATAAATAAATAGATATTTCATGTCCTTGGGTTTGAATACTCAGTACTTTAAAACTGTAATTTTTCAGGGCACCTGGGGTGGCTCAGTCAGCAAAGCATCCAACTTGGGCTCAGGTCATGATCTCACAGTTCATGAGTTTGAGGCCCACATTGGGCTCTCTGCTGGCAGCATGGAGCCTACTTTGGTTCCTGTTTCCCTCTCTTTCTGCCTGTCCCCAACTCATGCTTTCTCCCTGTTTCAAAAAATAAATAAAAACATTAAAAAAAAAACCCTTTAAAACTATAATTTTTCCAGAAATTGGTCTATAGATTCAGTGCAGTCCCAATCAAAATTCCAGCAAAATGTTTATGGAAATTAAAAAGATGATTCTTTTAATATATAAAGAGTATATAAACTTTAATATATAAAGTTATATAAAACTTCAGAAGGTCAGGAATAGTCAAGATAGTCTTATAGAATAATACTGTAGGATATCTAGACTTTTTATAAAGCTACAGTAATTAAAATAGTATGGGATTGACACAAGGATAGTCAAACAGACCATTGGGGCAAAATAGGGAATATAAAACAGCTCAACATATATGGACACTTGATTTAAGGTAAAGCTAGCACTTAACAGCAGTCAATAAAAGATGTTTTTTCAATATGCTGGATATCCATATGAAAAAAAATTAATCTTGACTCCTGCCTTATACACAAAAATCAATTCCCACTGGTCTATGGGTCTACATGTAAAAGGTGAAAATAATAAAGCTTCTAGAAGATAGAAGAATATCTTCATAACCTTGAAGTAGGAAAAGATTGCTTAGGACAGGAAAAGCACTATCCATAAAATAAAAGACTGATAAATTAAGACCTTCTGTAGATATCAGAAGAACATCAGGAAACATTAAAAGAGTAAAAAGGCAATAAAAAATGGCAGGGGACTTAAACAGGAACTTCACAAAAGAAGACATCCTGGTGGCCAATAAATATCTGAAAAGATGTTCAACCTATTAGTCTTTAGACAAATATAAAGTCCCAATGAGACTACTTTATACCTGCAAAAATGGCTAAAACTTAAAAGATTAACAATACAAAGTGCTAGTAAAAATGTCAAGCAAGTGGAACTCTCATTTATTGCTTGTGGGACTGTAAATTGGTTAAACAACTTTGGAAAGCTGTCTAGCAGTATCTGCTAAACATCTATGGACCATATGTGTAACCTGTTATTTGCCCAGAATTTCCAATAGAAATGTATATGTGCTCCCAAAAGACATCTACAGGAATGTTCATGGCAACATTTTTCTCACATAGTCAAAAACAATAAACTACTCAAAATCAACAATAGAAGAGGAGATAGTGTAATCACATAGTGGGATACGATACACAATGAAAATAAACTACAGCTATATGCAGTAGCATGGATGGATCTCACAAACATAATGTTGACTAAAAGAACCCAGATACAAAAGAATAAATTTTATTTGTTCCTTTTATCTAAAATTCAGAAACAGAGAAAACTCATCCAGTTTTTTAGCAGTCAAGGACAGTGGTAAATTTTGAGGAGGAGAGAGAAATAGTGATTGGAAAGAGATACAGGGGATCTTCTTGGATTCTGGTAATGGTCAATTTATTGACCCAGGTAGTAATGATATGGATTTTTTGTGTTAATTCATTTGTGTTTCAAGCTCCATGTTTAAAATACATGTCTTGGGGCACCTGAGTGGTTCAGTCAGTTAAGCATCCAACTCTTGATTTTGGCTCAGGTCATGATGTCATGGTCTCGTGAGTTTGAGCCCCACATGGACTCTGTACTGACAGTGTGGAGTCTGCTTGAGATTCTCCCTCTGTCTCTGCCCCTCCCCCACTTGCACTCTCCGTGTCTCTCTCAAAATAAATAAACTTTAAAAATAAATAAATAATTTTTTAATTAAAAATAAATAAAAGAAAATAAATGTCTTACCCCTCAACAAGTATGTTTCTGAGTCTTAGAAAATATCACAGTAATAACCTCCTTTTGGGAGGTTATTAATATGAAATCTCTTTAGTGTAATATTTCTAAATAAACTAAAGGAAATGACTCTGAAACCTGCCTATCTTCTTGTGCTTCCTATTCTAAAAAACAAAGTACTTTGTTTTGTATTTTCCCAGTGTCATATCCTGTAACTTTATGAGCTAATCTTTTCTTAAAAATTATCAACATGTAGTGTCAATAAAATATTTAAACTTATTTTGACCTTTGAACATACTGTTCTCATAACCAAAAATCATTTGGTTTTGATTTTTAGTTCTTTCACCATCTCAGGCAGACTAATGTTAGTGTGCTCTATTCTCAGCTGTTGCTGCAGCAGACTAATGAGTTGACAATTTGACTTGTCATCCTCATAAAGTTGCTATTAATCCACTAATCTTACAATCTATATTTCAAGTTGACAAAAAGTAGTGTGTAAGACAAAGGAAATCATTAGTTTAACAGAGGCCTTTTTAGTAATTCTATATAGCATTTTTCTTTTTTTTTTTTTTTAATTTTCTTTATGTATTGTGAGAGGGAGAGAGAGAGCAGAGAAGGAGCAGAGAGGGAGACAGAAAATCCAAAGCAGGCTCTGTGCTGTCAGCGCAGAGCCTGACTCAGGCCTTGATCTCACAAACCATGAGATAATGACCTGAGCAGAAATCAAGAGTCAGACACTTAACCGACTGAGCCACCCAGGCGCCCAACACAAGATTTTTTTTTTTTTAATTTATTTTATTTTTGAGAGAGAGAACACATGAACGGGGTAGGGGTAGAGAGAAAAGGAGACAAAGGATCCGAAGCAGGCTTTGCGCTGAGAGCAGAGAGCCGGACACAGGGCTCCAACTCATGAACCGTGACATCACGACCTGAGCCAAAGTCAACACTTACCCGACTGAGCCAACCAGGCACCCCAGAATTTTTATGTTCTAGGCTTAGGTTATTCCACCTGCAGTATCATTGAAGGGGGCTTATTTCAAAAAAGACTACGGATTAGTGGATAAATTAGCTATTTTCACTATCTAGGGTTTTTTTCTCAAACCCTGAAGAACTGAGTTAAAACTAAGTTCCATGTTTAAAATACATGTCTTGGGGCACCTGAGTGGCTCAGTCAGTTAAGCATCCAACTCTTGATTTTGGCTCAGGTCACGATGTCATGGTCTCGTGAGTTTGAGCCCCACATGGACTCTGTACTGACAGTGTGGAGTCTGCTTGAGATTCTCCCTCTGTCTCTGCCCCTCCCCCACTTGCACTCTCCGTGTCTCTCTCAAAATAAATAAACTTTAAAAACAGTAGCAGCACCTGAGTGGCTCAGTTGGTTAAGCGTCGACTTCAGCGCAGGTCAGGCTCTGTGCTGACAGCTCAGAGCCTGGAGCCTGCTTCAGATTCTGTGTCCCCCTCTCTCTCTGCCCCACCCCTGCTTGTGCTGTGTCTCTCTCTGTCTTTCAAAAATGAATAAACATTAAATAAATAAATAAATAATTTTTAAAAAATAAATAAAAGAAAATAAATGTCTTACCCCTCAACCAGTATGTTTCTGAGTCTTAGAAAATTACTGTGATACTATGATACTCATGTTCTTATATTCTCTCTCTCCCTCTCTCCCCATTTCTTTCCCTTTCTCTCTCCCATTCCCACTCTCTCACCCCATTCATTCTTTTTCTCCTTTCCATGTCCCTGAAGCTATCCTGGCCTTTTGGTTGTACCTCAAGCTGTACAAGACAGTAGTTTACCAAGAGTCGCCCGCTGCTATCGACACAATCGCCTGCCTGTTGTATGTTGGAAGAATTCAAAAAGCAGTACCCTGCTTCTCCGATCTGGAGGATTCCATGGGAAGGGAGTGGTTGGTCTTTTCAAATCTCAGAACTCCCCTCAGGCAGGTAAGCATCTCTGTACAGCACAGTTGTGATCCTTTCACTTTAGAGAATTCCTAAAAATAAAGGAAGTGATATCTGGGAGTGTCAATTGTGCCCTTATATCAGGCCTTCTCTCGCACACAGACTTCTCCATGGTGCAATATGAAACATGTACTATTTGACAATGTGGGTTTCCACCTTGAATTTGGCATCTTGCTAAATATGTCTGTCTATATTTGTATTTTAATATAAATTGTCATAATAGCCTTTTGTTCTAGGGTATTTTTATTTCAGCAAACCAAACTATCCACAGATGGAAACTAGAGTATACTAATCTTTCTCTTTCCTTCTGGGGAGCATCCAAATATATTTAACAGCTTCAGAGGCAAGTAGGGATTCTCTGACCCATGTAATATGAGATATTTTATCTCATTCCTACAAGTAACATGCACACACACAAACAAGTCCACAAACCAATGACCAAAATGCTGCCTTAAAAGAAACTCTCAAGAAAAGAATATTTTAGGAAGCTAGAAGAAGGCCAACTTAAGAAAGCAGATAGTACTACTGTCTCTTTTTCTGAGGATATTTTTAAGTACTATGTCTGAGGTCTTGAAGTCAGTCAGAAGCTATATTTTGCAGACCTTTCCCATAATTTCTAGCTTATAGTAAATGTTCAGTAAAATTAAACAATAGACCACCAACATATCAGATCCAATTTAGGGATGGCTGTGTTCTTAACTCTTTGGAAATGAGGTAAGTCAAGTTCTGTGGTTCAGCGGGTAGAACCATGTGCTTTTGACATCTCTTCTTTATTCTCGTCCATTTCCCTCCTGAAAGTTAAAAGTTGGCTAGCGTATCTTTGATCATTCAGCTGAGGGCAGCACACACACAACATCATCATCATCATCATCATCATCATCATCATCATCATCATCGTTATCATTATCCTGCCTGTCTTGGAGTCTCAACACTAGTATAATTAAAGGCAATTTGTTTTTAACTATTTTGACACTGAGGAATCCTCCCAAGCCACATAGTGGATATAACAGAACACAGCATATGTAAGTTACATAAAGTGAGGGAATCATTTCTGGAGCATTGATGGATATATCACTGATCATTGATGACAATGTTAATTTTTTCATTGGAAAAAGTTGAAACTATTTTATTCACTGGTTTCTGATTTTTTAATCTAATATAAATTTGCTGTATTCCATATTTTTGAGCTCGCACATATGCTCACATTTTAATGTCTTTGAAATTGGGATACATCTTAAAATTGATGTGATCAGAGAGTTGTCATAGTTTAAATGGAAGAGTTGTTTTTGTTTTTAAGTTTATTTATTTATTTTTGAGAGACAGAGAGCACAAGCAGGGGAGGGGTAGAGAGAGAGAGAGAGAGAAGGAGACACAGAATCTAAAGCAGACTCCAGGCTCTCTAGTTGTCAGCACAGAGCCCAATGCAGGGCTCAAACTCATGAACTGTGAGATCATGACCTGAGCTGAAGTCAGACACTTCACCAAGAGAGCCACCCAGGCACCCTTTAAATGGAAGAGTTTTTAATTCTTAGTACATAAAATAATGGTGCATCTTATAATTTATGACATCTTAGAGTTCATAAAATATAATAATGGCACCTTAAAGTTTATAAAATATAATTATGCTAATTTTTTCTTCAGGATGTAAAAAAAAGTTGTTGATATCTGTTGTCTTTCTAATGAGTCCCCCATGATGCCTCTTTAAAGTGCCTGGGCCAATTTTAGTGATTCTTTGTTCCACACAAACCAGCTCAGACTCCCTCCAACCCAGAATTGTTCTCACATTTGTTTCCCTCCGTGCATACACAGAGGCATTCCCTCTCTGCCCTTCTCTTAGAAGGACTAGGGAATCTGGCAGTGGCTGTTGCTACCTTCTCCCCATCTTCCTCCACTCTTCCTGCAACAGACTCCTCCAAGTTCATGTGCCCTGTTAGGCCTTTGTGGCAGAATTAGAAGAAAACTACTGGTATGGGTGCCATTCTGGGATGCCTAGGGAACCCATTCCATCCTCTGCTCTCAAACAGTGGTATGGACAGGATAACTACACCAATTCTTGGAAGGCCAGCCCTGTGCTGGTTTTCCAGACCTAGGCTCTTTCTGGGAGGATGGCAGAGCCATCTCTGATGATGATGCAAGCAAGAAGTAGGTGTGGTGAAACCAGTATCATAGGAGGATAGCCATTTAATAGTTTACAGCTATAAATGGGACTGGTTTCTATATTTGGGTGTGGTAATTTGAAGATACACAGAAAGAATAAGATAGGTAGATAGGTAGATGTCTTAATATAGAGACAGTTTGTTTTATTCACTATCTTTTTCTTTTATAGCTCCTACCTCCTCTTTAGAATCTTCCAGTAGCATAGAACAAGAAAAATACTTGCAAGCCTTACTGAATGCAGTTTCTGTCCAACAGAAACTCAGTGGCAATAACACCCTTACTGTCAGGCCAGCACTTGCTCTGTCTCCAGGTAAGATTTGATAATACTTTTCTTCTTGACAACTATGAAAGCTTCATTCCTTGGGTTAGTCTCTTCAGTTATTTATACTGTTCCTTCAGTATGACCCCTTGAAGTTTTACCCTATGGGACTATAACTTTAGCTCCTTTTACCTAAAAATCAACATACCACTGTTAATGTCTAGTAACAGTAACCAAATGTGGAGATTCAATTATTTTCTTTTTAAAAGAATAATAGGAGTGGGGAACATAAATAAAGTCATCTCTTTTTTCTTAGAATCTATTTTACATAGACTTTAAAGTATTATTACAAAGTGGAATGTATAAGTTGAACACCTGATTATTAAATGCTTATGTAGTAAATCATCATGTATAAGTTTGAAATTCCTGAAATTTCTGCAACCTTTTATGATTTGTAGTACAGTTTGTTTTCATTAGATTTGGATGAAGCCATTAAGACTTGTACTAATATTCTGTTTCAGTTATCATGTGATGGAACCCCAAAGGGTTCATGTAGAGGTAACCCTAATGTGTTAGACACAGGAGCATGTGACTTGAAAAGTTGGTCTCCTTGGCTTAATCAGCTATTTGAATTAGCTCAACATAAGCAGAAAGTGGCTTTTCTTGTAAAGTAACACCATGCATGCCTTGCTTCATTTATCATTAAATTCTCTGATTGCACTTGCCAAACCTAACTCTCTATAATCTTGCAAATGTGTGTATCTCTGAGGAAATAGTAACAGTGCCTTGTTATCTCTATTAAAGCTTTGGGTACTTAAAAAGTACAATGTTTGGCAGCAATTAGACATGCTACACATGAAGATAACTTTTTGTCATTTGAGTAATGTTAACCTGAACGACATGGTTTTTGTTCTTCTTTTTGGCTGACTTTCAGGGACTGAAAGGAGGACTTCAAGAATGTCCACTGTGCTTAAGCAGGTAGTGCCAGGACATTTGGATGTAAACCCATCCAATAGCTTTGCTCGAGGAGGTTAGTAAGATTGATTTTATAACTGAGCACTGATACAACCTTAAAATTAGAAAACTTTACTCTAGATAGTGATACTCTAAATCAACTAATTATGGTTCAAATTGTTCTTAATTACCCTTTTCGAAATAAATGGTCTAATTTGTTACTGGTGTTGTGGCAGATGAGTTTAGCTGCATGGGACAAAATGTATAATAATTGCTGAAATCTTAGCTATTGATGATTTTGGAAGCAGTGGGAGGTGAGGGGAGCGTGTCTAAGTGGTCAGCCCCATGAATACTCCACAGTACTTCAGGTTTGCAGGGTAGAAAGGCTGATCACCGAAGCATAAGCAGCTAGAGAGAAGTAATCCCAGACTCCAAGAGTTGTGCTTCCCCAATGCCTGTAATTTTTACTCCTGTTCTCTGAAATGCTAGTTTAGGGAACAGAAGAGAATGATATCCAGGTTACTCTTTTTTTCTCTCTGGGCTTTTTAGCTTTTGGCATAAGGAAATAGAGAAAGGCCTGTATTTGCTCTTCTAGCCCCAAAGGAGGTCCACTTTGGTATCTGGAGATTATGTGAGATTCTTTTACTTTTCAGAGGTAATTACAGAGCAAGTATCTTGATTGTAAAACTTCCTATTTTACAATGGATTTATATAATCTTGGGTTTTTTCTCTCACGTCTATGCGATGTTGAATCCCCTTGAAAATTTACCAAGTGAATGATCCAAGTTCTGCTTGAACATCATCAGTAATGGGAAACTCATTTCTTCCTAAAAGTAGTCCCTTGCATTTGTAAGCAACTCTATATTTGTTAGAAAATTCTTTCTCATATTGATCGAAAAATCTGCCCCTATGTAACTTTGCATAATCTGCCCTCTACAGTCAGAAAATTCTAAATCTTAATCTCCCACATGCCAGCCCTTCAGATTTAAAAACTGATCTGATCTTTTCTCTCTGAGAGCTTCCATTAACTCCAAATATCCCTAATTGGAACAGTTGCATTCCACTCACCATCTTTGTCACTCAGTGAACTCTCCATGGATTTGAACTCATGCAGCCTAAGATTACATCAGATATGAGGATGGCCCCATCATTAGGTTGACCCACACTGAGATTAATATCACTTGAAATCTCTTCCCATGTGCTATTGTTCTTAACAATATACAGTACTAGCCTTGAGGGTTGGTTTTCGAACCTAAATGTACTACATACTATACCTACAAAATTCCATCTTGTTTTACATGGACTATTGTTTTAGACTTTGGATCCTAATTCTGTCTGCCTCTGTATTAGACATTTTCCCAAGCCTCTTCTCGTGCATCAGTTTGATCTCTGCTGTCATGTAATTTGTTGTTTAAAAATATTAAACAGCCAGAGCTAAGGGCAAAAGTCTTCATCAAACTAATATAGAAGCTTCCCTGAAGAAAGAGATTGATCTGTTAATATATACCAGTTCAACCTCACCTGACCCATATTTCTAAATCTCTGCCAATCTCTTTAATTTGGTATTTTCCAGTCTTTCCAAGTATTAATTATATCACAAAAGATTATATGGTTAGTTTACCATGACTCATTATAAGAATTAGTGCTTTTTCCTAAGTAATCACAAATTATCCACTAGTATCCATTCTAGAATTTAGTTCAGAATCAACATACAGGAAAGCTTTATTTTACAAAATTCACTTTTTTCCCTTTTGAAAAACCAGATTACTATGCACATCTCCTAGCAGTCATATTGGTTCTTTAGATACTTTTTTCCCACCTCATCAGAATGTTCTATAATTACAGGATTTCCTAATAGCTTTCAGCCTTTTTCACTCATCTTGTGAATTAGTGAAATAAAGGTCACTGTATTAGTTTTCTAGGGCTACCTTAACAAAGTGCCACAAACTGGTTGTCTTCAACGACATTTATCTCATCATTTTCTGGAAGCTAGAAGTTCAAAATCAAGATGTTGTCAGGGTTGGTTCCTTCTAAGGACAATGAGGCAGAATCTGTCCCATGCCTCCCCTCTAGTTTTTGGTAGCTCACTAGCCATCTGTGGCTTTCCTTAGTTTGTAGAAGCATCACCCAGGTATCAGCCTTCATCTTTTCATGATGTTCTCCCTCTGTGTCTGTCTCCAAATTTTCCCTTCATATAAGGACAACTGATCATATAGAATTAGGGTTCCATCGCCCTCCAGTATGACTTCATCTTAATGAATTACATCTGCAATAACCCTATTTCTAAATGAGGCAACGTTCTGAGGTGCTGGGCGTTAAGACTTCAGCATATGAATTGGGGTGGAGGCACACAGTCATATATAGCTTTATAGCTTTATAGCTTTATAACCCATTATAGTCCTACATAGCTTTCTTTGGAATTTTTTAAATACCATTGTTTTAAAGTTTAAGATATAGGCCTCGTTCTTCTCATTTCTTTCTTGGTGAATTTGAACTAAAAGATAGTACAGTGACTTTCTCCTAAGATTCCTGCCTAGTATTTCTGTTGCCCAGAGCTCCTATCCAAATTTGGCCCAATATTGCAGTTCCCCTTATTGCTTTGTTTAGCATCTGCAAGTTTATATGGTCAGCAAGGCATGTCAGCAGTTTTTCCATGCTCTGCTCTTGAGTTTTGCCTTTGTCAACTTCATCAAGGACACATTATTTATTCCTCCATTTGGCCAGATGACTTGTAATATAAATTTCAGATGCAAAATGGTCTCATCTTCTATGTTAGCACCTAAGGCTCATGGACATTCACCAATGTGTTTCACCTACATTATCTTCTCTTTTTTAATACTGGCCTCAGACTCAGCCTTTTTTATACAAGGGGATCCCCACTTGTGGTTACATTCTAATCATGAGTTTATTCTTTGCTATTCTCAAAAGTACCTAAAAAGCTGTATTTACCTCTTAGGGTCAAAATCTCCCATTTAATTTCTGATCCATTCTGGGCATAATGAGGTCATAATTATTATTTCTGACACCCTTCCCAAATATTTTCTTCTGAAAATTATTGTGAACTTACTGCGTTTCCTCATGATAGTTTTTTGCTCCTAACCAGATACTCATCATTCTGGTATCTTAAACTAGGATCCAGAAACATATATCTTACTCTTGTATTCCATCTCCTAATTCCTCAATGCCAAAGCCTCCCAGATCTTCCAAGGTCCCAGTGGTTAACTGGAAGATGAGATACTGCTGTTTCCTGGTGTCTTCAACTTCTCTGATCCCTAGAGCTGCTTCCTTTGTCTCTTCCAACAGGGTCATTCCTCCTCACATTGAATACCAAGAATGGACTGGGCAAGCAATTTGGGAAGTCTTAGAAGATTGCCTGTTAACATGACCATGACAGGCAGACGCACACTCACATAGGCCAGGGCCAGACTAGGTGTGGATGTTTCCACACCCTGCAAATAGTTCATTTCCTCTTTCCTACCCTCAAGGAGAGTCTCTTCATTTTTCCAGATAGTGAGGCACCACTTCTCCAGAAATTCCTCATCCACCCTGTATGGAAAGAGCCTCCTAGTTGTAAATTTTCCTCCTAACCTTCTCCTTTTTCTCTTCTATGTATCTTTACTACCTTTTCATTCCTTTCATCATGATAGAGTCTTAGGTACTGGTTTTTTCCTTAGGTTATTTTCACTGTGTGCCTTTCTCACTCTGCTGATAAGCCAGAGTTCAGACTGACTTCCACCTTCTCCTTTACCCTTTTCTCAGTCAGGGTGACCACTTTGCATTCTGTGTGCATGTTGATGAGTTCCTAAGTCAGGGGAAGCAACCTTTTTTACACAAGAACCAGTGAAGGAAAAGTGAGGATGTGAATAGAACACATTGCTTTTCATTTAGAATTAAAATCATTTTTGAGGCCCATGGGGAAAAATACATATACTTACAACTTGGATAAATTATTTTGTTGACTACAAAAATGTCATGAGGAAATCAATACTACTACCTCTTAAAAACAAAAGTATAGCAGCTCAGTATATTTGAGAAGTAGCCACATGGAGGCAGCCTTTTAATTTTCCATCCTTTACATTTCTGTGGCCCTTCAGTTTCTCTACATGTAATATTTTATCCTTGTAATAATCTCTAGGATATGTGTTTTAAGAGGCTCTGAGAAATGAAGTGACTTGGCCAAGATCACGTAGCAAATAACAGCATAACTGGTACTGGGATTGGTTCAGTCCATTTCAATACAGCATTCACTGAATATAGCTTGTACCTCATACACATGGATAAATTCAGTACCCATCCCCACATCCCACCCAAGCATCTTTCCTCCCCTCCTTGGCCTGAACAGAGTAGAAGGAACAATACCAGTGCTCAGGAAACACTCGTGCTTTGAACACCAGTGCATTCCCATCAGTGGGGTGAACTGCACCACTTCTTCCCTGAAGCAATACCCTCAGCCAGCCCCTGCTGGACAGCCCCAGAGCCACTTGGTTCCTTACATGACAAAACACTTACATTCAAATTCAAACTATAGCACTACCACTTAATGTGTGGTATTAAGCAATTTAGGAAACCTCTTAATGCTCAGGGTCCTCATCTGTAAAGTGCAGATAATAAATAGTATTAGCTTTAGAGTATGAGGAATAAGTGAAATATCTGTAAAGCACTTAGCTTAGTAACTGGTTCATAATAGGAACTCAGTAAACGTTAGTTCCATGATTATTGTTGTTATTAGTTATACCTGCCTAATAATCTACTGAAATAGGAGAAAAGTCTACATTTGCATTTAAATTGCCTTAAGCCAGGTTGCTCTACATAGGCCTAGGGCAAGAAGATAGAAGGTAAATATGCTCTAGGTCTAGGCCAAAAACTAACAAACTTTTTTGATCATGATCATAGTTAAAAATACATTTTATATTATATTACAGTATATAAGTATTATATCAGGTAATACTGTCACGGGGCAAAATGTATATATACTAAAACAAAAGTTTCATGAAACAGTATCTATACCACATGCAGTGCACATAGTATTTTCAAATTCTAATCTCACTTTTTTGAAAATACCAACTTGACCTAGTAAAGTGACACTAAAACCATTAAGGGGGACCCTACAGCTTGGGAAAAAACCTGACTCCAAGCCAGTAGTACATGGTCAGAACAAGTATTTGACACCTAGGAAACACTCAGGAAGCTAAGTAGACCTTACCACCAAAGCACTAGCGTAATCCCCATTGGATTACAGTTCTCAAAGCCCTCTGCTGGCCCCATGTCCATACAGCCCATTTTCTTATTGCTGATTTTCTGCTATGTGATAAATACTTGGCAGTTTTTCATTAATGAGCCTCTATAATAATAATTATATTATTAATCAGAGCAAATAATCAGGGCAGATAATCAGAGTTGAAGATATACTAGAAGGACCACAACAGCTCATAATGTATCAATTTTCAAAAAGAAAATAATCAACAAATGTGTTTAATACCTATAAATTAGGCTTTCAGCATGGATACAAGAATAAATATGATTAGGGCCCTACCTTTTGGATCACAAAATCTAGTAGAATAAAATGTGCTAATAATCACAATGCAATGTGATCACAGTTCAAGTAGAGCTCTCTACAAGTCTGGGGACAGTGAAGAATGCACTTCCTAGGAATTCACGTTGTTCCTGGATCTTAAGGGATAAGGAGTTTGTCAGGTAAAGAAATGTGAAAAGTAGTTCCAGGTAGAGAGACTAACATGTAAACGTGGTATATGTTCAGGGAACAGTATCTCACAATCAGGAACCAACCACTAAAACTTCACTATAAGTATTTAGTGTCCCATATTCCAATCGGGAAGCTCAAAACCTTAGCAGAAAGGAGAGCAGGTGGGCAGCACACAGGAAGCCTTGTGCTTTTACCATGTTGTCCCATGGTCTTTGTTCTGTCTTGCAATAGAATTCCCTGTGTGCAGTCAGCCAGCACCTTCACAACCTTTAGCTTTCTGAATTCCTTTGGCCACTAAAGCCATTATTGCCCTTCATTTTCTGCTTCCAGAGAAGTGAGACAGAAATGAAGTAACGCTGCTAATGATTTTTCTATTATCAAATTATGTCATATGCAGCTTTGCAATATATAGCTTAATAATACTGTTGTTAAAGTTTTCAATCCTGAATAGAGTCATTTTCCTTAATTGACTTGAGCAGTTCCTTTGCTCAGGAAATAATGTAATTAACTGTAACCCACTGTTCATCGCTTTTGTTACTACCAGGCTAAGTTTGCCTTACTCACGAAGCACTTTTTTTCTGTCGGGAAAAAACAATATTACTCAAATTACAAAAGTGTTATCTCTAATACTGCCTATCATTTTGGTGCAAGTAGGGATTTTAGGAGGAGTTGTGACTTCAATCATCACAAGCTGTATTTTTTAGTGGCATTGGGTATTGTCACAGGATCATGAATTTTTGTTTCTCATAACTGTATTAAAAATAAATGTAATTTCAAAATGACAAGAAAAAAAGAAGACAGTGTGGCAATGCTTGATGCTTTACTGCAAAAATATGCCCTTAGTTATTCCAAATGGTTACTGGAGCTTCATTCCTGATGTGATAACCTTGCTCAAAGAACAAACGTGTTGTACAACACATAGCATTTGCCAATAAATCAGCCTCCTTAAATACTAGGGCCAATGCATTCCTAACATTTACCCCCTTCTAAATTCCTTAATTTTATTATATAAATTTGTTTCTTGCCAAATGACAATCTTCAAAAGCGTGTTCCATTTGGTATAATTTGTTAGTGGCGCTCTGCTGTGCTGTCCATTTCATTGTGCTTATAATACTTATAATCAGGTGCTGAAATTTCATTTAACAGGCGCTCAGTTCATCTATTTTGTGTGACTGTGCAGCTTTTTATTTGTTAATTGCAGTTTCTACTTTTATTATATTTACATTTTCCCCCTATGTTAACTCAAGTTCAAAAATTAAATAACCTATTCTTCTCTTACTCAATTTGCTCTGATGTTTGCTGCTATCTACATTTCATTCCTCCTTCTGTCTTTAATCTTACTTACCAGTGCATGGGTACAGAGATAAATGTTTTATTCAGTCAAACCCCAAATCTTCAACTAAGGGAAGAATCCATAATCAAGGTACTGTATTATCTGTCCTAATGTGTCACTCTTTTGAACCATCTTCATCTGGAAGCATATTTGTTACAAGTAACCTTTTTCACATTTGTTTGTCAAATTATGTCCTTTATTTTTATCCACATTCTGAATTTGCTCTGTGATTCCATTTATAAACACTTGCCATAATATCTAAGACAAGCTTATAAGTTATATAGAAAGATTCATTCATGTTAAGCTAATATCTGAAAAATCCATTAAACAAAACCTTTTCTTGGGAACTGGTCTCCTGCCCCTATAAATGCTTATAAAGAAAGAAGCAGATGAGACAGGCATTATTATGGTGACTTTCAGTCCCCTAGAAACATGACTTGATTTGGCAAATATTAAAGCTTCTCAAAGAGTCTTTCTAAGTCTAGAGAAGGAACCCCACTATAGACAAGCAGTGATAGTGTCCTGTACCCCAATGACCCTATCACCAGCATGAGCGCCGTAGTCTATGGGCATTTATAAGGGGCTCTGTTATTTTGAAGGTACTACAGTGCTGGTCAAGTTTGAGGCTTAATATTTGCCTTTGTGTTTGAATATTGAATATTTAGTAGAAATGCAATTTTTCTAATTAATATAATTAAGGTCCATTTATAACATGAGATTCTTCTAGTAACTTAGCTTTGGCCTTTCCCTTAGAAGACATCTGCTTTTGACTGTAAATTTTAAATAAAGCCTCCTACATATCAGTGAAATGCGTATTACTAAATTTATAACTTCTATTTTTCACGGATACTGGGACAAAAAGACTAGAATCTGTCTTTACTAATTTAAAATTATGTCATTTGGGCATGACACACAAATATTCTAGATCCAGCCTCAGATTTTAGTAGGTATAGTGAAGTTCTAATTTATTACTTAATCTAGATTCCTTGTTGCATTGACTGACTAAAGCAGATAAGTGTTCCTTACTTCTTTCATGAAACCCTGAGAAACTGAGTCACTCCATGTTTTCACATTGTTGCCTTCTGCCCGCATTTTTTGTTTCCCAGTGTCCGTGCACTCTTTCTATTTGTGATCTCAGCATTTACTTATAAATACTGACTTTACATCAAAATACAAAAAATGGGATTGACTTGGGTGACTTGTTAGCTCCCTCCAACCCTAAGATTGTGTGATTTGGAAATGCTGTATTGAATAATGCTTATATTTGCAAAAGTAAACAACAAATGACCAATATGATCCATGATTACTTAGGTGAATTAACTTGCTATTACCTCTAAAATTGTCCCTACAGAGCATACATCTTTTTCCCTATTCAGTGGCATTCCCACATCAGGTTATCTCACTCCATTATTTTGGCTTTTGTGAAGGTGTTTGGGCAAGTCTTCGCTCTAGCACTCGCCTCATCAGCTCTCCAACATCTTTCATTGATGTTGGCGCCCGGCTGGCAGGCAGGGACCACTCGGCCTCCTTTAGTAACAGCACCTACCTGCAAAACCAGCTCTTGAAACGCCAAACGGCCCTTTATATATTTGGTGAAAAGTCGCAACTAAGGGTAAGATTTCTTTTTCTCACTTAGAAACTTTATGGATACACAAAGGCAGTCTATAAAACTTATCTCAAACAGCTTTCCTAGAAATTTCATTTTACAGCATAGATTCTTAATCTGGAGTTAATAATCAATCTCAAAAAAAATTTTAGCTCATACATATGTATGTATATCTGCATATACTTATATCGAGATACATATGCATATCTGCATATTTATTAGCCACGAAAATATACTTACACATAATCACGAAAAAACCAGCATAAACATCAGGAATCTTAGGAAGTGTACATACAAAAAAGAAAAAAGGCTTATTCGGGCTGTGTTTTTCCATTGTCTTGTTCAGCTTCCATAGAAATCTGTGCCCCTGGCAAAATAGATCCCTATTGATAAAGAAAGCTACAGGAAGGTAGAAAAGTGAACAAAAGAAAGCTGTGGCCCTGCATATGGAGACAAGGGAAGGCCAAGATTGTTTTCTAAGTTAATTTTTTTTTAACTTTGCAAGGTTAGACACACATGTCCTAAGACATGTCAGAAATTTCAAAATATTAGAAGCCCTAATCAACTTTATTCTTACTTTGGTTTTTTTAAATGTTTATTTATTTTGAGAGAGAGAGAGAGAGAGAGAGAGAGAGCAGGGGAGGGGCAGAGAGAGAGAGAGAGAGAGAGAGAATCCTAAGCAGGCTCTGCACTGTCAGCCTAGAGTCCAACCTCACGAACCGTGAAATAATGACCTGAGCCAAAATGAAGACTCAGACACTTAACTGACTGAGCCGCCCAGGTGCCCCTTTTCTTACTTTTTTTTTTTTTATTTTTTTTTTTTTAACGTGTATTTATTTTGAGACAGAGAGAGACAGAGCATGAACGGGGAAGGGGCAGAGAGAGAGGGAGACACAGAATCGGAAGCAGGCTCCAGGCTCTGAGCCATCAGCCCAGAGCCCGACGTGGGGCTCGAACTCCCGGATCGTGAGATCGTGACCTGAGCTGAAGTCGGATGCTCAACCGACTGAGCCACCCAGGCGCCCCTATCTTACTTTTAAGTGATTGTGCTACAGAGCTTCACTATGCTCAGGTCCTATAAATTGTAAAGATAGTCTCTACCTCTAAAAGCAGCACTTCCTTGGGTTTGTTTTTGCAATTCACACATTACAAAATAGATTTCATTACTACTGATAGGTTTGTGGGAAATAAAAGTATTTGTTAATTCAGAAATCCCCTCAAAGTTTAGCCCAGTGCTTCAGTCAGCACTGGGCAATAGAGACAGACCTTCAGTTGAACTGTGGAGCAGAGGCTGTGAGCAGGATCCCACATGCTCGGTTTTCAAGATGCCAATGACTGCGTCATCTCTTCTATGGCAAGCTGGCTTTGCTAGCTCCCCTCCCACTGCCAGGACTGCTGCAATCACTTAGTCACAACCTTTAGGGGAGAGGGCATGAAACTGCTGGGTATAGTGCTCAATTGTTAAGTATGCACATGTGTCTTCTGATACAGTAGATAACTTTATATCCAGAAAATAGTTGGAACACTTTTCAACAGTAATCCAGGGCTGCCTGTACAGCCTCTTTGGCACCAGTGTCTTTCCCAGAGCACAAACTTTCCACACTTCAGCACAGCACTTATTCATGACCTGAATCACTTTCCAAGGTTTGTCTCCTCAGTTCTCACCTCTGCCATTGCCTTTGCACATCAGTCCTCAGTTTAGCTGTATGATCATGTATATATGAGTAAGAAAGACTGAGTCCTTAGGACTCATGCTCCTTTTTCTCCCTTCCTCCCTTCCCTCCCCCTACACACCACCCATCTTCCTCCTTCCTTCTTTCTTTTTCTTTCTTTCTGCCTTCATGCCTTTATTTACTTTCTTTCTCTCTTTCTTTCTTGCTATCATTCTATTTGTCTCTCTCCTTTTCTCTCTTTCTTTTATCAGTAAAGTATTATATTTTAAAAACGATTCCACTGGGGCACCTGGATGGCTTAGTTGGTTAAGCATCATGATCTTATAGTTTGTGAGTTCGAGCCCCGCTTCGGGCTCTCTGCTGTCAGCATGGAGCCTGATTCAGATCCTCTATTTCCCTCTCTGTCCCTCCTCCACTTGCTCACTCTCTCTCTCTCTCTCTCTCTCTCAAAATAAATAAACTTTAATATATATATGCATACATACATATATACATAATTCCACCATCCTGGCACAGTAGTAATTAGGATTTTTGTATATTCCATTCAAGTTTTTCTTTTTATTTATTGAATTGTATCTATAGAGTGTAGTCCTTACCTGTCTGACATGTGCCACATTCTGGATAGCCTAGTGCCGTCTAGTTGCAACCTGATACTTTCTTCTCCCCACAAAGGAGACATATAGAAACGCAAGGAAGTAGAGAGTGGCTTATTTTAAATAAACTTGAATTGCCCTTATTTACCTTTTTCAGTTTATATACTTTAATACCTTATACTTAGTAACAAGTTCATTATGACCTAATGTGTGTCAACACTATGGTTGATAGTTTCTGGTTTATAAGATAAGCATACCTACCTCATGTATAGTTGAGAAATTGAAAGGAACCTGGTTCTCCTGGAAAGTAAGCTATCTATTATAAGTTTTTAAAAAAACTAATAGAAAAGCACTCTCTCTCTCTAAGATAAATAAACATTAAAAAATAAGAAAAATAATACAATAGAGTTATTTGGGCAGAATGTGAAGAAAGTGCAAAGAGTCTGAGAAAACTAACTCATTTTTTGGCATGAGAAGGTTGAGAGTTTTTAAATCCTCAGAACTAAGCAACAAGATTACCAAAACAAAATAGATCAAAGGGCCATCAATTTAGCATTTATAAATTGCAACCACACATGGAATAAATTCCATATGGATTAAAGATATAAATGATAAAAGTATTCAAATAAATATATATTGATACATGTGTCATATTGTGTGAAAAAAAATATTGTCCCAAAGCTAAAAGTCATAAAGCCTTTCAGATTTTACTACATATAAAATTTTGTATATTCACTTTAAAAGAGTACTACAATGTTAATAGTGTTAGGGCAGTGAGATGATGATTTTTATTGCCTTCTCAATGTTTATCTCTACTTTTTTTCACTTTTACAATGACTATGTTTTACTTACATAATAAGAAACAAATATGTGTATGTCCACAAACTTTAATTTGTAGAGTTCTGAAACCTCAACAGTATATTACCTTTTCATTACAGTGTATATCTTGGAAGACTTAGTTTTGGATTAATCATGCTGTCCACGTGTCATTGGTTCCTCTTTAGACTCCAGGTTCATGGCCTTATAATTGGCTTATATTTGGTGTTATAAGTTCCAGCAGGTTCCAGCCTACCAGTAGTCTCTCCAAATTCTCAGAATGACAGCAAGCCAAGTCAAACCACAAGACCTTACTGAATGGCTCTTTCCAGTAACACTGACACATTAGCCACAGGATTGACTTTCTTGACCTCTGCAACCTCTATAGCAACTTGGCCTCAACTAACTGTACATCATCAAGTATTGACATTAAAAACAGTACTCTTTTACCTATAGCACTTCATATGCCTAATTCTATGCATCTTCACCCACAGAACTTCAAGTTAGAATTTGCTTTAAATTGTGAGTTTGTTCCTGTTGAATTTCATGACATCCGACAAGTAAAAGCCAGTTTTAAAAAATTGATGAGGGCTTGTGTTCCAAGCACCATCCCTACTGACTCAGAAGTGACCTTCCTGAAAGCCCTGGGAGATTCTGAGTGGTTCCCACAGGTAATGTCTAGAGCAGTGTGTCTTATAACTCAAGGCAAGAGGTTCAAGTGGATATACAGAATTGGTATTTGAGAAAAAAGTATTGTGTTCCCCTATTACCTGACATTCTCTCCTTATTGTACACACTCCATAAAGGTTTTTCAGTTCCAGGGAACATGTGATATAGAAGATGAGGGGATAGAATTCTTCATCCCTGGGTTTTCAATCTCTTCTAATTGAAAACTTAATCTTCACAGGATGCTAAGGAGGAGATCTTTATTGTTAGATGGAAACTTTTTGATATGCAGCAAATTTAATCAAATATTTATAGGACTTCTGCTCTTTTGTCAGCAGAGTAAGGATCCAGGGACACAATTTGATTTCTAGATGATTCCAAGAGCCTTTCCCTCTTACTTTCTCACCTTCCATGTGTCTCTGCCTTTTCCTTGTCTGTAGATTTTAGATTCACCCTCAAACCATCCACCAGAGTCATATTGGATGCCCCAAAGCCTACCTAAAGTTTAGGAAAAAAAACACATATCCCTTCTTCAGCTAAGTCAAACTTGGGATGTTTTTAATTAAACTCTTATTGAGAAATTAAGGAGAAATAGGTATCCCAGCACACATAACCCACATTTCTTCCAAACCACATAAGAAAGGTATTTATGACATGCATGTTTTAGACACTGACGCAGACATTTGGCCAAAGCATCTCTGCAATATACCCTTCAGCCTTGTTTTTAAACCATTGATGCTATACCCATTATTCCTTTGCCCCCTGTAGGAGGTCCCAGCCCCTCTGATCTCTGTTCCCATCTGCCTCCAAGCCTCCTGCCTCTCTTAGGAAGGAAAAAGAGTTGTTTTCCATAAGCCAAGAAATGATGGGAGTACCCAGGGCAGTGACTATTCTCAATATACTTAAGCTATTAAAAAAAAAAAAACAGCCATATATACAATTAGCTATAAATCTAGATACTTTGAGTACTCATGGAAGGAGCTGATCAAAACTCCCTTCTGTCCCTAAGCTATGAGCACCAGCCCCAAACTTCCCACCACTCAACCTATCTATCTGTGCTTCTGGTACATTCTTTGTTCTGCTTCTTACTCCAAAGTAGATTCATACCAGAAGTTCGTGACTAAAAACAGTGGAAAATACTGCCCCACTTGGGAGATTGGCATTTTAAAAGTTAACTTAGAGCAAATGCTAAGCCCAAGAGAATTCAGGCTATGTTACAGGAACAGTGAGGAGCTTCCCATTGCTGGAGAGGACATGTGCCTTGTTCCTGGGTTTAAAATAGCCTAGCTCTGTTTAAAATATGGGGGAGTTAATTTTGTTTTGTGTTAGTTGAAAGTTGGATTCATCTACAAATTACATCAAGTGATACTTAAAATATAGTTTTAAACTACAATATACATTTGGTTTTGAATCTCTATGCTCTATTCACAGCATAATTGTTCATTAGGGACTTTGAGTCAGTTGGCTTGGCTTAAAAAGCTGAGCACAAATCTGAGTCTTCTTCCCATTTAATACACAGTACAAACAAGAGTGTCTTTCTTAAAATACAAAATTCGTTTATCATAAAATTCAACCCTGTAAAGTGTACAGTTCAGTGCTTTTTAGTATATTCACAGAGTTGTGCAACCATCCTCACTATCTAATTGCAGAAAAATTAAGAGTATCTGAAATAGAACTGACTACATCATAGAAAAACAAATTTTACATCCAGTAACTGTTTTGGTAGGGCCACTTATAGAATCTCTCTTTTCCACTCTATGGAATTATATAACTCTTCTACTTTGAGGAGATCATGTAAGGTCAGTTTATTTCATGATATATCATTTGAACACATTATTTTTAAATGTGTCTGCTTTTAAATTATGTCATTGTTTCATCTTGATTTTGACAAAGAACTTAAAGCATTTAAAACTTACATGGTTCTTTTGTCCAAATACTTTATCCCTAACTTGTTTTTGTTATCTAAGGTTGATAATGAGTCTGTGTGTTCTTGGTGTGCAGAAAGTGCCTGGTCTAATTGTGGCCTCCTTTCTTATCTCTTAGCTTCACAGGATAATGCAGCTGGCTGTGGTTATATCAGAAGTACTTGAGAATGGTTCCTCAGTTTTGGTCTGTTTGGAGGAAGGCTGGGACATCACTGCACAAGTAAACTCTTAAAACATATTTTCAGATACTTAGTTTTATATTTGTATCGAAATTCAGTTGTTTTTAAGTTCTGCAGATGAATCTTTTGTATAATGACTAATGTAATTATGGACAGAGAAAGTCCTGTGTTAAAAACACCTAGTATCCATGAGAAAGCTCTGAGTCCTGAGCTTCCCAGCACAACATAGCCTGGAGCTCCGGCTCAGGGCATCAGGCTCCCACATGAGAGATACACCATGTGAGCATACAAATGGAGCACTTGATCAGAGGGTAGGACATGGATCATCCTTCCTGGTTTTATCAGCCCTTTCCCTGGCTTTCAATAAGCCCCTCCTTTACCCACTCCACATGAAAAGGAAAAGTATAAATATAAACTACAGTAAGACATTAATCTATACCTGTCAAAAAGTAGATGTAGGTTTGAACTGATACTCTGGCCTTATTAATTAACCTAGGAGAGGGCTGCAGTCAGCAAACTGGTCAGCTAAAGATTAAAATCATAATTTCTGAAAGAAAACATGTAGCCAAAATGAATCTGAGTTTTAGCTTTTGCTGGAAAGTTTGCAGAATTAATTTGATTGGCTGTCGTGGAGCAGTTAGTGAACAAATTTGCTGTTGAGGTGACTTTGCTTGTCTTACTAACAAAATTTTTTCAGGACTGAAAGTAATGAAGTATCCATCCTGCTTGTGCCCTAGGTGACATCCTTGGTTCAGTTACTCAGTGATCCCTTTTATAGGACACTTGAAGGCTTCCGGATGTTGGTCGAAAAAGAGTGGCTCTCTTTTGGTCATAAATTTAGTCAGCGGAGCAGCTTGACTCTCAACTGTCAGGGTAGTGGTTTTACTCCCATATTCCTGCAGTTCTTAGACTGTGTACACCAGGTAAGTAGAGCAAGCTTAAATTGACTTGATATGAAGGAAAGAAAAGAACTAGCATTTATCGAGCCATTGCAGTGCTGTGCCAGGTATCCTCATGTCATGACTCTGATGGACCTGCTGAAATCTTAGCAGTGGATTGCTGGTAATAGAGAAGAAGAGAACTAGTTGGTTTCTGAAATTAGGATAACTGAGTTGGCTATTAGGCTGGCCCCCATGTGAAGTGGCCAGCACTCTAAATTATCATCTCCCAAGAAGAGGAGCAAACTTGGGTTTGTTGTCCAGAAAGCTTTGACCTATGGTAGAACAGCAAAAATCTCTAGGTAATGGCAGAGCCTGAAATGCAACAGATGGTCTTCCCAGTTTGAGAGAGGACTTTAGCTTGTGCCTAGGAATATAGAAGGTAGAGCCTAACCCCTAGAGAAAGAATCCGGGCTGAATCAGGCAAGCCTATGAGGTTGAGAACCCTGGCTCGGTTCTACTCAGTGACCTACTCAGGGCTAATCAAAGGACCAGACAGAAACACAGGTATATAATCCAGTCCAACCCAGCAGGAGCAGGGGAGTGGGGGAGGTGTGAATGCTTTAGGCTCCCTCCTGCCTTCATCTCATGCACATAAGATATAAACTCCCTAATGGGGCCTTAATCAGGATTGGGCTTGAGAATTGCCTGGCACTGGCTTTGCTAAATTGGCCTAGGAAAAGCAGGACTGACATTTCCAGCTTTGTTTCATCTGCACCACAAAATGAATGGGTTCTGGCATATCAAACATATGTGTCAGAACAGTGAGCTTCCTTGGAATGATTGGCCTCAGGTACCTATTGGAAGGAAAGGTGGAAATGTTTTTAGGAGCCCAAACTGGAACTAAGTCTTCTATTTTTTTTTTTTTTTAGTTTGTATTCATTTATTATTTTTTCTTAATTTGAAATTTATTGTCAAATTGGTTTCCATACAACACCCAGTGCTCATCCCAACAGGTGCCCTCCTCAATGCCCATCACCCACCCTCCCCTTCCTCCCACCCCCCCCATCAACTGTCAGTTTATTCTCAGTTTTTAAGAGGCCAAGTTGGTATATGGGTTTTGTTTTGGTTTGGTTTTTTAGTCTATTAATAATTTGATCAGCTCTTTTAATTCACTACGTAATTTTTCATTTATTTAAAATGTATAGTTCAATAGTTTTTAGTATATTCACGGATTTGTGTAATTGCCACAATCAATTCTAGAACATTTTATCACTCCAAAAAAAACTCCATACCCATTACCTGCAACTTTCCAGCCCCCTGATCCTACCCCCCACATACACACTCTGGTGGTTGTTTTTGATTGCTCTAATCGGCTTCTTAAAGAAAAGATCTATTGAATAATTTCAATTAATTCTGTCCAAGCAGCATCTGGAGAAGCTGGTGACCAGGTTGAGCTTACATTTTAAATCTTTGCAGCAAATGATATATTTGTTTACTATTTTAATATTAGTCTTTTTATTTCATACTCCTTTTGGCAGATAGATGAGGAAGACATTTGGAGCCCCATTGTCTCTGAAACAGAAAGCTTAACTGAGACCAAGGGAGGGAGCAAGCATCTTTTTTCTCACATCTAGATAGGTGAAAGCATATGAGTTCTTCATGAAAGCACTTCTTATTATCTTGCTTATTGCCTTCTTATATCACTTAGCAAATGAACTAGGCTGTATACCTTCAGCTTATGCAGTGATGTATGTCAATTATTTCTCAGTATAACTGACAGAGGTATGGGGAGGCAGGTAAGAGCAACTACACATTATATGATTTAATTTATAGAAAATTCTACAAAAGGCAAAACTGCAGTGACAGAAAACAGATCAGTGGTTTCTTGGGACCAGTGGTCAAGAACGATGGAAGGGCATAAGCAAACTTTTTAGGATGAGGGAACTATTCTGTCTTATTTGTGGTGGTGACTACACAGATGTGTACAGTGACCAAAATTAATCGATCAGCCTATATGCTGAAAATATGGAAATTTTGTTATATGTAAATTATATTTCAATGAACCTAAGAAACAAAATTTTAATTAGGAAGTCCAACATCTCAGTTAACTGGAGTTCCAGAAAAAGAAAACAGCAGCTATGTGGTTTCTCCAGAGAAAAATTTGTCTGTCTGGTACCCAGAGAATACTTATAAGCCTGACTGCCTGATTTTTAGAAATAGGCAAGAAATGGGTCCAGGGAGATCCCTTTTGAGTGTGCAGATTTTTTCTTTTTCCATGTTATTTTCAACTTCAAGCCTTGTCACCAACCCAGTTGTGCCTGCTGTTCCCAAGCCCAGAGCTCATCAAGTTTGGTTTTTCCAGAGGACAAACCTCTAATCTCTTGCTTTCAAGGAGACAATCACATGACTGCCTGGGGTAGGAAAGGACCCTGGAGATCTCACCACCTCCTCTATAAACTTACATCTAGTCCTCATTTTGGGCTCTCATCTCACCCCTATATATGTTACTCAGCACTTGGGGGCCTCTGAGCCCTGGGCCTTTCTGGATTTACAGGGCAAGCTGTTGCCTTCTCAAATCGTTGTCATCCTACAGGCATCCCAGTGTAGCTTCTCATCGTCTGTCATTTACTGCTGTCCTTCCTTCTGTTTTCATCATTCACAAATGTGCTGAATTTTCTTGACCTGCTACTGTCTCCCCTCTCATTCTCCCTACCTCCTTTTAGTTTTTTACCTTTTAAAACTTCCTTTCCTTTAATTAAGGGAGAGTTGCAGGGGGTGAGTTTGTATGGCTGTATTTGCTTAAGTTAAATGCACTATTACATATGTTAAATATCCATGTTCAACTTGCAGAACTCTGCATACCTAAACATTAGAGTCAGCTAAAGAATCCACTCACAATCAGTAAGAAATGAGAGGTTCTCATGGAAGACATACTGTCCTTGAAAATGAAAACATTATTGTATCCCAAGTATAGTAATAATTACTTGAAATGTAATGCTTATATTTTATTGTTGGTGGTGTGTAAGAGTGTGAATAGTCTAGAATGTTTGAAAGTAACCTGTATTTTGTGAGTACCTCTTAAGTGATGTAAACAAAGTAACTTAACATAAACTAAAATGAAGTAGGAATTATATTCCTGTTGTCTTCAGAATACATTATAATAGATGCTAAAACTATGTAATGTTAAGTTATATAAAACAACTTGAGGTGTATTTCTAGCAACTTTTCATTTTAAATAATGAGTCAAAATTCAAATGTTCTATATAAATTGAACTTTGATGAAAGTTCACTTATTTGTAGGTGAATGCTTCACAAACTGCAGAAAATAATATTGTTCAGGGTCTAAAGACCCCTTTAGTATTCATTCAAATCTGGTTGTATCACGTTAAGACGTTTTTAATTAAAATATGAATTTTTAAAATTTTTCCTGAACTCTCATTTGCTTTAGTACCCTCACACATAATATCCTGAGTGCAGGCAAGTCATGGCAAAGCGAGCATATGACCTTAATTGCAGTATTTAAAGGATGCTTGACTATGATAGGTATCAGCTTTGGTGAAGCAAATTACTTTGTGCTGAAAAGGGATTGTTTATTCATTCAAAAACAGAAGACTAAGAAGACTATAGTTAACAAATAGTGCTCTGACTCTTGCTGACTTAATTATAAGGTAGTGTTTCATCATCTTCTACATACTAGTTTTAGGCATTAGAAAACGCCTTCTTTGAATACCTTTCAAGTGAACACTAGTGCTTTACATGACTCTGGCTTTTGCCAGACAATTCGAATTACTGCTGTCCTCAGTCTCTCGGGGACACAAAACAGAGCCAGGCCCAACAACATTTAAAAGAAAAAAAAAGTGCAAAATTGTGCAGCAGCAAGCGAAACTCCCAGGTGGAATGTGTTCACTGCTTATTAACCATTTCTAACATGCTGAATGCCAAAAGGCAGTCTATGGAAATTTGCCTAGACTTGTCCATTAGTACTAATAGAGTTACAAAGAAAACAGATGAAGTACTGATCTTAAATTAGAACTGCCTCATCATATAAAAAGCCATTGTTTATGCCAGTATATCCAGGTGTCAGATGAATTAAAATGCTAGATCACTGTTTCATAATAGCAACATCTGGCAAATTTTTTGTTGCTTCTAAAAGAAATTGGCTTAGTTCAAATGATATCATTACAGGATGCTTCCTTTTCTTAAAATAGTTGAACCAAATTCAAAAAGAAATACATCCAAAATATAAAAATGAAATTTTTACCTAAAATTTATTTTTAAAATACAATACCAAAGGAACAAACCTGTAGGATATAAACGAAAACATGGAGTATAGGAAAGCATCTTCTCTACTTCAACATTAGAGTAAATCTTTGAGAACTTAGAACTTATTGTTTGAGGACCTGTTGTTTGAGAAAAACAAATACTAGTTATAACTTTGCTTTTGAAGTTTATTCAAATCGTAAATTGACTCACTCTGGTCTGGCTGTAAGAGATGGTTGTCCTCACAGTTACCATATGCCAGCACTATGCCAAGTCCTGTTCCAAAGAGAAAAACTATTTGCCTTTTGAAGATATGAACTTTCCTTGTGAGCACATGTGTAAGGAGCTAGGCTGCCCTCAAACAGTTTCATGACTATAAAATTTATCCATTAATATTGACAAAATGACTGCAGTTAGTGGATTAATGGCATATTCAAAGTTTCTGGTGTCTGCCTGCTCCTCATTCATCTGAAAACTGGCAGAAACTGACACAATCCAAGCTGTTTTATAACAAGCCAATTTTGTATTAAAGTTGTTAATATTTTGAGCCCATAAACTGAGTTTACGTATCAGTCTTACTAATTTTTGATCTTTAACAAATTTTTCAATCTCTCTGTGCTTTGGTTTCTAGATAGATACATGGATAGACATAGCTATCAGATGGATTACAAATAATTTTTTTTAATGTTTATTTATTTTTGAGAGAGAGAGAGACAGAGAGAGACAGAGCATAAGTGGGGGAGGGGCAGAGAGAGAGAGAGACAAAGAATCTGAAGCAGGCTCCAGTCTCTGAGTTGTCAACACAGAGCCCAATGCAGGACTCGAACCCACAAACTGTGAGATCATGACCTGAGCCGGTCAGACGTTTAACTGACTGAGCCACCCAGGCACCCCAGA
Organism: Lynx rufus; assembly: GCF_022079265.1. Taxonomy (NCBI): domain Eukaryota; kingdom Metazoa; phylum Chordata; class Mammalia; order Carnivora; family Felidae; genus Lynx; species Lynx rufus. Next base: position 66,544,389 of record NW_025814897.1, on the reverse strand, counting down.
AGGATTATAAAGCTTACGTAAAATCATTTGTACAGTAGAAACTGCACAGTTAATGTTTGTTAAATCTTAATCTTGAAATAACAAAAACTAACATTAGTTGCTTGTTTTTCTAGGGTGTATCTACCATACCCACAGTTTTTCCAATGTTGACACCATCCTATATAGGGTCTCTTGTAGCTTAACATTTCTAAATCTTGAAAGTAAAATCCAGTGTTGACCTACTATATTTTATTCCCAAAATGTTGATCTTTCCTGGGATTTGAGTCATAGCTTATTTTATGGGCCTTTAAATTTTATAAAGTACTTAATGGCACATGGGCAAAATATAAGACCCTATAAATTCATGTTTCTCCAAATTCCATTTCAGATTCTCTTCTTATAAATAAGTGAAATTGGCAAGTTTCACTCCGTAATGGAAAACAAAACTAAAATACCTCACATAGCTTTGTCTTTTAAATCTGTATATTTTTGTCTTTCATCAAGATAAATACAAAATTATTTTGGACAACAGAATCCAGATGATGCCTGACAAAGGCCTAAACTCTACTCATCAGCATATTTGGGGAAATGCTCGTATAGAATTAATTTATAGACTGAGATGCCTATCAATTCCAATTCTCCATATTATAATAAGGCTAAATTCATTTGAAGCAGATTTGCCTTTAGGCTCCAAAAATCTTGTGGCCAACAGGAAAGAATAAAATACTGAATCCAAATGCTGTTCTTTGAAAAGATCAATAGAATTGATAAACTTCTAGCGAGACTGATCAAAGAAAGACACAAAATATCAATATTAGAAATGAGAGGGGCACCTGGGTGGCTCAGTTGGTTGAGCGTCCAACTTTGGCTCAGGTCATGATCCCTCAGTCCATGAGTTCAAGCCCTGTGTTGGGCTCTGTGCTGACAGCTCAGAGCCTGGAGCCTGCTTTGGATTCTGTGTACCCCGCCCCTGCTCCTCCCCCCACTCATGCTCTCACTCTCTAAAAAATAAATACATGTTAAAAAATTTTTTTTAAAAAGAAATGAGAAAGATGACATCACTACAGAGTCTACAGATATGAAAAGCATGGTAAAGGAATATTATGAACATTTTTACACCAATAAAATAAACAGTTTAGATTAAATGGACAGATTCCTTGAAAGACACAAACTCCCACACTCACTCAAGGAGGAATACATAATTTGAATAAGTCTATGTCTGTTAAGAAAATTGAAATTGTAGTTAAAAATCTTTCCACACTGCAAACTTCAGACCCAGGTGGATTCCCTGGTCAATTCTACCAAGTATTTAAGGAAGAAATAATAGAAATTCTACAAAAACTCTTCCAGAAAATTGAAACAAAGGTAATACTTCTCAACTCAGTCTATGAGACCAGCATTACCCTGGCCTGACAAAGCCAACAAAAGAAAACTATAGACCAGTATCTGTGGTGATCACACATTTGATGATCACACATGCAAATTTTCTAAACAAAATTTTAGCACATCTAATCCAACAAAATATTTAAAGATAATAGGGGCACCTGGGTGGCTCAGTTGGTTAAGTGTCCGACTTCGGCTTAGGTCACGATCTCACTGCAAGTTTCCAGCCTCACATCAGGCTCTGTGCTGACAGCTTGGAGCCTGGAGCCTGCTTCAGATTCTGTCTCCATCTCTCTGACCCTCCCCTGCTCGTTCTCTGTCTCTGTCTCTCTTTCTCAAATATAAAAAAATAAAACATAAAAAAAAATTTTTAATAAATAAAAGATAATATACCATGGCCAGGTGGCACTTACCCCAGGAATGCACAGTTGGTTTCACATTTGAAATCAATCACTATAATTCACCATATTAAGAAACTAAAAAAGAAAAACCATATGGTCAAAACCAATACACTCAAACAACCATTTGACAAAATATAACCCATTTCTGTAAAAATGTTCAGGAAACTAGGAATAGAAGAGAACTTTCTCAAACTATAAATAGTATTTTTTTGAAACCTACAGCTAACATCATATTTACTAGTGAAAGACTAAATGTTTTTCCCCTAAGATCAGTAATAAGGTGTGGATGTCTGCTTTACCACTTCTATTCAACATTGTACTAAATAAAGATCCTAGCCATGCAATAAGGCAAGAAAATAATAATAATAATAATAATAATAATAATAATAATAAAGACATCCACATTAGAAAAGTGAAATTATCTTTTTTCACAAACAACAGTTGTCTATGGAATCTACAAAAAAAAAAAAAAGAAAAAGCTAGTAGAATAAGTGAATCTGGCAAGGCTACAGAACACATGATCAATATACAAAACTCACTAGTATTTCCACAGATAACAATGAATCATTGGAAAATTGAAATGTAAAAATTATTACCTTTACAATAGTATCAAAGAATGTAAAAGAAATCTAACACAATATGTTAAAGACCTAGACACTGAAAACTACAAAACCTTACTGAGAGAAATTAAAGGCCTAACCAAAGCAAGAGATACCTCTTGCTCAGAAAACTCAATATTGTTGAAATGTCAATCTCCACAAATTGATCTAAAGTTTCAGTGCAATCACAATCAAACTCCCAGAAGGCTATTTTGTAGAAATTGGCAAGCTCATTCTAAAATCCATATGGAAATGCAAAGAATCTAGAATAGCCAAAACAAATTTGAAAAAGAACAAAATTGGAAGACTTGAACTATCTGATTTTATTATAAAGCTACTGTAATCAAGACTGTGTGATAATTGATGTAAAGATAGATAGGTCAATGGAAAGGAAGAGAGTCCAGAAATAGTCCCACACATATATGATATGCAGACAACTGATTTTCAATGAAGGTGCAAAGCAATCAGTAGAGAAAGGATAGTTTTTTCAGCCAACAGTGCCGGACAATTGGATTCCCATATGCAAAAAAAAAAAAAAAAATTAACTTTGATCCAAACCTAGTAACAGTATAAAAATTAATTCAAAAGGGGTCATAGACCTAAATGTAAGACCTAATATTATACAATTTCTAAAAGAAAATATAGGAAGAATTTTTGTGACCTTGGGTTAGGCAAGGTATCTTAACATTCAACACCAAAAGCATGATTTATAAAAGAACAAATTGAAAGGTTAGACTTAGTTAAAATTTAAAATTTTGTTCTTCAAAAATTACTGTTAATAAAATGAAAAGACAAATCAGAGAGAGAGAAAATATTTGCACATTATGTATCTGCTTAAAGGACTTATGTCCAGAATAATTAAAAAATTCTTCAAACTCAGTAATAAGAAAACAACCAACCTATTTTTTTGTGGACAAAATATTTGTAATGACTTTACCAAGAGGTACAGATGGCAGATAAGCACATGAGAATATACTTGACATCATTTGTCATTAGGAAATGCAAATTAAAATCACAGCTTAATACCACTGCATACCTATTTTAATGGATAAAAAATTTTAAACTGACTACCTCAAGCGTAGATGAAGATGTGAAGGAACCAGAACTCTCTAACACTGCTGGAGGGAATACAGAATTGTACCACCATTTGGGAAAATAGTTTGGCCATTTTTTAAAAAGTTAAACATACCTGTACCTACCATGTGATTCGGCATTCCATCCCTAGGCAGTTATGCAAGAGAATGAGAGTTTTTGCCCATACAAAGGCTTATACATAACTATTCATAGCAGCTTTATAGATAACAACCAGAAATCCAGAAGCAACTTAATGCCCATCCACAGCTATGAATGAACAAATGGTGGTATATCCATACAATGGAATACTATCTAACTATAGAAAGAAATTAACTACTGATAACCCAACATGTCTGCATCTCAAAGAATTATGCTTAGTGAAAGAAGGCAGACAAAAAAAGAGTTCATACTTATGATTCCATTTATATAAAGCTCTAGTAAATGTAAATTAATCTATAGTGACAAAAAGCAAATCAATGTTTGCTTGAAGAAAGTGTCCAGGAAGAGGCAAAGGGAGCCCAAAGCAGCTTTTAGGAGTTACGAATGATATATTCATTATCTTAATTGTGCTGATGATTTCAGGGTGTATAGATATGTCAAAACTTATCAAATTGTACACTTTAAATATGTGCAGCTTATTGTACATCAATTATACCTCATTAAAGCTGTTAAAAAAAAGTCTCCTGGCTAACAAACCTCTAATCTCTCACTTATTCCCCATATCTTAAGTCCTTAGATGAGATCTCTTTGGCCTAACCCTATTTCTTCTACTAAAACAATACTTAACAGAGAGAAGGAAGCACATGGATTGTGCTTTTTGGAGACCACTGTAGAATTTTACAGTGGAAGAGTCTAGATGTCACATTGACAAGGAGGGGAAAAAAAGCCAGTGAACTGGGCAAACTGAGTCTCTGGAAGATAGGACTAAATAGAGAAAGTATAATTTTTCTTTTTTACTGGAAATCTAAAGATTTTGCCATGTGAATATAATCAAGTCTTCATTTCTTATTATGGTAAAAAGACATTTTAGAAGAGAGAATTGAGAGCCCAGAAATAAACCCACACATATATGGACAATTAATTTACAACAAAGCAGCCAAGAACATAAAGTGGAGAGAGGACAGTTTTCAACAAATGGAAAAACTGGACAACTACATGCAAAAGAATGACACCAGACCGCTGTCTTACACCATACACAAAAATTAACTCAAAATGGATTAAAGACTTGAATGTAAGGACTGAAACTATAAAATTCCTAGAAGAAAACATGGGCAGTACGCTCCTTGACATCAGTCTTAGCGATGTATTTATGGATCTGACTCCAAAGGCAAGGGAAGCAAAAGCAAAAATAAACACATGGGACTACACTGAACCAAAAAGCTTCCAGACAATGAAGCAAACCATCAAAATGAAACGACAGACTACTGAATGGGAGATGATATTTGCAAATTATATATCTGATAAGGGGTTAATATCCACAATATATAAAGAACTCCTATAACTCAATGATTAAAAAACAAAACAAAACAAAACATGGACAGAGGATCTAAATAGACATTTTTCCCGTGTTTCTTAATGTCAGATTCCAGATGTGGTTATCTAAGTATTAATCAATCCAGCATTCAGGTCAACCTGAAACTTTTTTTCCATTGAAGAAATCCTCACATGCTTATTTCTTAAACTGTTGCTAAAGAGGAAAAGAAAAAGAGAAAAAAAGTTGTTCTACCTCTTCTTTTCTACTTCCAGTAAACCTGATAATTAACCTCAGTTTGGGGGCAGATTGTTTTTCAACCCCAAGCAGTTAGCAACTGCAGGTGCCCTTGTGGCACATACAGGCACAAGCATAGTGCCCCAAGCACCCTCACGATGATGCTATCTAAGCACCAATTCCAGTTCAAGCAGGGTGAGTGCCAGGGTCCTTGAGAAGTGTCTAACCTTTCTAACATAATTGTAGGGTCTGGGATTTGTGGTGAGGCTAGTCACTCAGTACAGTGGGCTGTGAAAGTATTTTTCCACTTGTAGAGTTTTGCTTCTAGTCCTAGCATATGATCTCCCTGAAATGCCTGTAAGTTCAACGTAAGGTCATATTCATTATCATTTCCATCCTACTTTACCTCATAAGTGGGTCTTCAAAATTACATACTTAAGCATATTAAGTATCAGAATAATCAAGGAAAGATACAGACATGTATGAGGCAAGTGGTTTCTATGGAAAATAGTTATTAAGAGAAATGTTTTGTTATTTGGCGCTTTGTTTAATAAAAAGATTTTTTAAAGTTTTTAGAATCTATTATGGACTGGGTCTGTAGAAATAGCCCTGAACTCTTCTTCCCCTGTGAGTAACAAAGTGTATTCCAATGTCTGTTGGGGCAAAGTTGTTCTTGGAGCTCACTCTCCCTGAGCACATTGAATATTTCTCCTCCCTGAGACTCAAATGGAAGGGAACCAAGTTCTATCTCGGGCTTGTCCCCTGCTTCTGTCCTACCATCCACAACCTGAGTCACCCCCTCTCTGTCATGTGCACAATGGCTATTGGGGTGGTGCTATTGGTTCTGAACCAGAAGCTCAGACTAAAGAGCTTGCAGTTCTAAAACCTTAGAATAGGGCACACTACCTAGCTATTCAGAGCCATGTTCCATGGAAAACTCTCCTGTCTTATGGAGACCTGATGCAACAGGAGGTGGCTCAGATAAGGGAAGCAACTCCACAGTGTATAAGCCCATTGCGTGAGAGTCACACTCCCTTTTAAAACATTTTCTTAAAATCCATTTTACTTCATATTATGAGGTAAATTTTTAGTTCATTTAAAGAACCAATAAAAAAATGTTAAGGGGAAAAAACACCTTTAATCACAGAAAACTAGGTTTCTAACCAAATGATAAACTTTAATAAATCAGTGATATCCAGATCGTGACTTTAAATTTTCACTGATCTGTGGTAACCACCTGGGTAGCTCAGCCAGTTAAGCGTTTGACTTTGGCTTGGGTCATGATCTCACAGTTTGTGGGCTCAAGCCCCGCCTTGGGCCCTGTGCTGACAGCTCAGAGCCTGGAGCCTGCTTTGGATTCTGTGTCTCCCTTTCTCTCTGCCCCTCCCCCTCCTTGCTCTCTCTCTCTCTCTCTCTCTCTCTCTCTCCCAAAAATAAATAAACATAAAAATTTTAAAAAAAAATAGATTCTCAGGGGTGCCTGGGTGGCTCAGTCGGTTAAGCGTCCGACTTCAGCTCAGGTCATGATCTCACACTCCATGAGTTCAAGCCCCGCATCAGGCTCTGTGCTGACAGCTCAGAGCTTGGAGCCTGCTTTGGATTCTGTGTCTCCCTCTCTCTCTGCCGCTCCCCTGCTCATGCTCTGTCTCTCTGTGTCTCAAAAATAAATAAAAACATTAAAAAAAAATAGATTCTCACTGATCTTTTAGTCTGTAATATCAACATACATGCCTGCTCACTTTGGCTGACCAAGTGTGGGTCTACATTGCCAAATTAAACATGGAGAGAAAAGCTGGCTTCTAGACAGCCTGCCTAAAGTGTTCATTTGAAACAGCTTTTAAGCAAGTATAATTATGATTGGAACTTCTCTCAACCAAACAAAATTCTCTAACGGGCCATGAGAGATTGAGTCATAGAGAGGTGAAACTGCTAGGTTGATTGGAGTATCACGAGGTCATCAGCCTACCTTCTGCCACCATAAGATGGCTCCACAGAGTCTGCATGCAGCTTGTCTAAGGTACACTATAGCTCAGTGACGGTTCCAAGTTCTGCCTTGCTCCCTCCCTCCCATATCATGCTTTCATCCTTATTCCTATGTCCAAGGATCTCACAGTCTAATTTCATGATGACCAATCAGGTTAAATGGCATAAGCCCTTCCCCCTTCCCTTGGCACTTGAACGTATCTTTCTTCTACTCATCTGTCCGTCCTCATTTCCAAAGCTGTTCCCTATATCTGGGCCTGTAGTCTCATTCATTCTTGCTTTCCTGGAGCCTTACTCTCTTAGTTTCCAGCTCTTTTGCCACAACTTGTTCTCTCTCTACTGGCTTCTCTTGCATTGTCCTCAGACAGGCACGTCGTATTTCTTTTGTCCAGAAAAGATCTCTTGCTGTCCCCTAAACCACCACCTCCTCTCTCATTCCTTTCACTGCCAAATTGCTTGTTTTATTACCCACTATTACACCACAAACACTTGAAGGGAAAATTATGACTTGTGATAATTTATGTCTATCAAGTATTAGCACAGTAGGGGCGCCTGGGTGGCGCAGTCGGTTAAGCGTCCGACTTCAGCCAGGTCACGATCTCGCGGTCCGTGAGTTCGAGCCCCGCGTCGGGCTCTGGGCTGATGGCTCAGAGCCTGGAGCCTGTTTCCGATTCTGTGTCTCCCTCTCTCTCTGCCCCTCCCCCGTTCATGCTCTGTCTCTCTCTGTCCCAAAAATAAATAAACGTTGAAAAAAAAAATTTAAAAAAAAAAAAGTATTAGCACAGTATAAAGCAGTGAATAAGGCACAGACTATTGGAATCTAACAAGCCGGATTCAAATTTGGTCTCACTGGTTACTGTCTAATGACCTTGGGAAGTTACTTAATCTTACTCATCCTCAGCTTCTTTGTTTCTAAATGGGGGAAGAGGTGGTGGGAATGATAATGCTTATCTTCAGAGGATCTAAATAGATATTTTTCCAAAGAAGACATGCAAGTGGCCAATAGGTATATGAAAAGGTGGTCAGCATCACTAATATCAGGAAAATGCAAATCCAAACCACAATGAGATATCACCTCACACCTATTAAGATGTAGAGAAAAGGGAGCCCTTGTGCATAGTTGGTGGGAATGTAGATTGGTGCAACCACTGTGAAAAAGTGGTTCCTCAAAAAACTAAAAATAGAATGACCTTATGATCTGGCAGTCCCACTTCTGGGTATTTATCCAAGGGAGTGAAATCAGTATCTCAAAGAGATAGCTCTAATCCTGTATTCACTGAAGCATTATTCACTAAATAGCCAACATATGGAAATAGCCTAAGTGTCCATCTACAGATGAATGGATAAAGAAAATGTTATATATATAAACAATGGAATATTATTCAGCCATGAGAAAAAAATAAAAAAGGAAATCTTGCCATTTGCAACAACATGGCTGGACCTTGAGGACATTATGCTAAGTGAAATAAGTCAGAGAAAAATTAATTCAGTATAATCTCATTTATATGTGGAATCTAAAAAAGCCAAACTCATAGAAACAGTAGAATGGTGGTTGCCAGAGGCTGGGGTTTGGGGAAAATGGGGAAATACCAGTTAAAGGGTACAAACTTCCAGTTATAAGAGAAATAAGTTCTGGAAATCCAATGTACAGCATGATGACTATAGTTAACAATGCTGTATTATATACTTGAAAGTTACGAAGAGACTAGATCTTAAATGTTCTCACCAAGGAAGAAGGTAATTTTGTGAGGTGATAAAGGTATTAACTAATCGTATTGTGGTAATCATTTCATAATAAATATGTGTATCAAATCATCACATTTTATACCTTAAATTTAAACATTATGGGGCACTTGGGTGGCTCAGTCGGTTAGGCGTCCAACTTCAGCTCAGGTCATGATCTCACAGTTTATGAGTTTGAGCCCCGCTTCAGGCTCAGAGCCTGGAGCCTGCCTTGGATTCTGTGTCTCCCCTCTCTCTGCCCCTCCCATGCTTATGCTCTGTCTCTCTCTGTCTCTCAATAATAAATAAATGTTAAAAAAAATTTTTTTTAATTTACACATTGTATGTCAGTCATATCTCAATAAAACCAGATAAGAATGATGCCTATCATACAGTGTTGTTATGGAGAGTAAATGAAATTATGATTCTAAAAACCCCTTGCATGGTGTCTGGCACATAGTAGTTGCTCAGAAAGGCTGGTTCCCTTCCCACCTCCACTTACGGTAGGGATTCAGTTGATTGAGTGACCACATGGTCTCCTGCATATATCAGGACATCATTCAGTGGCGTGGCATCCAGTTTTTGTTAAGTTTGGGTCTTACTCTTTTCTTTGCCTTGTGTGTTTCAGGTTCACAACCAGTATCCAACTGAGTTTGAATTCAATCTCTATTACTTGAAGTTCTTGGCTTTCCACTATGTGTCTAATCGCTTTAAAACATTTCTCCTGGATTCAGACTATGAAAGATTAGAGCATGGTATGTGTTTGCATGCCCTTGTTTCATCTTTTTTGATAGTTTTTGTGTGTTTTTTAAAAAAAATTTAATGTTTGTTTTTGAAGGAGAGAGAGAGAGAATGAGCAGGGGAGAGGTAGAGAGAGAGGGAGACACAGAATCTGAAGCAGGCTCCAGCTCTGAGCTGTCAGCACAGAGCCTGACACGGGGCTTGAACTCATGAGCCATGCAATCATGACCTGAGCCGAAGTCAGAAGCTTAACCAACGGAGCCACCCAGATGCCCCATTTTTTTGTGTTTTTAATTGAAAACTCCAATAACATAACTACCCCCAAGTGTGGCAAGGCCATTTTAGGATTTATAAAAGTAGAATAGGTAGGAACGAGTGCCCAGATTCTGAGATTATGTGCTGTACTAGCTCTTAGGGACTGCAAGTGGTCTTCCCTGTAGCACCTTTGAAAGGTGAAATCTGGGTGGCGCAGTCGGTTAAGCGTCCGACTTCAGCCAGGTCACGATCTCGCGGTCCGGGAGTTCGAGCCCCGCGTCAGGCTCTGGGCTGATGGCTCGGAGCCTGGAGCCTGTTTCCGATTCTGTGTCTCCCTCTCTCTCTGCCCCTCCCCCGTTCATGCTCTGTCTCTCTCTGTCCCAAAAATAAATTAAAAAAACGTTGAAAAAAAAAAAAAAAAGAAAGGTGAAATCTGCTTACTATTTTAATATCTCAAAGTGGTATCACCGTTTGAAGAGAAACATTTGACCTAGTTTTTCCATCCCAGGTACACTCTGGTAGGAAAGGTGCCTGCCCTTGGAGGCACTTTGCATAGCAGTAAAGGCTCTGGAGGAAATAGAACAGGATTAAATTCTAGTATTCTCAGTACCAACTGAGTACTTTGGACATGTTAGGTGCCTCTCTGAGTTTCTTCAGTTTCCTCATCTTTAAAATGAGTACAATAATAGCACCTACCCCTTTGGGCCATGATGATCACATTAGGAAATATTTGTAAACTTCTTAGCACAGTTTATAGTGTATAATAATAACTCATTAAATTTTAGACATCTCCATCAATATTATAATTTTTAAGAGCAGTAATACTTGTAAAGAGTAGATTTTAAAAGTCAGGCGGCCCCTGTGAAAACATTCCCACAGGGATTTTACATTCTGTTGTTATAGGGAGAAGAGAAGGGAGGATGTACAGGATCTTGTTAAGAAGACAACAAAGAAAAAAATCAGCTATTTTCAGTATATGTACCTGGATTTTCATAAAGAAGACTCTTCTAGTAGCTGAAAATATTTACTGATGTTCTCAGTTTACAGTTTACAGTATGTCTTGGGACATACTGCTTTCCAGTGCATGCTGTTAAAATTGTCTAGTGTGATATTTTATACTGTTGGGAAGGGAGACAGCACTGGTTCTTATTTATACTTCTAGACCTTTGTTGACTCAGAATTGTCGTTCCACACGTCATAATCAGAAACTTTATAATTTCTTAAGCACCCATGGTTTGGGAAGATATGAAGGAAAGCTGGTTACAAGAGACATTGGAGTCACTTGGAGAACTTTTAAAATATCTGCTTGGACTCATCCTCAGAGATTCTGATTTAATTGGTCTGAGGCAAGACCTAAGCATTGGGGGTTTTTAAAGCCCTTGATTTTTCCAATGTGTGGCCAGGGTTGAAAACTACCACACTGGACTCTGCAGTTAAAAGGTAGACTAGAAACACTAATTAGTCTTGGGGGCCTCTTACAGGATTTTGTGCAGAGTTGGGCTTGAGACCATCTTTTCTGATAAACTGATAAGATGCTTCTTGACTTTTGACTGAGTCATTTCATTCAAAGCAAGACAGCATTGCTAAGGAAGGCACCCTTCCTGGCCTTTTAAAGAAATAACCTCCTGGGGCTACTGGGTGGCTCAGTCAGTTGAGCATCTGAATCTTGATCTCAGGGTCATGAGTTTAAGCCCAGCATTAGGCTCTGCACTGGGTGTGAAGCCTACTTAAAAAAAAAAAAAAAGAAGAAGAAGGAGAGGGAGGGGGAGGAGGGGAGGAGGAGGAGGAGAAGGAGAAGAAGGAGAAGAAGAAGGAGTGCCTGGGTGGCTCAGTCTGTTAAACATCTGACTCTTGATTTTGGCTTGGGTTATGATCTCACAGTTTGTGAGATCGAGCCCTGCATTGGGTGTTGCATTGACAGCACAGAGCCTGCTTGGGATTCTCTCTCTCTCTCTCTCTCTCTCTCTCTCCCTCTCTGTCTGCCCCTCCCTTGCTCACACAGTCTCTCTCTCAAAATAAATAATAAAACTTTTGTTTTTAAAGCTTATTTTAAAAAAAAAAGTGAGCTCATGTGAGTGACACATTGACTGTTCGATGGGTGCAAAGATAGGATCAGAAACTCCCTGAAGCACCTCCCCCACCCACTACATTTGGCTTTTGTTAAGTCACCCAAGGATACAGACCACACCCTTCTATCATCCAAAGTCTTCATGACCATGATTTGCAGTATATAAATTACTAAATAAGAAAACACTTTAAATGGCTTCATAATGAACAGCCAGCGACTGAAAAAAGAAACATAAAATTATGTTTTTAACTGAACTTCATCACATAACTCTAAGTCCTTCCCATTTCTCCTGAAAAATATGTAGAATGACTCCTGGCATGGAGCTTTGTGAATCTAGATATAGATGTAGGATATAGATTAGAAGAGAGTCACTATGTGCTGCTAAATACTTGGGAAAACCTTACCAGATGTTTTCCTTCCATTTGGGTTTGTTTCCATATAGCTGTGAAGTTCATTCCTATCCTTAGCTTTGCGGTCACCACCTAAGGTTTCTGCACATACATTGCTGTTCTGAGAGCTGTAAGATATATTTTGCTTTTCATCTGGTACATGCATCATAGTTTTAGGCAAACTGTTGATTTATTTGACTTTTGTTGCTTTTTTTTGGGGGGGGGGTTGATTTACAGGAACGTTGTTTGACGATAAAGGAGACAAGCATGCCAAAAAAGGAATTTGTATTTGGGAGTGTATTGATAGAATGCACAAGAGGAGTCCCATTTTCTTTAATTATTTGTATTCACCAATGGAAATAGAGGTACAGTAAGAAAGCATTTATGTTTCACTTTCTGAGTATCTAGTGTTAAAGTTTTCCTTACTTTTAAGTATATATAAGCTGTTTAAGCTTTTTATAAACATTGGATTAGGAAGCTATTTAAAATACCAGAAGCTATTTAAAAATTTGATATACACTATGGGTTTGGGTTATGATGGAATACAAACTGTTCATCATATTCTTGACCACAAAAATTAGGAGCTGGCCCCCAAAATCTAGGAGGGATAACTTCAAGAAAGTCAAAGTGAGGCAACTTTCTCCAGGAAGAAAGACAAAACAAAACTTGAAACCTCAACTGGTCATCTAAGCTGAAAAAATCTAAAATACTTTAGAAAAGATTTCCCTAAGTCCATTTATACCAAAGCTGTGGAAGAACCCCTATGGAACGCCGGATGTTTGGAGCCCAGCTCAAAAGAATGACGTCTCAGGGGCAACCATGCTCTGTGATGCACATCTATGTGAAGTAAGCTCTGGGATGGAACAGACTGGTTTGATGACAAGTGAGACGTATCACCTTACTCAGGGGTAGGAATGCCCCTGCCCTGGGTCCCATGCATTAGGACCCCATTCTGGCCTTTCTCCAACTATCCCCTCCTCATAAAATGAAGACCACAAGAAACAAGGGTATGTGCTTAGATACCCTTTCTTCATCTAAACCATGTACCCAAAATTTCTTGCCTAATCCAAGTTGCTCACAAAGCTACTTCTTCCAGTCTGTCTCCCAAGCTGGTGCGTGTTCCCTTCAGCCTCAAGGGTGCCTAAGAAGTAGCTGTTTGGCAGGTAGTAGACCAAGTTTAGTTTTGTGGACTAGGTATATATATATATATATATATATATATATATATATATATATATACATTCATAAAAGACCTCAGAATATAGGACAGAGCCAAGGTGAGAGGAGCAGGGGATTAGGCCAAGGACTGGGAGCTGGGACCAGCTTTCCCAGTGCCACCTTGGGCCTTGGTATAGAATTCCAAGGAGTCCAAGAATTCTCAGTTTGAGCCTGGTCTTCCAGATCATTAGGAAGTTATATTTACCAAGGTAGGAGGAGAGATATATTTTATTTAATAGTTTATCTTGATGTATAATATCTAAATATTTACATATATGGTATTTGAATCTCCATTCATGCTCTTGCCCTGGACCCTGCAAATGTTAAGGGCTGACCTGCCAGTAAGCTGGGGTACTTTGAGGTCAAGATGAAACTATATTTCAGAATTTTCTTTGAACAGGCCCTGAAGCCCAGTGTAAATGTCTCCAGCCTCAAGAAGTGGGATTACTACACAGGAGAGACCCTTTCCACAGGCCCTTCATATGACTGGATGATGCTAACCCCCAAGCACTTCCCCTCCGAGGACTCTGAAGTGGCTGGAGGAGCTGGCCCCCAGAGCCGGAGGAGAACAGTGTGGCCCTGCTATGATGATATCAGCTGTGCTCAGCCCGATGCTCTCACCAGCCTTTTCAGTGTAAGTCAGGCCTGTGTAGACATGCACAGAGGGCAACAGGGGCCCTGGTAGTACCCGAGGCCTCAGAAACCAGGCTAAATTAAAAGTGGTTCGCACACTTCCGGACATGGCTGTCCTCACTCTGAGCCAGTGTGATACGTAGCATTCCAGGAGAATGAGGAAAACCAAATTTGCTCCCCAACAACAGTAGGGGACCAGGCTCAACTACTGGAAAAGGGTCTCAAAAAAGTAAGTTTTCTGGCATTATGAGGAAGCAATCAAGCAAATGGAGCAATTTGCAGCTTCCCAGCTGTTTTAGCTGCCCAACAGCCTGAGTCAGGCCTGGGTTATGGCTTTTGTGGGTGCTCTACTTCCTCTGGTCAGAAGTGTGGGTAGTTGATGGCCTGATGGGAATACTGCCAGCGTCTCTACAGAGAATATTCTGAACTGAAACAATCCCAGCAGTAGCCACCCTGCTGAGAGCAGCAGCCCTGAGGAAAGGGTTTGAGCCCTGATATGGGCCAAGCAGTTCCTGAAGAGTCTTCGTGCAGTCTTGTGACTGGGAGGAGTGTGCTGCAGTGAAGGCGTCACAGAGGCAGCTGCTCTGATCCCCAGCTTCCTTGTCCCGAGGAAATTCCATTCTTTGTGCATTTCTTGGTTCATTCTTTCCACATCTGGTTTTAAATCAGCAGAGTTAGGGGTTCCTCTGTCAAGGACAGACTCCTACCTCAGCTACTAGGGTTTGGATGCCAGCCCAGTGCTTGGCCTTTTGCGGTGGCCATCAGATTCCCTCTGGGCTAGCCAAAGGTGAAGGTGTTTGGGATACATATTTTATGTCTTTATTTAAGCTATTCTGTACAAAAAGGCCTGATTACAGATCCTAATAAATCATCTTTGCCATAGTGCATCATACCAGCTAGAGTTCACACCACTGCTCCTGGCTTGGGAGACCTCTGAGGCCATTGACTTCAGCTGCCCTCTGACCATGATGTCCATTGGGGCCCAGTACAGAGGAGATGTGGCTCTGGGACACGTCCTGATTTCTACGAAATACTTACTATCAGAAAACTCCTTTTTATTACTTTGCAGGAAATTGAAAGATTGGAGCATAAATTGAACCAAACCTCTGAGAAGTGGCAGCAGCTGTGGGAAAGAGTAACTGTGGACCTTAAAGAAGAGCCCAGAACAGACCGTGTGAGTTGGTAAAATCCTTTGAGGAGCTACTTCTGAGCTTTTTGAGGGTGCTAGGTCAGGTAGGGCCCGCTGCCACAGGTAACCCAGGTGAGTTTATGGCCAAAGAGAAGGGTAGAAAGGGAGGGGTCATGCCCTGGAGGTCCAGGGCAGAAAGTTCCAAATGACTGAATAGTTCCTGAGTGTCTCACTTCACCGCAGTGACATAATACTTGTGTTTCAGGGCCCCGCATCCACGGAAAATTACTGGGTTCTTTTCTATCTGTGTCTCTGGTTTCAGCTGATTTTCTACCACGAGTGGGGAGGGGAACACCCGGACCGTATTTGCTTCAGAGAAATAACCAGAGAAAAGAAAATATTTTTAAAAGACAAATTATGCTACTTTCTGTTGCTCACACCCCCTTTTCTCTTTCTGAATTGAGAAACATTTATCATAAAAATATTTTAAAAACAGAGGCACGTGGGTTGCTCAGTTAGTTAAGCGTCCCACTCTTGGTTTCAGCTCAGGTCAGGATCTTACAGTTCTCAAGTTCGAGCCCAGTGTCGGGCTCTGTGCTGACAGTGCAGAGCCTACTTGGGATTCTCTCTCTCTCCCTCTCTCTCTGGCCCTCCCCTGCTTGTACTCTCTCTCTCAAAATAAATAAATCAACATTAAAATTTTTTAATATTTTAAAAACACTCTGTTTTCTGTTTTTCACACCCCCCCCTCTCTGTTCTGATTTAAACTTTTATCAGGCATGTAATACGTGCAAAAGACTGTGCTGAGCACCCTGTACACTTTAGCCTCCCACTTACCCCACAGTGAGGGAGTGGTGTCCCTTCTGATGTGTGAGGGGACAGGCACCATCAAATCCACATCACACTAGCTCCAGATGCAACAGAAGGACAGATGTGAATGTTCAAAAGAGCATTTCAGAAAGAAGGAGAGGTCAGCAGGGTCCGATGTCACAGCAGGGCAGGGAGAATCGGGTGTAGAAGAAAGCCTCTGGCATGGTAAGAAGGGATCCTCTGGGCACTAGCTGTTGCCTTCCAATGGCAGTTCTGGAGCTGCTATCAGGCCACAGGTGGGTGCTGTCTTACTGCTTTAATTGTCAGAAAAATAAAATACTTTCTTGATATTTTTTCTGGTTATGAAAGTGAGATATACTTATTCTTTTAAATAAGACAATACACAAATAGTTATAAACAGAGGACAAAAATCACCCACAATTTAAAACCTAGAAATAAACCACTAAGCTTATTGTATCATTCAAAACATACATATAAAAGGGATTTGCCATACATACTATTTATTTATTTATTTATTTATTTTATTTATTTATTTTGAGAGAGAGAGAGAGAGAGAGCAAGCAGGGGAAGGGCAGGGAGAGAGGAGAGAGAGAATCCCAAGCAGGCCTTTCACTGTCAGCATAGAGCCTGACTCGGGGCTGAATCCCACAAACTGTGAGATCATGACCTGAGCTGAAACCAGGAATCAGACACTTAACCTACTGAGCCACCCAGGTTCCCCCTGTACATACTATTTTTTTTTTTAACGTTTTATTTATTTTTGAGACAGGGAGAGACAGAGCATGAACAGGGAGGGTCAGAGAGAGGGAGACACAGAATCTGAAACAGGCTCCAGACTCTGAGCTGTCAGCAACAGAGCCCGATGCGGGGCTCGAACTCACAGACCGCGAGATCATGACCTGAGCCGAGGTCAGCCGCTTAACCGACTGAGCCACCCAGGCGCCCCTATACATACTATTTTAAAACCTGCTTTCTTTTTTACTTACTATGAGGCATACATGGCCTCCCATTGGTCACTGTATATAAACCAGCATGGTAGTTTTAATGGCTTCTAGAATTCCATTGATGGAAATATTTTTTTAACCAGTCCCCTAATGATAGACATGTAGGTTGTTTCTGAATTTTTTCTTTTATAAACAACTGCAGGATAAACCTCTTTGTACATATACTTTGTGTATTTTGCTCCAGTTTTCTCTTTGACATAAATTTTCAGAAATGAAATTATTGGATTAGTTGCTCAATAAAATCTTTGTAAAACTTTCCTAGCTCTTTTTTTTTTTTTCACTTAAAATGCAAATGTATTACCTTCTATTTTGGGGGGTGGAGGGGTGTGTTTTTTCCTGAAGTATAGTTCTTTTTCAGCCCCAGAGACACCCTTCAGGCTCCCCAGGAATTGTGTCTACCAACCTACCTTCCTATCAGAAGAGGTCTCTGCTGCACCTGCCAGACAGCAGCACGGGGGAGGAGCAGAGTGCCAGCATCTCCCCATCCAATGGAGTGGACCGGAGAGCGGCCACGCTGTACAGCCAGTACACAACCAAGAATGACGAGAACAGGTGGGCGCGCTGAGCCCTGCCTGCGGCTGCACCACAGGCCCTTCAATCAGCCAGGCCTGTGTGGTACTGCCTCCTATAAACTTAAATGGGTTTGCCACGTAACTGGGTTTGCCTCGATTCTTTCTTTGTTCCTATTTTAAATGTGTCAAAGGGGTCTTTAAAGAGGAAAAATCAAAATTACAACTAAAATAATGCCAAGAGGTTATAGCTATTTGTGGTTGAGTCCTGATTATCGTTATCTCATGTCTGTCAGATCTCTTGAGGGAACGTATGTTAGTCAGCACTTTTGTGGTGGCACACGTCAGAAGGCCAGCTCGTGCTAGCTAGCTCAAGCAAAAAGGAATTTACTCACGTAGACTGGGAGGGCCAAGGATGTGCCAGTTTCTCACATAGTATCTTCAAGCTTCTGTTCATTTGCTGGCTCTGCTTTCCTCTGTGGGTTGCATCATTCCCAACATGGCACAAAAGATGGCTACCGTGAGCTCCAAACCTCACAAATTTGGTAATTCCAGCAGAAAGAGGCAGTCTTTCCCCCATAAGTCTAGTAGAAAAATTCTGGAGAGAATTCTGATTGCCTTTTTGGGGGACTATCTGAGAGAAAGAGAGACTTGACAGACAAAAACAACAGACATCCTCTTCACAGTACTTTTTAAATGAAAACCAAAGTTAACTGACCTGTCATCATTTCTTCTAGGTCCTTCGAAGGAACACTTTACAAAAGGGGGGCTCTGCTGAAAGGTTGGAAGCCCCGTTGGTTCGTGTTGGATGTAACAAAACATCAGGTAATACTGTCAAAGCCTACAGAAATCACTTTTCTCTAAGCTAGGCTCAGTCCCTGGCTGTTGTACAACTCTAAACAGACAGACACATCCCTCATGTTCAGACAAGGCCTCACATATGCTCCCTGTGGGCTTATTCAAGGACTCAGCATGTCCCTGAGTTAGGGCAGTAGCCTTCCGAGGGAAGGTCCAAAGTAGCTCTGCCTGATATATACAGGCAGAGGCAGTGACACTGGGGCCCAGAGCATTAAGAGCACTAGAACTCTGCTTTTCATGCTCAAATATCTTCTGCTGCCTGCTCTTAAAACCCAGGCCAGGAGAGGACCTGAGCTTTTCAGTGGGTTGCATTCCACATGCATATATAGAGCCTGTGCTTGGGAGCATTCCTCAGAATACAGATTACCTTCATTTTTGCAGCATAAAGCATCCATTCAAAACTGAGGGCATTAATTTATTTGACAAACATTTATTGCTCATCATGTACTGGTTACTAAAGAAAGCATCATTTTCCCTCAAAATGAGAGCAACAGTGGAGAGAGGGGGCCCTGAAATAGGCAGAAGGGGCTATACCCACTCAAAGAGGGAATTCTCACTGAGCAAGTACTAGCCTGAACCTCACTGGCCATGTTGGGAAGTCCTTTGTCCATTGTTAGGTTCTTAGCTATTGCTACAGCAACCCCTGCAATTCTTAGTATCATGATCTTTGCTCCAGTAATCTCAGGGGTGAGGGATCCCTACCCAAACCTCCAGCCCCTCCATACCCTTCCATGGTGACATTCTCATGGCCTCCAAATATTCTGACTGTGGACCTCACTCTACCTTGGAACTGACCGCTCAGCCTGAGGCAGAGGGGTACACATCTTGATTCTCAGTGCATTCATTTCTAAAATGGACTCTGCTGAGAAAGGTACAAACTGGTACCCCTATACAGTGCTCTGGTCGTACGTGCACCTAGGAAACTCTTTCCAGATACAGATTTGAAATGGGGATCACATTTCCCTCTGCTCAGGGAATTTCATAAAAGTTACACAGTCTCTGTGGAAGAATATAGAGAATTTATTTACAAATATGCAATGGAAGCCCTTGGGGGGGGGGTTGTACTTTAAAATAACAATGTGTCTGAAATCATAGAGCCTACACTGTGGAGAAAAGTTCCATTAAACCACTAAATATAACATAGGACAATGTCATAATTTTTCTGTAATTTACAGTTACACCAAATTATACTTGCATTCTTACGGATCTTTTGGATTTAACACGAAAGGTATATAGTTTTTCCATTTAGACCTACTTATACCATGCCTGACTGGAGAGACAGAAAAGTCTGAGGCCAGAACCACAGTGACAGAGGCATCAGACCCTTTCCTACTGTGTAAGTTAGAGAGTGAAATCCAGACTCATTTAGTTAGAGAGTGATATCCAGTCCTGGCATGTGATAACCACTCAGTCAAATGGTGAGCTATTTATTGTTTTTCAAAAATAAATTTAAATGTTTGTTTATTTATTTATTTATTTTGAGAGAGAGATTGAGAGAGTGTGTGTGTGTGAGTGCAAGCAGCGAAGACGGACAGAGAGAGAGAGAGAGAGACAATCTCAAGCAGGCTCCATACAGTCAGCACGGAGCCCGATGTGTGGCTTGACCCCATGAACCCATGAGATCATGACCTGAGCTGAAATCAAGAGTCAGACATGTAACTGAGTGAGCCACCCGGGTGGTGCCCCTCAAAAATCACTTTAGATTTACATGTGGTTTGGCAACTTGTATTTTTTATATGGTATATCTTGAACATACTTTCCTACCAGTTCATATAGATCTTCCTTATAATTTTTGAAAAGCTATATATAGTAGTCTGTATCATTGATATAATTAACCATCATTTAATTAACCAACACCCCAATGAAAGACAGATACATCTTTTCAGTTTTTACCTGATCAAAACAGTGCTGAAGGAAACCTCTTTATGTGTATCTCTGCATGCTTGTGGGATTGTTTCTGTAGGATACATTTCTAGAGGTGAGAAGGTATATCAATAGGCATAAACATTTTAAATTTTAGATGATATTGCCAAATTGTCCAAAAAGTTTGTAACAAATTATATTTCCACTAGCAATGTTTGAGAATACCTAGTGCCTTGCCCTCACCGTGAATATTTCTTAATCTAAGTGAAAAGTGAAATCTTACTGATTACATCCCTTTTCTTTCATCAGTGAGGTTGCCCATCTTTTTAAATGTTTATAGGTCTTTTGCATTTCCTCTGTGACTTACCTGTTCAGATTTTTTTGACCATTTTTCTACTAAATTGTTTATCTTTTTCTTATCAATTTCTAGGAATTCTGCATATTTTTCTAAACAACCTCTTTTATATGTTACATATATTTTTTCCAATTGTTAGCTGACATTTAGTTTTAGTTTTTAACATGTAATACTTTTATTCATTCGAATTTCAGAAAAATATGTCTTTTTCCTCCTTTCTGTCGGCCACCTAGTCCTCCTTCCGAAAAGCAACAGTGTTTTTATTTTCTTGCTTATTATTTCAGACAGTTTAGCAAGGTACAGAGGCAAGTATTCAAATACATTTTGAAAAGTCATACCATTTTCCTTTTCTGTGTCTCTTATTTCCCATCTGTATCCTTTTGGTTCCAGCTGCGATACTATGACTCAGGTGAGGACACAAGCTGTAAAGGCCACATTGATCTGGCTGAAGTAGAAATGGTCATCCCTGCTGGCCCTAGCATGGGAGCCCCAAAGCACACAAGTGACAAGGCTTTCTTTGATGTAAGTTGATCTCACTACATCTCACTAGAAAACCTGGCTCTGTCTGTACATGATTCCTTACAATCCATCCACCTCCAAGAATTATGGGGCCTCAGAGCAATTGGTGGTGACAGATGATAACCCCTTGGCTATGGAAATTGCTCCAGAACTTGAACTTAGCACTCGATCCCCAAACCTGACATCTCCAAACTCCATCTCCAAGCTGTGGTGCGCTGCTTTGCACAAAGGACTCCTTTACTGGGTGTCCAGCCACACATGGAAGCAGATGAATTCCTTGATAAAAACATTGTTAGTTATTTTATTCACCACCTATTCAAGAACAGACACTACTTCCCTTTGGATCCAGTGGTCTTCATGTTTGACCATCCATAAAAATTGTCCTTAGTCATATATGATGACTGTTGGTCCTAACATCTTCAACAGCCCTTAGGTGAGCCTCGGGGCATTTGATGAGCCACATGATAGGGTTCTCATCCAGTTCCCATAGCCAAGCAGGGTTTCATAAAGAGCACAGCCACACTCAAGGGCTCTGCTCTGGCTATGAGGCCATTTACCTGATTCCGGGCATCCAGTGTGTCCCCAACTTAAGCCTTTAGAGAAGGGGATGGAAAGAGGACAAGAAAGACAACTTCTTGGTGGGGGTGAATTTCCGGCTTCCCTGAGGAGCCCAGGGAGCTGCACTGCACTGCTCCCAGTGCAGTGCATGGGAGAGGCTCCTGACCCTCCTCCTTAGGAGTAAGGGTCTCCTAGTATGTCTCCTTTTTCTGCCAGTGTCATTCTATTAACATCTACTGTGACTCTGGGGACCAAAGAAACAAAGTGACTATAATGGCAGTGACAGTATGGTAGCGGAGGGAAGAGAAAACATAGAGGTTTTGAAGCAGTACGGAGGGGAAGTTCACTGAGATTGATTCACACACTTGCCCAAAGCCATAAAACAGGCCTGCCCTTCATCTCTGCTTCTGTTCATTTGGTTTTGTAGCTCAAGACCAGCAAACGTGTGTATAACTTCTGTGCCCAGGATGGACAGAGTGCCCAGCAGTGGATGGACAGGATCCAGAGCTGTATCTCTGACGCCTGATGCCCATGGTCAACCCAAGCAAAAAAGAGGGAGGAAAGCCTCGTGCTGTCAGATAGAATAAAGTGCATGAATCCTTGAGGAGCTGACAGCTTCCTCTTTGGTTCTGAGGAGTCATCCCAGGCCTGAGGTTCTTCTGCCCAGTCTTACCCAGTGCCCTCTTTGAACAATTGCTATGTCTGCTTAGCCTGAATGAATATGTCACAGAGGTCTGGTCAAGAACCCCAGGCACTCCCTGTATCTTGCACTAGGTTGTTCTAACAGGGTCTTAGTGGTTAGGGATCAGAAGAATGCTTCCTGAGCCAACTGTCACCCATCCCCTAGATAAATGGTTTCTATTTACTTGAGTCCTTCTTGATGAAACTAGATCCTTTTTATTCCCCAAGGTCATAATTTCCTTGGAGAGCTTTCTGACAAGCAAAAATCAAAACCCCGCCAACACTATCTCATGTTCTGCACAGAACAGATTTCCCAGCAGAATAGCTCCTACTCCTACTGCCTGACCTTAGAGATGCTCAGCTATCTGGTGCTGCCAAAAGGTGCTTCCATAACCCCTGCTCGGCCATGGGGGATCACAGCAAGAACATGAGTGCTCAGTGGCAGACGAGGAACACGCAGGATTCTCCTGAAGGAGAAAGACGGTCCAGGGAATGATGCAACAATGACAAGGCCAATGCAGGAAAATACTACTTTCAAAACACTGAATTTTCTAGGCCACAGGTGCCCTGAGGATCCAGGACTTTGTGTTCCTGTGTATTCTTCTGTTCCCTGACAGCTCCTTACACAGAATAACATGCAAAAAGCTGAATGCACTAACTCACAAACACTTGCACTGAACTCCTAATGAAGTGAAGGTGTTGGAAAGACAGAAGCCAGCTGTCTACAAGCACATTACACCTGTACCAGGGGCTGTGTCTGTGGCACAATCAGATACCCAAACAGCACTTGTGCACGTGAACAGTAAGAACTGTTTGTAGATTTTCTCTACTTTTGATAACCTTGTGTTTGTTCAGCTAAAGATCCGAGGAATGCTGTTTGTTCCCTGTGAGGAGCAGCAGCATCTCTGCTACAGGCATTGCAGCCCAACTGGAGTCAGAGGTAGCTAGATCGCCGTTTTGAAATGTTAATATGTTAAATACCAAACTAATATTTCAAAAATATGTACATACGATTTCTATATCCTTGTTTTTCAGATAGCCTACTTATAATTTAATATAAAAGTAACTGATTCATGCATAAGATTTCAGTAATGAAAATAGTTCCCTTTTTAAAAAATAAAAAAAAAACCACTTTGTCTTTGTAGATGAAAAATAAATCAGATTTTCAAATTTAAAATTACCTACACGCTAGGAAATAGACCTGTGTTAATATATAAGAAATTGGGGATAATAAGAATGAAGGATTTTTCTACCATTTTCATTTTATAAATTGCCACCTGTGAAAATGATTTTTGCACATTATTTGTATTTTTTCTTTGTATATGAAATAATTTTTTGTACTTTGTAAAATACGGAGCCCATTGTACCTTCAGCGATTTGAGACTGTATACAGTGCTTCTTTTATAACTGGATTCTTTTAACTTTCATAAAGGTTACATGCCTTACATGCACTAACCACCCCGAATTAAATTTATTTCTTAAGAAAGAGCATCCCTCATTTACTGTGAAATAAAACTCATCGTGTAGTGCGTAGCACTAAGCAGGCAACATTCAGGATTTATATACGAGACTAAAAGCTCAAGAGTAAAACAGCCCATGTGGTGCCCTGGTTCTATTAATGCCATCACTGCCCTTTGCATAGAAGGTTACCAGAGACATTGGACAAACTGGCATGAGCTTCTGGGTTCTGGACGTGCTGCTGCAGAGTTTAGGTAAGAGACCTGAAGCCACTGTTTGTGCTCTAGTGAGCTGTGTGAAATTGGTGAGGTCCTTTACATCATCTGGGTCACAGTTTTGCCACGTATGGTATGTGACAGTTTGTGAGAATTTTAAGCAGGATGAAGTGAACTCTGGTTGGGTGGCTGGTTTTTCTGCTTCAGGAAATTGTTAAATAGCACAAATGGGGATCAGTGATTTCAGTTCTGGACAACACTTCTTCTAGCTAAACCCTTGGAGTTTACCTTGGGGACCTTAGCTACATCTCAACATGTAGCCAACAGAATGCACATTCTCATCTCGGGGCTGAACCTCTAAGTCTGTTGATATCCAGGAGCCCTCTCTGAGCCAGGCAAAAAGGGCCCGTTGAGCCTTCAGATCTTCTCAGTCTAGAGGGCTCATGTGATCCAGGCAAGGGTTGGTCCCAGGCCTCTCTTCTTAATGGCTGGTCCTGGGACCTGCCATTCTGCCCCTGCTGTGTCCCTGAGTTTCAGTCACAGCAGAAACAACTGAGATTAGGGGTTGAGCACAAGAATATCCAGATGCCCTTCATGCCTCAGATCTTAGCTGTGAAGGGGAGAAAAGCACTGGACTCCAAGGAAGAAGGACTAGGGCCTGGCACTGTGTCAGAGGCTTGACCGCCACCAGCCCCCCACCTTGGCACCTGTGACAGAGCCTGTCCGTGGCTGGGCTCTTGAAAGATGCAGATCTCAAAAGGAGCACATTCATACAGGTCTCACTCCCCAAACCCTTTGGCCCGAGTTCTTTATTCTCACTTCCCAGTGGCTCTCCTCCAGAGCTAGAGCTTATACTGTGAATGGTATGGCAGGTTTGCTTCTCAACAGAAATGGACACTTCTAGATATTTCATTGGAAGTTCTTTTAAGAGTTGTTAAGTAACCCCATCATCCTATAAAGAATTTCTGAACAGTCTCAAGCTGATAGCCGGGAAATGCCTTCAGCAGCAGCAACAGAAGCTATGAATTAAGCAAAGAATAAGACAGTATTGCTGAAGAGCTAGAGCTTAGAGCAGCACTGTAAAATAGGTACATATTGGGAGCCATATAATGTATGTTTCTTAATATTATTTCATTTTTGAGAGGAGGGGCAGAGAAAGGGGGAGACAGAGGATCTGAAGCAGGCTCTGCACCAACAGCACAGAGCATCACTCAGGGCTCAAACCCTTGAGCCAAGAGATCCTGACCTGAGCTGAAGTTGGATGTTTAACCAGCCAAGCCACCCAGGCACCCCTATAATGTATCTTTTTTAAAGTAAAAAGAAATAGATGGAATTAATTTTAATAACATTTCATCTTATTTTCAAGATATTTTATTTAACCCAGTGTATCAAAAATATTTCAACATGTAATCAATACAAAAAATTATTAATGCTCTGTCCTCATGCAGTTTACCCATTGGGCTTGGACTCACTCAGGCTCAGTCCCAGAAGTAGTATTTCCACCTTATAGATGCTGTCAGGCCCATCCATTTTTATGACCTGATGTATCCAACAGAACCCAAGTCATAATGGGCAGTTTCAGATGTCCCTCTTGGTGTAACTTGGTCAAATGTTCTGTCTCTACCAGAGCCTAGTAACATGCCATAAACTGCTTCTCAAAATGTGCATAATCCACAGTCACTGATAACGTGGCCCTGCTGTGGCATCCCAGAGGCCTATTTTGGGATTCTCCCACTGGGCTTGCCATAAGCTCCATGCTATTATATCTTTCCTCTTCCCACTGCTGACATTTCCAACACCTCCAGCTTCCAGGCTACCATGCCCGGACCTTTTTCAGAGCATTTTCCTGTCATGGGACCCCACTCCCCATAGCTGGCAGCTTTACACGTCACCCAGAATAATATGTTGCCTCTAACCCAAAGACGGTTGCCAGGCACTGTGCTCTCTTCACCATGGCAAGAGATACAATATGCAACAATTTATTCTTTACTTTTGCTTCCTTTTACTGACCACTGAACGGCTTAAAAAGTTCACTAAAGTGGCAGGTCCTTAGGTCTTCATAGGTTTTATATGCTGTACTTGGAAGTGCATGTGACTTAACCATGGCCTCCAGCTTAGGAACACCTCTTACTCATCCTGCCTAATCAGCACCAGGTCATCGATGTAATGGATCGGTGTGACATTCTGTGGGATGTGCACATGGTCCTGACCTCTTAGGATTAAGACAGAGGGAAAGGCAGTTTACACAACCCTGAGGCAAAACTGTAAATGAATATTGTTGCCCACCCCATGTGAATAGGAACTGTTTCTGATCTTTTCTAATTGGAATGGAAAAGAACACATTGACCAAGTGACTGCAAACCACATACCTATGGCTTTATTAATCTGCTCTAGCTATGATTCCATGTCTGACACACAGCAGGGCTCCTACTTGGTTATACCTGAGGCAATCTGTCTAGTCTTGCTCCAAGATCCAGCCGATTCATGCAGAGGTCAGATGGGCAAATTAAATGGAGAAATGGTAAGGGACCATGACCCCTTCATCCTTTAAATTGTTAATGGTGGCATTAACTTCTGTCACATCCCCTGGTATGAGGTGAGTTTTTTTATTTTCTATCTTGGGCAAGGCAAAGGAGCAGGGAAATGGCAATTTCAAAAATTTGTACTTGGCCTTCTCTACTGAGATTTCTCCCACCCAGTAAGCCAGTGACCTGAGGTGGGGATCCCTTCAGGTCAGAGCATGTAAGTTCTAACTAAGCAGTCGGGTATAAGGGCCTTCTGGGCAGCTTCGTGGACCCAGCAAACCAGACCTTAGCCACAACTCCACTTTCTACCTGACCTCCACAGGCCTCCTTCTAAAAAAGGGCCCACGATGACACTTTGAGTCTCCAGATGTTAATGTCAACTAAACCTCTGTGTCTGCTAGTCCCCTTTCTTTTGTGAACAGTCACCCAAATACATTTCCCACCTTTGGGGAAAAACAGGAACCATCACTATACATACTTGTTGCTGTTTTGCGGAGTCCTTCTTACTAGACACTGGCCTCCTCTTCAGTCAGTGGGTCCCATATCTGCAAATTGGTTCAGGTCTGGGGACAGAGCAAGAGACCAAGAATTTCCCTTGCGCCTGCCTCCTGCACCTCCATTCCTGTCTGCTTTTTAAATTGCAGGTATTGGGGCGCCTGGGCGGCTCAGTCAGTTGAGCGGCTGACTTCGGCTCAGGTCATGATCTCGCGGTCCGTGAGTTCGAGCCCCGCGTCGGGCTCTGTGCTGACAGCTCAGAGCCTGGAGCCTGTTTCAGATTCTGTGTCTCCCTCTCTCTGACCCTCCCCCATTCATGCTTTGTCTCTCTCTGTCTCAAAAATAAATAAACGTTAAAAAAAATTTTTTTTTTAATATTTAAATTGCAGGTATTAAGCAGAGCCTTATTGGCTGCCTGGTTTGCCCCTAGGGACACCATGCTCTGTTAGCTTTCTCCGCAACTTTCTATGGGTTGAGCCCCCTTTCCTGCCCCTCTGTCATTACTGGCCTTACACAATGTATCCATTCCAGCACACCCACTTTTGCCAGCTTCTTTAATTTCTTCTTTACCATCTGCCAGGAAAACTCGGGTATTTCCATTTCACTGAGTGTTGGCCACTGCTTTTTCCAGGCTTCTAAGAGCCACCCCAGCAGAATCTTCCCCATCCTCTAGTGGCCCATCTAGGGTATTAAATCTGTGTCTCAATAGAGTGCCCCCAAATCCCTGAATGCTTGCTTTTCCAGTCTCACACCCAGCCCCCTTAAGCATTCCCAAAATGCAATCCCAGGAGCATTCCCCTGGCTCCTGCCAGTGTCCGTGATAGTTACCATTCTTTCATGTAGCGTCTCTTTCCTCCATTATCGGGCCCAGTGTGTCCCCAGCTGGATTAGTCTGGAATTCAACCCTAATTACTGTCCTAGGCTACCAGGAGAGGAAGTGGGGGCAGCACCTGAGAGGGTACCTGTTGCCCAGCAAGGGTGAGGCCTCTGTGGCATCTTTCAGCACAGCAGAGATGGGAGCTCTTAGGAGGAGGGATGGCCATCTCTGCAAGCATCAAGGGTCAGGAAGGCTGCAGCACCAACATCTTCAGGGGCATCCATCCTGATGTCTTTAGCTCATGTTTCAGGGTTCCAGTTTTTCCCCACCAGGGCCTGACCTTCACATAACTACCTTGGCTGAGCAATCAGACTTATCTGTGCAACTCTTATCTCCAGCCTGCCTCTCAGCTATATCTGTTCTCCACTGCCAGAGATAAGGGCTTCTTTGTAAGCTACCGTGGAGGCCTGCCGGCTCTCACACCTCCCTGTTAACTGCTTGTCAGTGGCCCATAGTCCCTCTTCATCCCTCTGCAGAACATCAGCATGAGTTCACAGTAACCAGCCAACTTTTTGAGGGCATTGTTCCCAACCCCCTTATTTTTCGAATGCCTGGATTATCACACCTACCTCAACATTCTTCTCCAGGAAACTGGAAAATTCCCAGTGAAATATTCCCAGTGAAATATTTGAGCTGCTACCTTGCTTTAGGGACTATCTGGGGCCCCCATCAACCAGGACAGCATCCTCCTCCCCATCCGCTGTGACAGTCCCAGATCCCCATCTTGCCACTGTTTCCTCAGACCGCTTATGTTAGTTCTGGTCCTTCCACTAAGACAGGACTCTGCATGCAAAAGACTTACAGAGTGAACAGGTATGAGAGTAGGTGAGCAGGACACTGGTCAGGGAGCAGGGTGGGGTGGGGGTGGTGAGAGGGACATCAGTGATGTAGGTTTGACCCCTGTGAACAAGAGACAAGAGGATGGAAGGTGGGGTGGAAGAGTCTTGGGCTGCAGTTCAGATCTAAAAATAGCAAGGCCAGTGGGGAGCCCTGTGTGCCAAAACTGCCCACCAGGGAAATCTTGTATCTCCCTAGAAGAAACCCACCTTAGTCACTGGCTGACAGCAGCCTGTGGGCCTCAGCGTAAAAACTGTGATGGCTATCGGAGCACAGCCGTGGGGGCTAGTCTGAAATCTGAGAGGTGCATTTTCATGGCCACCACCCAAGGTCCAGGTACTTCTCTTTTGGATCTCTAGACCCAAAGGAACAAAGGTGTCAGCGTTTTCTACCTGAGGGCAGTATATACTGAAGCTTCTGGCTCTGTCACATAGTAGCTTTTTTGGCCTAACTTCTCTGAGCCTTATTTTCCTCACCTATAAAATGGGGATGAAAGCTGTGTACCTGGATAAAAGTACCCAGGACAAATGGATTCTCAACATAGCATTGATTGAATCAGATTTACTCAAATATGTAATAAACACCTAGTACAGCCTGGGCATGGGCACTCTTTCAGTCTCAAGAAGTCTCTGGATGAGTAAGATACAGCACAGGCCCAAAGAGCTCACAACCAAAAGAGACAGACCATCTGTGGTGTACAGAATAAAGCCCCCCATGCCCGAAGACGTGTGCATCCAAATCCCCAGGATTTGTGAACATGCTACGTGACATGGCAAAGGACAATTAAGGTTGCAAATGAAATTAAGGCTGCTCATCAGCTGACCTCAAGGTCATCTTGGATGGGTCCAGTGTCATCACAAGGGTGCTTATAAGTTGAAGGAGGAGGCAGAAGTGAGTGGCAGAGAGATGCAACATGAGAAACACGGCCAATCATTGCAGGCTTTGAAGATGGAAGGGGCCATGGGCCAAGGAATGTGGGCAGCCTTTGGAAGCTGGAGGAGGCAAGGAAACATTGTCCCCTGAAGCCTCCAGAAGGAATGCAGGCCTGCTGACACCTTGAGACCCATTTGGACTTCAGACCTTCAGAACTGTAAGATAATGTATCTGTTTTGTTACAGAAATTAACCCATTTATTATAGGCTAGCTATGTTTCAAATGGTAGAGCTTCTACTGGCCTGCCAACTCCTTCAGTCTTCTGATGGCTGACTTTACTGTAACAGGAGAAGTGGTGTTGTAGGGCCGGGCACCACTGGCTACCATTTTCATGCAGGAACCACGAGGCCAGATCCCCACAGCTCACCTCTTCGTCTTGGTTTTGCCACAGAAGGAGCAAGTGTCCTTGGTATGCTGACTTATTTCTTATTTTCTTCACCATTTTCCTGAGGGAGGCACCATAACAGGTCCCATATTTACCAATGATTCCAACCTTCTTGGTGCATTTAACCATGTTGCCACAAACTAGATCCGAGCCCAGAGAGCAATAAATCTGTTGTTTTAAGCCACTAAATCTGTAGTAATGTGTTAGAACAGCAACAGGAAACTAATGCGGCATGACACAAATGCCCCACAGTGATGTGTGCAGCGACAGAAGTGTGTGCAGGGCACAGGAGCCCAGGACAGGGACACTGGATGCGGGATGGCCCAAGGAGAGGCAAGAGGGAGGCAGAGGGCTGAAGTGCCATGGGAGATGTGGGCTTCGGGGGCTGTACTTGCAGGGGGTTACTGCAAGACCCTGGGGGGCTGGGGGCACTCACACACACACATACATGCAAACACATCCTGACACACAGACAACAGACAAGGGCATGCACGTTCACCATGTACACTTGCACATGTACCCACCCTAGTGTCACAGGCACTTTATGTGCACACTGACACAAGCCCACCTGTCACCTAGAGTCCACCAGTGTTTGGCATCCTCTCTCAACATCCACATTTCCTAGGGGCAGCTGAGTTTAGCAGGTGGGGCTGGGGGTCCCTGCTGTGACCCTATCACTTGAGACGTCACCAGTGGGAGGCAGCTGGGAGTTATTTCTCTGCTGGGGCTTCAGTATGTGAGGTGCCACGGCAAGCCTGACCATGCACATGTTCCCCTCAAACCTCCTACTGTAGGATGGAGCCTACTATGAATGAGCCAGTCACCCCAAATCAGACCGTCCATCTTCCTGTGCATTTGTCTGCCCATGATTCATTCAGTCAACATGCTTTTATTAGTACTTGCTATGTGCTGGTGCCCGTTCTGGCTACTTTGGACCCCAAGTAAAATAAGCCACTATCCGTACCTGCAAGGTATGATATCTAGCATAATCAGAGCTGTGACCTGGTGGGACAGCTAGGGTCCTGCAGAAAAATGGGAAGAGATCCTAGTCCAGCCCTGGGTGGGCATCCAGAGAAGACTTTCCAGCATGAAAAACTGATGTGACTGCAGTCATTTCAAAATAGAGTCAGGGAGGCCACTATGGAGAAACGGCCTTACCTGCCCTTGTTTGAACCGGGCAAAACAGCAGTTGTGTTAAGCAATTGTCCACAGAGTCAACAGGACAGCAGGCATCCTGGCCAAAAACTGTTGGTTGTGGACTTTCTGAAGACAGAGCAGTTAACTAAAGCGTACCAGGAATAGTTCTGTGTGTTAACAGAAGAGTCAGTGCACACAGCAGTGCAGCCTGTTTGTACCAAGTCATGGAATTACCAGCCTTCCTCCTTCCCATAAAACCCCTTGCTTTCACCTAAAGGCAAGACGCTTCGCTGGTTACTGCCAGAATCTGTGCTCCCCAAACTGCAATTCTCTGATCCCAAATACACACTCATTTGCCTCTTGTCATGACTATTTTCAGGTTGACACCTGAATAAATGACATTTATGCTAAGTCTTAGGCCAGGAAGGAGGTAGCTGGGCGAAGAAGGCTCCATGGTTTGGAGAGGTCAGATGACCTGCCCCGGTCAGACGATAGTGTCTGATGGAGGTGGGTTCAGACCCAGGCTTGAGTGACTGAGTCCTGGTCTCACACTCCCCAGCCATCTTACTTCAACCAGGCCAATCTTGGGGCCAGAGAATGGACAGTACAGGGGACCTGAAACCTCTACCTCCCACCCAGCCAGGCCAGGCCACTTAGAAGGTCATTCAAGGCCAAGAGCACACTTCTATGACCTCACCCTCCTGGGGACTGGACCAGGACATAAAGTTTCCTCTGCTGGTGGAATGAGCTAAGGCCTCCAAGGAGAGGACAGAGGGGCCCACAGCCGACTCAGCACCCTTACACCCTCTCAGCACAAGCTGTCCACCCCACAGACTGCCTGAGAAGCATATATCTCTATCCGAAAGCAAGGGTTCCTGCCAAGAGGAGCACAGGCCTGGCCCAGCTTGCCCCCCACTGTCACACAGCTCAGCAAAGCAGGGCCTTCCAGGAAATGCAGGCCTGGCCAGAAGAAACAGAGTTCAGGGCTTAGAACAGGGATGCTCATGTGATCCTGATGAGAGCTGGTCCTGTCTGAGCCTATTTCCTCATCTGAAAGTGAGGTTGGGCTCGTTTCTCTTAAAGCTTCAGCAGCTGTGATGCTCTTTTTTGTCTGCTCTACAGTCTCTGGCCCCATTCCAGCCTAAGGGTTGCACACCAGATGCCTGGTCCCTGCAGAGAGTCCCCGACTCTGGCCTCAGAGATCCACCTCCTCACTCCCCACAGGTCCCCCGAGGTTGGAGGTTCAGTGCAGCCCCAGCCAGAGGAATGTGAGCCATTCCCGGCATCTCCTCCCCTGTGGCCAGCCCAGAGAGGGGCTGGGGCCTCTGGGCCATTCTGACAGGAAATTAGCTGGGCCTGGCCTTCCCCACTACCAGCTGCTCTGCTGACCCTGACCCCATGTTTTCTGAAACCCGATACTGCAAATTTCAGAGCCTCTTCTCCATTCCCTAGGAGGCCTGGCTGAGCTCTGTGTCTAACCTCCAGCCTGCATGCGGGTTAGCCTTCCTGCCCTGGAAACTGCAGCCCTGCTATGACCCTAAGGAGGCCCTACTCTCTCTAGGAGAGTGGTATCCTCATGTCTGAGGCTCAAGGCAGAACCCATTGTGCAGAGTGGCTACAACATGGCTTGGAGGGAGGCAAGTGAGAGGGGATGTGGAAAGACCACTTAAGTGGCTGTTGTGGTCCAGGAAACAGCGACAGTGGTTTGGATTAGGAAGGGACAGCAAAGATGTAAAGAACTGTACAGAGTCCTAAGTTATCGAGGACGTAGGATGAAACAGGTGGTGGTCTGGCCATGGAGGCTGCATGGAGAGGTGTCTGAGGCCCCCTGGGCTCCTAAGTTGCACAACGGGATGCCTGGTGGTGCCTCTTGGGGGGCGGGGGGGCAGTGATTACCGGGGGCTGAGCAGGGCTGTGGGAGAAGAGAATTGACCCCAAGTTTGGCCTTGCACCACGGAGGCTGAGGTGACTTTCAGATGTCCTAGTGAGCATCTGTATACAGAGAGGAATGAGCTGGAGATGAACCCTAGGGAGGCAGAAAAATAGATGGTAACCCAAGCAGAGACACGGTGCCACCAGTGAGAGTTCAGAGAAGAGGAGAGAGGCAGCCCGCGCCCAAGGACAGGAATGCTGGCTGGCTGGTGACGGGTGGACCTGGAGGGAGCGGCAAGGAGCAGCCTGTGATGTAGGAAGAACCCAAGAATGCTGTGCCTGCAAGGACCGCAGAAGGGCGGTTCAAGAGTCCGCTGCTGGAAGCTGCTGGACGACTACGAAGAGGAAGACTGAAGTGTCCCTGGGTCACAGGCGACTTAAGGGCGCGCGTTCTAGGGGAGTGAGGTGCCCAGAAGGCAGGCTGCAGTGGGCAGGGAGGCCATGAGAGGTGAGCAGCAGAGAGGCAAGGGGAGGAATTGCCCCGTGCACGGGCGGGAGCTGCGGCAGCGGATGGAGGGCTGTGGAGTCAAAGACAGGCTCTGGCTTGTTCGCTTTTAGGGCGAAGGACATGCGAGCGTGTTTAAATGCAGCCGAGGAGGGCCCTGTCACCGAGCGGGCTCATAATAGCCGCGAAAGCAGGGATGACCACCAGAAAGGTGGCTTGGAGCCAGCGCGGGGCTTGTGAGGCCCACTGCGCCCCAAGGCTGAGCTAGAACACCACGCGAGCGCGGTATCGGGCGCGCCGCTGTCCTCCTTGCCCCACGCTCCACGCTCCACACCGCTGGCCGGAGTGGCAAGGACGCGCCGCTTACGCGCGCGCGCACACACACACGCACACACGCACGCACACGCACGCACGCGTACGACGGGAGGCTTGGGTAGCGCGGCGTGAAACTCTGCCCCAAAGCGGTCGTCTGTATTGGAGATGACGGTCTTAGACAGTCACGCACTCTGTCCTCGTTGGAGAGCACGAATGTGAAGTATTCCTGAGAAGTCAGGTAGCGTCCAGCGCCAGCTTCCATTCTGAATGACGGCAAGCTACTCTTGCACTACGTTTTCCACTCACAGGTTTTCCGTGAAGCCTGCCGTTCGCCTCCCCCTGGAAGGCGCCGGAGCCAGAGCCGCTGCGGCCCCGCGGCCCCGCGCTAAGCCCCGCTCCGCGAGACACACGCCCGCGCCTGGGCTGCAGGGCGGAGCCTGATGGCCACGTCGCCGCAGTGGTCCTCCTTGTGCGCGGCGCGTCTGAGCGGGCACCTCACCCGAGGCGGGCGCGGGAACACCGGTCGTGAGCGGGAAAGAGGGGTCGCCCGCCTCGCCTTTCCCGAGCTCTCAGCAGCCCCTGTCAGTCCCCCTCTGGCTTCATTTTCTCACCCCGTGTCTCGTGCTTTCCCTCCAGGCTGTCGGCCACTCCGCCCAGGGCGCCCGTGCTGCCTGTTGTCTGGAGCCGACAGCACTGGCCGGCCGCCCCGGACCCGGTCTCTTCCCTGCCCCCTCCCTGGATGGCTGGGGCACGGTCCCGTATGGTCCTCGCAAGTCCAGCCTAAAACTCTTGCCAAGCCCCAGCTGTGCCTGCTGACGCCTCCACGAGCACCCGAGTGTGGGGCAGGTGCACCTCCTCTCCCTGCACTCCCTGTCGGCCTAGAAAGAAACTTTTTTTTTCTCCTCAGAAAGAGAAACCCCATCCTTACGCTTGCCCTGGCCACGGGCTGAGTTGTCTTTGACGGAATGTTCCCTACTCAGCCACAGCTGACCCTGCCTTCAAAGTACACCCTAAACCGGACCTCTTGTCACCTTCGCTACTGCCGGCCTGGCCCGTCTCCCACCTGGGTTTGTGCAGGAGCCTCCTAAGGGGTCTGCCTGCTTTACAGCGCCCAGGGGGCGCCCCTATAAATGTAAGCTCACGGCATCGTCTGGCCAGCATCCTCCAGTGCTGCTCCCTCTTCCTTGGACTGGAAGTCTCCACGTCCTTACAACGGCTTACAAAACCCAGGGTGATCCCTCACTCTGCTGCCCCTCGATCACATCTCCTGCCGTGGGCCGCTTGCTCACCTGCATCAGCCACCCACCACAGTTGTCCTGCACTCTTCCTAGGACACTCCTCCCCTGGACTTGGCAGAACTCACCCCTCACTTGCCTCCATTCTCCCCCAGAGATGCTCCTTGCACATCCCGTGCCTGACAGCACCCAGCCCTGGCCTTGCACCCTGCACCCCTCTCCTGCTCTGCTGTGTCAGCAGCATTACCCCCTGGCACACAGCTGCCTCCCTGGCTTCCTGAAGGCAGTAACTTCCTGTTTGCAGCCTGCCTGTCAGCACATAGAAGCATGGTGGAGGCACAGGCACGCACGTAAATAAGCACTTGGTAAAAACTTGTGGGAGGAAGGAGCCAGAGTAGCTGAGAGAATGGCCACTGGGCCCGGAGGAGGAAGCCCAAGCCTAAAGGGAGGACAGACTGAGAGATCCACCAAAGATGGAGAGAAGAGCCACCCTTCCTGACCTGCCAGTTCCAATATGCATGGGGCCTGAATGTCGGTGAGGTCTACAAGGTTGCCTGTTTTATCCTTAACTGCCTCCCACCTCTTTTCTGATGATACGGGTTTCTCTTCCTTGCAACCAAAATAGCCTTGGCTCAAGCACTGCCCTTCCACCTACCTTCCACATCTCCACCCTACAGCTAGCCTCCCAACCATCTAGACATCTAATCATCTGTCTGCAAGTCAAATAGCCCACTGGGCCCTTCATGCCCAAGAGTGCCTACCTGCCCAGAGTCCACCCATCCACCCAATAGATAGAACCAACAACTGTCCCTCCACACATCAGCCCCTCAGAACACACATGGTAGCATGGGACCAGACCGTGAAGGGTCTCGAACACCAGGCTAAGGCAATCTGACTCTGTTGATAAATAGTGGGGAACTATGGAAGAATTTTGAGCGTGATCAAATCTGCATTTTAGGAATATAACACTGGCAGCTGTGAATAAGATGGATTAGAGGGGGGAATCTAAAGGCAGGAAGATCAGTTGTGGTAAGATTACAATATTGCAGATGATGAAACAGGGCAGAAGCAGAGTGGCTAAGGAAAGGAAGCTTTGAGGAGCAGCCGTGGGTGCAGCCTGCCCAGATGGGGAACCATCTAATAGTCCTTGGCTTGGCAACCCCCAGGTGAGCCCAGGCACTGTGCTTGCCCCAGCTCTCACTCAGCTGGGGCCTTGCCTCCTGCATGCTTGGCCCCCGAAGTTCAGGACAGGCAGTTCCTAGGGGCCTAGCCCAGGAGCAGTTCTTTCTGGGACCATCTACAGAGTACTCTATCCTATAGCTCAAGCCCCTGAGCAAGTGATATTTCCAGAGTACGCTGTCACCCACCAACTCCAGTGTCAGAGCTCAGCCCTGGCTGCAGAAAGCTGGGGCCTCTTCTCTGTTAATTTTCTCCAACTCCTCAGAGGCTGGGCTTTAGGCCCAGTGAAGTCACAGTTTGGGAGGCAGCCCTGGCTCCCTGCCGCCCACGGAGGCTATATTTGGAGCAAGACAACTCCCTACAGACATAGACTAGGGACCCACCCTACAGCACTGCCCCAACCAATTTTACCAAGTAGCCAAACAGTGTGGGTGTCACTCGCATTTTTACTTGTTTGCTTATTCATTCATTCGTTCACTCATTTATTCATTCCACCTGTGGTTACTGATCCCCTAATATGGTGTGACAGGCACAATGGATGTATGGTGGGCATGTACATGTGTGTGAGTATATATGGGTATCGTGTTGAAATGGGAATGGCAGAACATACTTTCAGTACCCTTTCTCAGGGTTCAACAGTGTCAGTGACTCAGGATCAGGTGTAAATGGCATCTGTGGGCACCTGCGTGCGTGTGCATGCAGGCACGTGCTCTGAGAGGCAGCTATGACTCAGCTGCACATGGCGTCTGTATGTACCTGTGCAGATAGGGCTGTGCATGGAGGCACGAGCTCTTGCCCCCAGGAGTGGGGGAAGTGGTTGAGACTGACTCAGCTGCATCTGGTGACTGGATGCCCACAGCCCAGCTGTGACTTTACACCTTGCTCACTTGCCAAGCCAAACAGCCAGTGTTGGGTGCAAATATTCTGCACAGAGTGTGCAGGGATGAAGTCCCAAGTCAGGAGCCTCTGGTAAGCAATCTGGGTCCAGCTGCATCTGTCCCTCCACTGGTGTAGGGCCCCCATCTTAACCTCTCTGGCCTGGCCTCCTGGAGGCTCAGAGACTATGCCGCACGTGGACTCCTCCATCACCCTCGCCCACCAGTCCCAGGTTTGTGCACGTTGAAACCAGGACCACAGGTACAGAGCTGCCAGCCATCCCGTCCATGTTTCCACCACACCTAAAACCCCTCCTGTTTCAGCCATGATTGCATCTTTCTCCATCTGCACCCAGTCGCAACCTCAGCAAGCACAACCCCGGAAGCATTTCCAGGCTCTGGAGCTCCAGACCCACTGCCTCAGCTATGGCCCTGCCTGGTCCCTCCCTGTCTTCTTCCTCTGTGCTCCTTGCCCTGTCTATCCCTGGCCGTCTCTCTCCTTATCTGGCCAACGGTCTATCTTTGTCTCTTTCCGAGGCCGACTGTCTGCAGCGGAGGCTTCACAGGAGTGGAGGTGCTGACAGAGTGGGGGTGTGGGGCTGCCTCTCGGTGTCCCTTCTTGAGCCTTATCAGGAAAACTGGAGTTACTGCTCAGGGCTCAGACTGGAATTTCGCCCTGGATGACCTTGCTCCGTGTGCTGGGGCCTCCCCAGGGACAGCCAGGGTCAGACCAGTCAGGAAACAGGCCCCTGCTTGTTGGCTGCTCCCCCTCCCTCCTAACCCACTCTCATCCCAGCCGTGGCCCCCTGCCAAGCCTGTCCACAGAGGACACAGAGGGGAGAGGGCTGCCCCTTCTTAGGCTCTTACAGGAACAGGGCCCAGGCTGTGTGTGTGCCTGCGGCGTGGGGAGGGGTGAATCATGACCAAAATGCCTCAAGCTACCAGTAGGGCACTCCTTAGACCCCCAAAAGGAAACCTCTGGGCCTAAGAAGGGGGCTCCCCCACCTTCTCCCCTCAATGGGCTTCCAGGCAGTCTGCCCTGCAGGCAGGTGGTACATGCCCATTGGCTAGGAGAAGCTCTGGAGTCAGGACCCCTGGTTTTTGTCCCCCATCCCTCTGCGCCTGCCATCTCCTTGGGCAACTGCCTAACGTCTGAGTCTCGTTTTCCCCATCTGTAAAGTAGGAAAAAAGCCCACTTTCTGGGCTTTGGAAGACACAATGAGATTGCCCACGGTTGGCTCCGCTATGCTTAGCTTCCATGGGTTTCCTCAATCCTTGGAGGGACTCGGCTGTGACCGCTGGCACTCCCTGCCACCCTGCTGAGACCAAGCCACGAGTGGGACACCTGGCGGGCGGGGTGGCCGGGAGCGCGACCGTGGCACACGCCTGCCACCTGGTGGCCCCCAGCGGAGTCGCCCAGGCCAGCGCCAAGGTCCCAGCTCAGCCTCAGTTGCGAGTGCCTGGGCAGGGACTCATTTCCACAAAGGCGTGAACAGCTCACTGCCCCTGGGTCTGGGCCAATTCACGACCTGCCATGGAGGCGGTGGATGGTGGGGTGGGGAGTTGTCTCTTATGGGGCGGGTGTGTCCCTCCTTCAAGCCAAAACCTAGGCCTGGAGGATTGTGCCACAACCCTGATCGATTGTCTCTGGAGGGTGGGATCGTAGCGAGGTATTTTATTCTCTCTGCATACCTGCTTTGTCTCCATTTTCCACATTGGGTGTGTATTACTTTGTGAAATACTGCAAACGTTATTTTTTAAAAAATCACACAAAGAGGGAGAGAGGGTCCTAATTGGCCTGTCCATCAGAGAATTCTGGAAGTTTTGACTTTCTAGTATCTTTATTTTCATGAAGTCTCCCATGGTTCACTGGGAGAAATGGACACTAGGACTTGAGGCCCTGGGATTGATGATCCATCCTTCACATATGCTAGCATTAACTCTCTTAAGCGTATCCTCAGCCCCAGGACAGGGTTGGGGTAAATGCTCTAAAGAGAGCAGAAATTCTGTAGAAAAGAGTTGTTTGCAGGTCAGTCACTGTTGTCTCCTCTGAGCCCAGGGGACTACATCCAGGACATATTTGAGGACAAGGATGTCTTCCCAAAAGTAGTCATTAAAAAGCCAGCCTTTACTAAGGAGCTACTAGGTGCCATGTGCTGGCAATACAGCCATGAGGGGGGCGTCCTGCCCTGAAGGGGCTTTGGGCTCATCTCTGAGAAAGAGCAGGAGTGCAGTGGGAAGCCTCACCCCACAGGCATTGAGACAGAATCAGCAAAAACATCAGAAGTAGTGTAAGGGGTAGCTCCTGGGTGAGGCCCTGGGAGGAGTGTGGAGAATAGCTCTGGCTTCCACAAGATCCCAGAGGGGAAAGCAGAGGCTGGGGGTCCTGGGGGTCCTGGGAGGTGGCAGTCCCAGGCCCTTTAGATCCACTTCCAAGCCTAGCTGCAGCCCTCCAGAGGGCTGGTACGTCTGGGAAGTGGGGGGGTCTTCACGGACAGGAGCCCTTGCCTAGGACCTCAGCCATTCAAACATCTGCCAAGCACCTGCCTTTGCAGGACACTTCAGAAGTGACACCTGACCATGGAAAATGCAGAGCACTCAAGATGTCCCCAGACTCTCCAGTAGCTCTGCATGATCACCTACCTCAGTCACCTGCGGAATTTTCTCAGAACTTGCCATTTCTCCAGCAAAATCCCCATTATGTGTCCTGGCCCAGCCAAGCTGGAAAGCCCCTCATCACATGACTTTGGAAACTGCACTAGGATGAAATAACGGCAGGCGGGGCGGCGGGGGGTGGGGGTCAGGAGAACAGTACGTCTCTGTGATGTGAAGAAATCTGAGCAGGTCCGTATTCTCTCACCAGTTAAGGACAGATGAATATCATGTGCCTCCAGATATGACACCCCCAGAAGGACATATTACCTGTGCGGGACTCCCTCTGAGAATACAGAATCTAACTCAAAAGTGACACAGTAAGGTAGAACCATGAGTAGAACCCAGGTCCGTTGTCACTCTGAAATCCAGCCTCTTTCCAGTACTTTTGGAGGCCACTCCCTGACTACTTGTAATCTCAGACCGAGGGCAGCCACTCTAGAAAGAACTCATCCCACCCTGCCCCTTTAGCCGTCTTACAGCTAACTGCTGTGGGGAGTACGGGGCCTTGGGACTCAGGGATGAAAGCTTCCGCTTCTACACACTTTTTTGGATTCCCTGTGTGTTCCTGGCAAACAAATATTTCAGACACAAATGGGAACAGAGAGCCCAGTTTGGCAGCACTGGACAGTGGTGCTGCTTCCTCTTCTCAAACAGGAGGAGAGGGCTGGGCCTGGCTTCTGAGGGTAGCAAAGCTACAGATGAGTGTGGAGGTGACAGCAGTCCCAGCACCCTCAAAACTAGCCTGTGGGTTCACAGTGCATCTTCCCAGGGAGCTGGCCCAGGATGGCCCATCAAGAGAGCAGAGCACCTGAGATCAGAGTGGGGGAAAAACACACGAAGTGCAGTCCAGGGAGGCCTGCTCTCAAAGACCTAGTGTGGGTGGCCGTTCCAAGCAGTGTTGGCCGAGGGGAAGAGGCAGGGTGACATGGGACAGGAAATGGGTTCAGATGGGAAGGAAGGGTCAGCTGCTAGCCTCAGGGACTGCTAGACAAGCTTGCCTCTCCCTACTCTTCACACCTTGCTGGCTCTCAGCCGGGCTCTGTGGACTGCTCTTGAGGAGGTGGACATAAACAGGGAGGGAGGCCTGCATTCCTGTGGGCAGATGACCCTAAGAAACAGTGTGCAGCATCTGAGTGGTGGGGATGGAAGAGGAATCTGAGGCTAGCCCTGGTTGGAACTCAGCGTCCACCACAGCTTAGCCTCTGCACAGGGCCAAAGACTCAGCAACCTCGCGCCAACAGAAGCTCAGCATAGGACAAGAGTGGTCAGGGCCCTCCCTCCATAGAAAGGTGAAGCCCGGACATGCAGTTTGGCCGGGCGATGGATGACAGAAGCACATTGAGATAAACATGTTTGATGTACAAATGTAAAGAGGAGGCAGGGGGTGTAAAGAACTGCATCCTAGAAGAGAGGCATTCCAGTGTGGATTTGACTCCTCCCCTTCCAGGTCCTTCTCTGCAAAGTGAGGGGTTTAGACCCACTGACCTCTGGGGACCAGCCAATTCTAGTGTTCTAGAGGCACTACAGTTATTCTCTGTACAAGTTGATACATTTTACTTATATAACAGCTTCCCATTTCCCGCATCCCTTATGATAGTATTTTGCAATCAACAACCACCCCTACCTAGATCACTATAATTCTGGCTTGGAAATCCACACATTACCTTTGCCAGTTCTGGAAATTAATATAATTACACAGACCGTTCTCTGGTTTCTTTGTTCAACATGATGTCTGTGAGATTCATGTTGTTGCATCTCTCAGTGATGTGTTCTAATTAAAATGTAATATCCTTTGACTATATCACAGTTCAATCTACTCCCTGCTTATGAGCATTTGGGTTGTTTCTCGTTTGGGGCCATCCTAAGCAAAGCTGCTGTGAACGAACCTCCTTGTAGGGTCTTGGTGGACAACGTGCCTCTTTTCTCCTGGGGGTGGAACTGCTGTGCACACATTGTCTTTAGCTTAGTAGATCTCACCAAACAGCTTCCCAAAGTTGAGACGTGACTTTTAACGGGTCTCAAAATGACTATACAAATAAACAAGGAAATACAAGGGAAGAAAAAAGAACCCTATTCCTTAAACTATTCCCAAGACTGACCCTTTCAATAAATTTTGAGCACTTACTATGAACTGGTGAAAGCTGGGCAGTGCCTCTTCCTCACGTCCACATGGCCTCATGTTAACCTGATCCTCGCTCCATGAGGCATCTGTGCTTTGCTGACACTCCTCTGAAGGTACAAGAGGCTCTGCCAAGTGGAACAGGCACCAGTACAAGGTGTGACACCAGCTGGGCAGTAGATCTGAATGCTCATTTCTTAGCAGCCGCTGAATGGTTCTGATGGACCCTCCCTCTTATGAAAAGAAAATCAAGGTTGTGACAATCTTCCTATTTCACACTTCAGCAACCTGCCTCACAAAGACTTTAAAACACATTCACAGCAATTCCCTTTAGATCTGTGTTTAAAAATGCAAATTTGTAATTTCTGAAGCACAGCGCCCCCACACGGGCTGTGCCAAAGCTCCTGCCCTCCTCTCTCCACCAGTTCACAGAGCAAGCGGCCTCTTTCCTTCCCATTTCTACCAAAGAGGTCAACTCCTAAGACTCCGTAAGGGGAAACCCTGACCCCTACTATTGTGTTCTGGACAACAGAATTTGCCTTTCCTGAGCAGGTTTTCTCAACCTTGACACTACAGACATCTCTGTCCAGATGACTCTTGGTTACAGGGAACTGTCCCATGAATTGTAGGATGTTCGGCAGCATCTCTGGCCTCTACCCACTAGATGCCAGTAGCACTCCCAGTTGTAACAACAAAAATGTGATCAGATATTGCCAAATGTCCCCTGGTGGGCAAAATCGTCCCCTGTTGAGAACCACTACAGTACAGAAAGATGTTTAAAAACACCAGCCAGTGTGCTGTCTCCCTCTAGAAGGGAAAGAGCATGGGTCGCCTTAGTCCACCCTAGATATTTTAATCTTGGCAACCATGTGAGACTAAAACAAAAAACCACACTGTTTACTCTGGTAAAACTGAAACAAAAACTAAAAGGCATAAAAAGAAAATTCAGGAAAGCAGAGTTAACAGGATTCAGAGGTAACAGCAACAATGAGGGAGAAATCATCATCGTAAATTCCCGTCTATGAATGCACACATCTGCCATGGTTTCCCACATGAGTGACTCAAGCACCAAACACAAAGCCATAGCTAACGTCATCACAGCACTGGTTCAGGGGTGCAAGCTCCAAACTGTGTTTGCAGGAAGCATCCCTAAACTCAAGTCCATCTCGTTATATGAAAATACACAAATGTACCCTACTGTTCTATTAAATCAGACAGTTTAAAATGCATGCTGTTCTGGTATTTTTATTTTCTTACTCAGTCCATTTTACTAGAAAAAAAACAAACATACAAAACATTTTTAATATATCTTAGAAAATTAGCAAAAAAATTAAAGTTCAGCATATTACATTGTACAACATTTAGGTAAGAATGTTTGAAAATTATAAATATTTGTTCCCTCTCAACATAGGACATCATAAAAATACATTCTTAAAACTTTTTTCATGTATAATTCCTATAAATGATCATATCCATATTTATCAAGGAAAAGGCCTAATCATGACAAACTTCCATATACTCCTGGAGTTTTCTGTACAGTAACTACAAAAGAAAAAGCAAGGGGTCTGGCAGCACGTTGACCCTTAAAACCTTTTTAAACATTAGGAAGAATTCAGTTAGTATCAAATTATCATTCCAAATGGGATTTACTGAGTTCATCTCTGCGCTGATTCCTAAGTATCTATCTTAGCCAAAGCCTCTTTAATAAGGTGTTTGCCTCCTTGAGCTTAGTGCCACTGCAGCCAGGAAGTAACTCAGCAGCACTGCATTCAGCAGAAACTTCTGCACAACTGCATCCATGGACTGCGCCCTCTTAGCGGAGGCAAGATCCACACGTGGCCAGGGACCGCTCTGTGGGAGCAGCTGGTCAAAAGTATCCATGGCAACCAGCATGCCAAGGCAAGCAGACTGGCCCTGCACTCAAAGAAGGACACGTGCTGCCACAGGAAAGGAATGACCCCAGTCACTCAGGTTCTGATTATCCAGTAATCCTGACCCCACACCCCCATGCACCTCAACATCGGCAGCTGATGGCGGCCACGGCGCGGTTTGCATGCTGCCTCAATCCCACAAGGACCTGAGAGAACTAAAGGGAATTTTCAGAAGCTAAAGTTTTCAAAGAGTAAATAAAAAGCTTGATAGTGTCGACTTTTTTTTTTTTTTCAGGTAAGCCCTTATTTTCAGGAAGATAAATAAGAAGCCTTCCTTAGTATATTGGCCTGAGAGAAGGCACTGAAGAAAGAACGGTTAGAAGCAGCAAAGCCAGTTCCTTTGTCTTTAGCATCAAGCTTTCCAGCTACACCCGGAATCTGCACAATGGACGGGACTCCTGCCAGCTCGTCACTCGGGTCACTTGGTCACTCTGTGTTCTTCTTTCCTTTCCAGTTCTTCTCTCTCTCTTCCAGTTCTGCCTGGGTGAAAGCTGCGGGGCCCCAGTTAGTGATCAGGTGAGGGTTTTTTGAACCTAAGGAACAAACACACATTAAATATTCTTCACATTCTTCAATGAACATTACCATTTTTCCAGATAAAATAGTAACTTTCTACTTGATTTCTTCTCTGAGGAATATCCATAAATGTCACACCAGCCAAAACAACTAGAAGATGTATGCAAGGGAATCAACTGAGCCTTCTTATCTAGTACAGAGCAAGTTATTCAAGAGAAATGGGCCCTAAACAGTGTGATTTCTGTATATTTGGGCTCAAGAGGATTTTTAGCACAATTTAAACACACAAATAAAACAAGAATAAATTGGATAAATATCTTACTACTTCAAAGAGCGTGTTA
The DNA here is from genome assembly GCF_022079265.1 of Lynx rufus. NCBI lineage: Eukaryota > Metazoa > Chordata > Mammalia > Carnivora > Felidae > Lynx > Lynx rufus. The sequence continues at coordinate 66,499,524 of NW_025814897.1, read as the reverse complement.
CCTGGCTCTATCAATCGAATTAATCCTTCATGCTGGGCCACTTTGTCCTTCCAGCTCTTGGTCTTACTAGTTGCCATCTCCAGCTTCTTCTTAACTCCCTGAAACAAAGGTAGATGTTAAACTATGCAAACACACAGGCAGTTTAAGACCAAATAAAAATGCTTGGGCACTTACTCTGTTCTTGTGGATTATCCCATGAAATCCAGCCACTCGAAGAGGCAAGAACTATTAATCACCCCCATTTTACAGATGTGGAAACCAGGATGCAGAGAGCTTGGGTAACGTGCCCAAGGTCACCCAAAGGACCTAATGACACGGCTACACATGAATGCGTAAGATCCTTGTGTACGCATTACGGCTCACCACCCTCGGCCCCAAATCCAGCCTCCTCTGTCTTGCACATGACACCAGGGTGACTCTCCTCACCAGCTGGCACGACTTCAGTTTTGTCAGTAAAGGGCACTGAAGGGTCACTGGAAGAAGGGGCTCTGCTCCCAGGTCCCACTGTGCTCTTCTCAGCAGCTCCTGTGACATGTGGGGCATCCACAGTGCTCACACCAGTGGATTTTAGTGTCATTGCCCTGTGGGCTGCTTCCCCCAGTCCCCAGAGGACAGCTTCCCAGTCACGGCTTTTCTGCTGTCTGTGGGGCCAAGGCCATGCCCTCTCCAAGGTCTAGATCACAGCAATGCGCAGAAGGGGCGAAGAGCAGATGTGTTCCCTTCCTGGGTGCTCTGCCTCAGTCTCAGAGGCAGGGGCTGCTTCATGTACGTGCCATTCCTGTATTCGTAGAGTCTTCTTTACTGCTTCGTAGGTAATCCCCTGTTATAGTTAATAATTGTTTATATTAAACTTTCCCTGTTCAAATTACTGTGTGCCTCTTGACTGGACTTTACCTGATACACCTCACCACCTGTAAAAACTACTTCTTACAGCTAAGCAAATACTGTTATTTCTAAATGTTTTTTTAAGTTTTGACTTTAATTCCAGTTAACAAACAATGTTACGTTAGTTTCAGGTGCTTCAATGTTTGTTTTTAAAATTTTAAATGGGCGTTTGCAGGGATCAGTTGGATTACCTCATACTGCTCAAGCGCTTGTTTCCGCTCTAGCTCAAGTTGCTCCAGCTGTTCCATGGCTTCCTGAAGGGCCCGCTCTTTCAGGACACGCTGATTCTCCAGCTCCTGTTTCTCCGCTTCAGTTGTCTGAATGGCCTGCTGCTGCTCCAGGTGCCACTTTTCCAGTTCAGCCCTCTTGGAAGACTCTTCCTCCAGCAACCTGCAAGGTGGGGAGCTCAGGACCAAACCTGCCCAGGCTTCCATGCCCGACCCAGCGGATGACGGAGCCACCGAGAGCAGCAGACAAGACCTGATGTCATCTAATCCACCTCCCTCATTTTGCAAGTTGGAAACTAGGGGCCACAGAGGCCCTTATTCACAGCGCTGGCAAGGTGCCCCATGTGTCCTGCCCTGCTCCTCTCTGTTTCACCCTTTTTTGAAAAAATAAAATAAAATAAAATAAAATGACATTTATGAAAGGTTTAATGTGCCACAACTGGGCCAAGAGCTAAGTGTATTTTCCCAATCAATCCTCACAGTAAACTTAAGTGCTATCAACATTCACACTTCAACGATGAAGAAAGTGAGACACAAAAGTTAAATGACCTGTACCACATCATTTGACTGGCAGGTGGTAGGGCCAAGTTTTGAAATTTGCCTGGTTGCTACAACATTAAAATATTTCTCATCTGGGGGTGCCTGGGTGGCTCAGTCGGTTGAGCGTCTGACTTCGGCTCAGGTCATGATTTCACGGTACGTGGGTTCGAGCCCTGCGTCGAGCTCTGTGCTGACCACTTGCTCAGAGCCCGGAGGCTGCTTCAGATTCTGTGTCTGCTTCTCTCTGCCCCTCCCCTGCTCGTGCTCTGTCTCACTCTGTCTCTTCAAAAATTAAATAAATGAAAAAAAAAATTAAAATTAAAAACATTTCTCATCTAGTACAAACATACTACCAAGGAAAAAGGTAACAAACTAATGATAATGAAAATGAGGGGGAAAGGAGCCAATAAAAGGCAGAATAAAACAGATACCGCTTACTGAACAATTACTACATGTCAGATACCTGACTTCATTATTGCTAACCCCCCATCAATTCTGCAAGGTATTTATCATCCCTCCAGATGAAGCAATAAAAATTCAGGGTATTTAAAAGTATGTCGCACAGGTACTGGTGAATTTTTTTTTTTTTTTTAACATTTATTTATTGTTGAGAGACAGGGAGAGCATGAGCAGGGGAGAGGCAGAGAGAGAGGAGACACAGAATCTGAAGCAGGCTCCAGGCTCCCAGCTGACAGCACAGAGCCCGATGCAGGGCTCAAACCCACGAACCACGAGAGCATGACCTGAGCCAAAGTCGGACGCTTAACCAAATGAGCCACCCAGGCACCCCGGTAGTAGTGAATTTTAACCAAGGTTTGTGTGACTCTAAAATGTTATCTTGAATAACAGGCTACCCATCTAAGAATATCCAGTTACACAGGCATTTAAATAAAACTAACATACAGCCCAAACCTATACCCAAAGTATAGACAATGTACTTAGATGCCAGCCCAGGACAGGACACATCTCTAGTGGCTTGACCATCAGTATGCTCTTCTAAAACCAATGACTGAAGCCATAAAGTAACAGAATAGACACCCCTTATATCACGACTCCCAACTCCTCCACCCCCGGCCCCCACCACTGAAGAATTCCCTCTACAACATCCTGCAACGTGGTTATCCTACTGTGCTCAAATACTCTGTGGGATGGGCCACTCACTGCTTCAGGAATCACGCGAGTTCACAGTGGGTTCACAAACGGGCACCCTCAATCCTTCGAAAGTTCCACCTCAACCAGGAAGAGCTTTCCCACCCACTATCCCTAGTTCTACGCAGGACCATCCACTCCCTCCTTAGATGTTTCCTGGAGTGTGATACCCACAACTGAACACAACACTGCAAATGTGGTCTGGCCATGTTTTTTCACTCACTCAGTGTGTATATTGTGCACCTTTGTGTGCTTTTCTAGACACTGGGGATACAACAGTGAACAAGACTGGAAAGGCCTGTTTCTTCATCCTAGGGGTGAGAGTATGAAGGGGGAATGGACATTTGCAGGTGTTCAGGCTGCCCAGTCGGAATCCCCTCCATGTGTCCAAGGAATCTGCCACAGGAGGCATCTTGATGGGAAGTAGGGCCCACCTCCCACTACATAAGCCACAGGCCCAACCCCTGCCCTCCTGCCCTGTGGCAGCCAGGGCACAGTGGAAGCCCGAGCTGGGCTTGGCTAAGCAGATGCCCTTCCTGGAGCTCCGACCCTGAAGCAACTGATGCAAAGCAGAGATAGTGGAGAATTTATCTTGCCGGTGGCGGCAACAGCCAGTGCTGCATGACAGCAGAAGCAATGGTGACTCCCAACACACAGTGCCAATGCTGACATCAGCGGCATCCTGGGTGGACTCTCCCCTTGGCCTGGTTTGGGCTGTGGTTTGGACTGCTCAGCTTCCCTTGGTCCATGCCTGTGTTCAGGCCTGGCCACCTGCCTTTCTTTGCAATTGGTGAACTATTCAAGAACCTTTCAATTAACTATTTTATTGCTCTGGGAAACCCCAGTTCGTTTCTGTGGTTTCCAAATAAGACCCCTGAACAAAGACTAACTACTCTGTCCCTCGGTTTCCTCATTTATAAAAAAGGGATAGAAACTACATCCACCATCAAAGGTTTGTGGATGCATCAGTTGTGATAGTGCATGTAAGGTACCTAGAACTGTGCCGACCACATCTAGGTGCTGGATAAATATCAGCTTGTGTTATTATAGTAGGACTGATACCTCATTTGCTCCGAATACTTCGTATTCACTAACACTACCTGAGAGTGTATGGGGTTTTTGGCAATCGTATCCCAGGAAAGTAACACCATGAATCTTCTCAAAGTCTCCTGGATCCAAGACTCCTGTTGTTACTTTAAAGCTATCTCCTGGGGCACCTGGGTGGCTCAGTTGGTTAAGCATCCGACTTCGGCTCAGGTCATTATCTCCCAGTTCATGAGTTCGAGCCCTGAGTTGGGCTCTGTGCTGACAGCTCAGAGCCTGGAGCCTGCTTCCGATTCTGTGTCTCCCTCTCTCTCTGCCCCTCCCCTGCTCACGCTCTGTCTCGCTCTCAAAAATAAAATAAACATTAAAAAAAATTTTTTTGAACTATCTCCTTGGTCTAAAACCATCAGTCCAGCCTGTCAATAGATCTTTTTGAATGCTTATTTTGACATACTATACATTATACATCTTCCTCATCTGCAAAGGAAATAAAGGAACAGAAACCAACACACTGAGTAACTACCAAATACCAGACATTACACTAAATACTGTGCATGCAGTTCCTCCTCTAATCTTCACAACAACCCTGCAAGGTAGGCAACTATCCATAATTCTATAGATAAGGAACTGAAGGCTCTAAGTGGTGAAGTGACTTTTCAAAAATTACAGCTAGAAAGTACCAGAACTAAGAATCAAACTCAGATCTCACTCCACAGCTTGGTCCCTAATTGCTTTCAAATATATGAAAAAGTAGTATCACATAGAAGAGTAGCCTCTATTAGTAGAACTTGGATCCATTCATTCATTCATTCATTCATTCATTCAAAAAATATCCCTTGGTCTCTCACTATGTGCCAGGCACTGCATTAGTTGCTGGGAATACAGACATAACTTAACAGATCTAAAAATGTAGTGGGTAAAAGTTATAATGGGGCAGATTATGGCTAAGCCCCAAGAACTTTCCAATAATTGAGTTGTCCAAATATTAAACGGTTTTCTTCCGAGGTCCCATTTAGAAGACTCTAGACAACCTTCAATATTACACATCAAAATAACAACAACTACAATTTAATTAAAATATATATATACAGGGTGCCTGGATGGCTCAGTGTAGTTAAGCGTCTAACTCTTGATCTCAGCTCAGGTCATGTTCTCACAGTTTGTGGGATAGAGCCCCACATCGGGCTCTGCACAGACAGCACAGAGCCTGCTTGGGATTCTCTCTCTTCCTCTCTCTCTCTGCCTGTCTCTCAAAATAAATAATAAACTTAAAAAAAAAAAAAATCATGTGCCCTAGATGGCTTAAGTCAAAGTTCTTGTATTTAAACAATTTACTACAAAACATATCTCTGAGGAAACTTCAAACACTGACAGAGAAATGACTATCTTCTAGAAGAACAATGAGATACCAAATATTCTGAGAATGACTTGCTATTGCTTAAAGAAAGGTCAGGAAAGTTAACTAAAAAGCCCTCTACAAACGCCCTCAACCTAAGATTATGATTCAGTTCAGCAGTGCTAGACATAAATGTATTACTCAACTCCATGATGCTTTCCTTTGATTTTCAACCCAGGAAGGCCTACCCAGGAGTGGGAGCAAGAAGAAAAGCCCCCTCTGACAATCTGACAAAATGTCCCTCTGAATCAGGTCCAGCTTCTGTGACTTCAGGAAAGAGGCAAATCCACCTCACGTAAAAATGACCGAATTTTATTCATCTCAAGTTCCAAAAACTAAGATGAAAAACAAATTCAGAATTCAGTAAATTTAGTAAAATTCACAAAATGGCCTTTGCACACCAAGTTCTCTAATTTCAACTTACTGGAGCAGAGATGCATGTATTGGTTATATTTGTATTCCAAAGGTTGAAACCATTTTGCAATTTACTTAAATCAGATTATACAAAATAATTAGCCCAAGCTTTTTAAATAACAATACCCATGCCTGGCTCCTATCCAAAGATAATTTGATTCAACAAATCCAGGACACTGATTAAGAACTACTATACTAGCTTCAATGACCCAAAATTGTCTCTCACTCAAAACATCACTCATTCTACAAACTCAAAATAATACTTTAATAAATTTCTAGAACAGGGGCGCCTGGATGGCTCAGTTGGTTAAGCATCCGACTCTTGATTTCTGCTCAGGTAGTGACCTCACGGTTCATGAGTTCGAGCCCCGCATTGGACTCTGCACTGACAGTACAGAGCTTTCTCTCCCTCTGTCTCCACCCCTCCCTCACTCGCTTTCTCACTTTCTCTCTCTCTCTCAAAATAAACAAAAAAAAAAGACTTGAGGAGTCTGGGTGGCTCAGTGGGTTGAGCATCCAACTTCAGCTCAGGTCATGATCTCACAGTTTGTGGGTTCAAGACCCACTCAGAATTGAGATGAATTCTCAGACACCATGCTAATGTTGTGGGGGTTGGGAGTGGGGGGGACCCTCCATCCCATCACATTAAAATTAAGAACCATAAGAGACATCCCCTGACAAGACATCTTAAAGAAAGCAAATGGGGAAACAAGTTAGAAACTGGAAGAAGATAGCTCAAATTTTCCCTTTGGGGTTTTTATTCTACTGTGTCCTCCCTGCTGCCATGAAGACCACAAATTGACAGTTCTCACCTGAGATCATGACTATCATAAATAATAAACCTGACTTTTAAAGCTCTGAGGAAAAGAAGAATCTAGCTTTCAAGAACTTCTAAAACTGAGGTGCCTGGCTGGTTCAGTCAGTAGAGTGTGGGATTCTTGATCTCAGGGTCATGAGTTCAAGCTCTGTATTGGGCACAGAGCTTACCAAAATAAGAAACTTCTAAAACTAAGGTTTCAAGTAATAATTATTTAAGGAATGTCACCAATCCTGAATGACCAGATGGAAACTGCTTAATTCCTCATTATCCCTCGAAAGTAGTTGTAACTCTGGCCTGAAACAGGCCTCCACACAGTGGCCCTCTCTGGTCTGGAACGTGTTGAGGAAGGTTCTCACCAGAGCTGCTCCTGGGTCCATGGACATTCTCATTCTAGACATGGACATTCTCACCAAACAGATCCACCAGACTGCTCTAAAATAGATAGAAGGCCTGTCGATAGCCCCAGAAGCAAGGGCCTTCCAGTGCCATAGATGGAGAATAAACAACTCAACACGCCCAGCCTCCAAGGTCTCTCCAAAATAGCAGAGACACTCCTCCCTCTTCACCAGGATGTTAGTCATTCCTAGAAATTCCTAGAAAAGTACATAAAGGCACAGTATACAAACTGATCTGGCACCTGGCCTGAAGCTTCCGCACAGTCTCTTCATCTTGCCGGGCCTGTCTCTCATCCTCGAGAGCCTCCTGCAGCTTTAGGTACATGTCTTCCAGCTCCTGTACTCGCTGCAAATACTGTTCCAGTTCAGAGGACTTCTGAGCAACCTGTTCTTCCATCTGCTGTCTGATCTGATGATATAAAAGGGTCATGTTTAAACTCAGGTTAACTTCACCCTCAGGGAAACTCTCCCACTCCTAACACCACAGCCTACCTTGCAGCTCGGCAGGGTGGGCAGGGCCCTGTCCTTCGCTCCTGGAACTGAAGATGGAGGAAGGAGGGCACCACACCCAGTACCAACACTAAGACCCAAGTCCAGGACACACACCCCAAGTCCAGGATGCAAAGTACACCCCAGATGCTGTGTTCCTGCCCTCTCTGAGTTTCTATCCCTTCCACTCTACACGTTAAGATTCAAGAGTCAAGGGGCGCCTGGGTGGCGCAGTCGGTTAAGCGTCCGACTTCAGCCAGGTCACGATCTCGCGGTCCGTGAGTTCCAGCCCCGCGTCGGGCTCTGGGCTGATGGCTCAGAGCCTGGAGCCTGTTTCCGATTCTGTGTCTCCCTCTCTCTCTCTACCCCTCCCCCGTTCATGCTCTGTCGCTCTCTGTCCCAAAAATAAATAAACGTTGAAAAAAAAAAATTTTTTTTTAAATAAAAAAAAGATTCAAGAGTCAAGAAAAAAATCATTCCCCTGTATAATTTCTCCTTAAATTCCTTTTTGTTATAAAGCCACAACCTCTTTACCCACAATCTTCTCTAAAAGGAATGAACCTCTGTCCAGTCAGAAGAGCCCAAGGGTTACAATAAAGGGGAAAGGAAAGACAGACCTGCAGAGTCCTTGGTGCTTCCCTGGCTGCCTTGAGGCCCCTCCACTCCTGCCCTAGGGCACCTCCAGTCCTGGGGGGCCTCACACAGCTACGTTAGTGCCCTAACAACTCAATGGTTTCTCCCTTCTGTATTAAAGTTTTGAATCTCTGCCTTAAAAATTGAAAGACAAGGACATCCAAATGTAACAGCACACACATTAGTGTATGTGTCTGCGGTTTATAAAATATTCACACTTGCTCACATCATCCTAAGAGTCATGACAGATCACATGACAATGCCTCCAATTTAAAGAAGAGAAAACTAATGCTCAGAAGAAGGAGCAGAGAGGGAAAAAACCCAGATGTTCTGGCTGTGCACACAGCAACTCCTTCGTATCACATCTGCCCCGCTTGTGCACTTTCTCTCATAAAACAAACATGTCTGTTTCAACTCTAAGCAACAAAAAGTTACTTAAAAAAACATCATGAGCAGCTATTTAATGGGCACTGGACTCAGTACCCTCCCACAAATTACAACTCTGTGTAAGAAGACCTGTGTTCTAATTAACTATCTAACCACCTAGGGCAACCTGACTCTTGGATGTCTTGGGGGATGGGAACCTCTAAGATGAATCAGAGCTGCCAAGAGCAGCAGACCAGAATTCCTATATTCTCATGATTTCAGAACCCCCCCCCCCACTTTGCTCGTTACAGAAGAGAAAGGTCATGAAACCCATGCTTACTTTTCCCCCTAGCTATTTATTTTCCAAGCCAGGCCTTTCTGAGAAGGAAAATAGGATGCTGTTAATAATTATATCAGGATGGCAAGGACTGTCCCAGGCAAACCAAGAGATACAGTCACCCTAATCACAGTAGTTATCACCCTATTCCATGAATTTCTATTCTGGGGTCCTAAAAGCAAGATTTATGTCTTTTACCTTTATATCCTGGCATGATGCCTAGCACATAGAAGGTGCTCAATAAAACCATAATGAACAAACACAGAACTTCCCCCAATAGCCCACTGCATGTCTATATAGCATAGCCCAGCTGACAAGATGGCCTCACTCCAGTCTCCCAGGCCTTGACCCCTCCCCCTTCACCCAGAAAGAACCATTGTGAGCTAATGCAGCAGTGTTCCCAGGTTCCCAGCTGTAGCACTCACAAGCTTCTCTCGCTCCAGCTCTGTGCTGAACCTCGCCTGTAGTTCCACTTGAGTCTGAAGGCGTTTCTTTTCTTCTTCTGCTGCACGAGACGCTGCTTCTTCCAGTTTCTATCCAATCAAAACCCACCCACAGAAAAGCAGTAAGTAGGGGCGCCTGGGTGGCTCAGTCGGTTGAGCGTCCAGCTTCGGCTCAGGTCATGATCTCACGGTTCGTGAGTTCAAGCCCCGTGTCGGGCTCTGCGCTGACAGCTCAGAGCCTGGAGCCTGTTTCAGATTCTGTCTCCCTCTCGCTCTGCCCTGACTCTGCTTGTGCTCTGTCTCTCTGTCTCTAAAATAAATAAACATTAAAAAAAAAAAATTAAAAAAAAAAAAGCAGTAAGTATTAGAGTGGAGGTGTATTAGGAAAGAGAAATGGCCACACCTAAGTACATGGGAAAAGCAAAACATTCTTAATGTTCAATCAAGCTAGAATAAAAACCTTTAGATCCACTGGAATTCCATTCCAACAATTTTCCCAGTGAACATACAGAATGAATTAGGTAAATGAATGACTTGTTAAGTCTGAACAACATTTTGCAAAGAAAATTTTGTATAGTCATGGAGTTAAATTCACTTACAAATGCATTCATGAGGTTCAACATCTATTTCTTCAGCTCCTTCTACAGTTTTGTCATCTCACACGTTACTCCTTTAAAACTTTTACCAGAGTTTGACTTCCAGAGGGTGGCAGTGAGGAGCTCCATGGACCCATTTCCCAGCAAAACACCCATAACTGGTGAAAATAATTTCAAAAAACCCCCGAAAAACAACCATTTAAAGTCTCCAGAAATTAAACCAATTGCATATAGCAAATGGAGAAGATTTATCCAAAAAAATGAGGCAAGCCTAGAAGACCAGAGGGTACCACCTCTACCTGGTGATGGGCTCAGAAAGCAGGGGTATCACACCCAGAAAAGCAGACCACTAGTTTCTGCCACCAGCTCCAGAGCACTGGCACAGAGGTTTGCCTAGGCAGAGATCTGGAGCTCTCCCCAAAAGAAATAACATTATTTAAAACAGATGTGTGGAAGTTCAAACTTAAAGATGCTCTTGAAAACAATGGAGATTTTAAGGAATTAAGAGGAGGCTCATAGCTCCAAGAGACCAACAAACTGTAAACCACACACCAGGTGGAAGTTTAACAGAGAGAACCAGTTACAGAAAGTAAAGAGCCCTCATGTAATAGGAATAAGTCTCAAAGACTACATATGGGCTTGAATTTAAATAATATCAGACTGTGGAGCAAGTTAGGCCCCAAGCCCTTGTTGAAAACAATAGGGCTCTAACAGCTAGATAGGATAGCAACAGAGGCATACAGGTTAACAGAGCGATTAGAGAAAGAAACACACAAAGAGAACCTTAACATCATGGTCACCTCAGGGTATCTCGTACATGCCCAAGGCTGTGCCTCTGATGAAGAAGACCGTCAGAGGCTTCACAGTGTGAAGAAACAGACCTCATTGAAACAGCCTAGCCAAGTCAGGAGACAAATGAATAAGCAACAACAGGCCCCAGGGGGAGGGGAGAAATCTATATCCAGAGTTGCTACAATATATTGTCTAAAATGTCCAGTTTTCCAAATGGAAAGATATTTCACGCTCGTGGGTTGGAAGAAGAAATATTGTTTAAAATGTCCATACCACCCAAAACAATCTACAAATTTAATGTAATCCCTATCAAAATTCCAACAGCATTTTTCACAATACTACAAGAATAATGTTAAAATTTGTATGGAATCACAAAAGAAGTGGTTTGAAAAAGAAGAAGAAAACTGGAGGTATCACAATCCCAGATTTCAGGATATACCACACAAAGCTGTAGTAATCAAAACAGTATGGTATTGGCATTAAAAACAGACACATAGATCAACAAAACAGAACAGGAAACTCAGAAATAAACCCACAATTATATGGTCAATTAATCTAAAACAAAGGAGGCAAGAATATGCAATGGGAAAAAGTCTCTTCAACAAATGGTGTTGGGAAAACTGGACAGCAATATGCCAAAGAATGAAACTGGACCACTTTCTTACACCAAACACAATAATAAACACACAATAGATTAAAGACCTAAACGTGAGACTTGAGACCATAAAAATCGTGGAAGAGAGGGCACAGACAGTAATTTCTCTGACACTGGTCATAGCAACATTTTTCTAGATACGTCTCCTGAAGCAAGGGAAACAAAAGCAAAAATAAACTATTGGGACTACATCAAAATAGAAAGCTTCTGCACAGCACAGGAAACAATCCACACAACTAAAAGAGAGCCTACTGAATGGGAGAAGATAGTTGCAAATGATATATCTGATAAGTGGCTCATATCCAAAATATATAAAGAACTGACACAACATCAAAAAAAAAAAAGCAAATAAGTAAAAATGGGCAGAAGACATGAACAGACATTTCTCCAATGAAAACATACAGATGGCTAACAGACACATGAAAAGATGCTCAACATCACTCATCATCGGGGAAATGAAATCAAAACCAAAATGAGACATCACCTCACACCTGTCAGAATGGTTAAAAAACACAAGAAACAAGTATTGGCAAGGATGTGGAGGAAAGGGAACCCTTGTGCACTGCTGGTGGCAATGCAAACTGGTGCAGCCACTTTGGAAAAGAGTATGCAGCTTCCTCAGAAACCTAAGCACAGAATTACCATGCCCAAAGAATACAAAAACACTAAGTCAGAAATATACATGCACATCTCTGTTTATTGCAGCATTATTTACAATAGCAAGATATGGAAACAACCCAAATACCCATCAACAAATGAATAAAGAAGTGGTATGTGTGTATGTACACATACACACACAATGGAATAGTACTCAGCCATGAAAAAGAATGAAATCTTGCCATTTGCAATGTGGATGGATCTAGAGGATCTAGTACAATGGTAGGTAAAATAGAGAAAGACTAATAACATGATTTCAGTTATATGTAAAAATTTAAGAAACAAAACAATGGAAATAAGAGAGAAAAAAAGACTCTTAAATATAGAGAACAAATTGATGGTTACCAGAGAGGAGGTGGGTGGGGGAATGGGTGAAATAGGTGGAAGGGATTAAGAGTACACTCATTGTGATGAGCACTGAGTAATGTGTGGAATTGTTGAATCGCTAAACACTTGAAACTAATATGACACTATATGTTAATTATACTGGAACTTAAAAAATAAATTTTTTAAAATAAATATTAAAAATAATAATAGGGGCGCCTGGGTGGCGCAGTTGGTTAAGCGTCTGACTTCAGCCAGGTCACGATCTCGCGGTCCGTGAGTTCGAGCCCCGCGTCGGGCTCTGGGCTGATGGCTCGGAGCCTGGAGCCTGTTTCCGATTCTGTGTCTCCCTCTCTCTCTGCCCCTCCCCCGTTCATGCTCTGTCTCTCTCTGTCCCAAAAATAAATAAAAAACGTTGAAAAAAAATTTTTTTTAATAATAATAAAATAAAATGTCCAGGGAAAAAAGCGGGCAATAGAAGGGGCCCTGGTGGTGGATTTAGCAAAGATTTCATAAAAGTTTTATGTTCAAAGAACTCAAGGAAACCAAGCTTAAGGAAGTAATAGAAGGTATAACAATACCCTATCAAATAGAGATTATCAATAAAAAGATATAAATTATAAAAATAACCAACTGGAAATTATGGAGTTTAAAAGCATGATAACTAAAATGAAAACTTCACTAGATGTTTTCACCTTACATATTTGGGCTGCAAGAAGAATCAAAGATCAATTGATAGAAATGCAATTTGAAGAACAGAGAGAAAAAGGAATGAAGAAAAATGAACAGAGCCTCAGAGAAATGTGGGACACTATTAAGCGTACCAACATTCACATAATGAGAGTTTCCAAAGAAGAGGGAAGAGAGAAAGGAACAGGAAAAAATGTTTAAAGAAATAATGGCTGAAAACTTTCCCAATTTGATGGAAAACATTAACCGACAAATCCAAGAATTCAACAGATTCGAGGATAAACACAAAGAGATATACACCACACCCATCATAATAAACCTGTAGAAAGACAAAGTAAAAAAGAAAATCCTGAAAGCAACAGGAAAAAAATGATTCATCACACACGAGAAAACATCAATAAAATTGACAGATGACTTCTCGTCAAAAACACGTAACTAGTTCTGGGCAAAGTACTGTAAACAGAAGTGACACTTCTGAGCTGGAGTAGTTAACTGCCAAACCCTTGAACACTTTTTCCTCTGTTACAGTGATTAGTAAGATTTGAAATAGTAGCTGTTGCATCAGCCTGGATTTCATAATTGTAGGTGTATATACTCTGCTCCAGCAATCCCATTTCTGAGAATTTATTCTAAACACATACAGTAAAACCTTGGATTGTGAGTAACTTGTTCTGCAGTGTTCCACAACACAAGCAAACATTTCTAATAAATTTATTGACAAATGAGCAACGTCTTGCAATACAAGTAGTATGTGATGCCGAACATCACATGATCATAAATGAGTCAATGGTTCTTGAAATTCACTTCGAGAAACAAGTGTTTTGTATTACAAGCATGTTTCTGGAACAAATTATACTCACAAACCAAGGTTTTACTGAATTATTAGAACGTGTATAAAATGATACAGGTACAAAATAATTCCCTGTAGCATTGCCTATTTAATCAAAAGAGTAAAAATAACCCAAATGTTCATCAACAGGGGACTGGCATTGTTTTCTTAATTTCTCTTTCTGATAGTCCATTATTAATGTGTATAGACGTTACAGAATTTTGCATATTTTTTATTCTACAACTTTACTGAATTTATTAGTTCTAACAGTTTTTTGATGGAGTTAATAGTTTTTTCTATATATAATATCATGTCATCTGCAAATAGTGACAATTTTACTTTTTACTTTCCAATTTGCAGATCTTTTCTTCTTTTTCTTGTCTAATTGCTCTGGCTAGGTCTTCAAATACTATGCTGAATGAAAGTGGTGAGAGTAGGTGTCTTTCTCTTATTCCTGAGCTTAGAGGAAAAGCTTATGATGTTAGGTATGGGCTTTGTATGCATTTATTATTTGAGATACATTCTCCCCACACCTGCTTTGTTGAGAGTTTTTAACATAAGTCAATGTTGAATTTGTCAAATGCTTTTCTGCAACTATTGAGATGATCATATGATTTTTATCTTTCATTTTTATAATGTAGTATATCGTACTTATTAGCAAACAAGATTAAAAAATGTGAAATGAGACATAAAAAAATAAAATATTGGGGAGGGGAAAATAAAAATGTTGAGCTTGAGAATGGGATCAAACTTAAGTTATCAACTTAAAATAGTGTTACAAATATAAGTTGTTATATGTAAGCTTCATGGTAATCACAAGGCAAAAACCTATTTTAAATATGCAAAAGATAAAGAGAAGGGATATAAACATAGCACTAAAAGAAGTCATCAAACCATAAAAGAGGAGAGCAAGAGAAAAAAGGAACAGAGAAGAACTACAAAAACAGCCAGAGAACAATCAACAAAATGGCAGCAAGTACCTATCAATAATTAATGTAAATACACTAAACTCTCCAATCAAAAGACAGAGTGACTGAATAGGGTTTAAAAAAAATTTTTTTTAATGTTTGTTTATTTTTGAGAGAGAGACAGAGTGTGAGCAGGGGAGGGGCAGAGAGAGAGAGACACACACAGAATCCGAATACAAAGCAGGCTCCAAGCTCTGAGCTGTCAGCACAGAGCCTGACATAGGGCTTGAACTCATGAACCACAAGATCATGAGTTCAGACACTTACCAGACTGTTAACAGTCAGACACTTAACAGACTGAGCCACCCAGGAGTCCCCAAAAGTATTAAAAAATTCTTTGTGAGTCTATTCAGAGGATATCAGCACAAAGTGTGGCATTTCCATGGACTGCAAAGGGAGAACCTCAACAGAAATGAGGGGGCTTATACTGTGAGCATCTCCCATACTCCAGGGCATAGGTGCTACATAGGAGGACACAAAAGGGTCTCTGATCTTGTCGTTAGCAGGTGTTCACTGATGGAAGGCAGACAGGCTCAAGTGCCCATACACTGGGGACCCACTACCACCCCAGACCCATGATATAACTGAGCAACAAGGTTTCCCAATGAACATCAATTATTCTTGTTGTTTTCTGGTCAATGAAATGTCTTGCTGACCTGAGATCCTCATACTTCCAAGGCTGGAAAAACCAGATTATCTCACTTAGTAACCTAGACACACTTCCTAAGAAAACAATTAACAAAAAAATCTCTCTAAAATTGCATGAACCTGGTCTTGGTAGAACCAAAGCTTGTAAGTAAGGAAGCTGTGGCTCCTGCAATGCAACAGAGCGCCCTCCCTCAGCCCATTCCCACCTTCCTCACGGTCTCCAGCTCCTGCTGCTTATTTTCGTTGGCAGTCTGGAGCTCCTTCATCTGTCGCTCCAGTTCCTCCTGTTCAGCCAGCAGCTTCTTCCGGAGTTCTTTCCGACGTTGGCGGGCTTCTTTATGTGGTGGGGGGCTGCCCAACTTCAACAGATGGATAGTAGAGTGAATGGCTATAAAAAGTGTAAGATAAAAAACGGAATATACTGTTTATTCTTTGTAAGCCTAACATAAACATGGCACATTGGGAAGAAAACCAGAGACCCAGTGTAGATTCTGATTCTGCCACTGAGAAATGGTGTGACCTTGAGCAAGCCACATAACCTGCTGCAGAATCAATTTCCTCATCTCTAAAATGAAAGAGATGATTTCTAGAGTCCCTTCCAGCTCTAAAATTCCGTAACTGTACATCTGTGCTTAAAAAGATACTTGATTCGGGAATATCACGCACATTTGAAGAACTTCAAATACTTTCAATTAATTCCCTTCTCTCTATTTCTCAAAAGGCCAAATAAGAACAAGACATAGTTAGGGTTGAGATTATTAGTTCCTGATATCTGACTTGCTACCTGCTGGGTTTAGTCTGCCCCTTATCTATGCCTTATGAAACCATCTCCTTATACACTCCCTTCCTGAGATGGTAATAATAGCTACCAGTTATTGAATAGTTGCTATATGTATACCTTTTATACGCATTATCTAATTTTTACATATTTTCCTGATTGTTTGAATTATTTAAATTTAATTTTTTGAACAGCTAATACTCTCACATTGTTCAAATTCAAAAGCATAAAAAGATCTACAGGAAAAGTCTCCCTCCTATTCTTATCCCCAAGTACTGGGTTCCCCTCTCCACTACCAACTAATGTTAACAATTTCTTCTGCATCTTTCCAGAGATATTTTAAGCATATGCAAATAAGGAGGTATATACACCTTCCACCTTCCTTTGACATAATACACCCTTCTGAGCCTTGGTTTTTTTCACTTAATTTATCTTGGAGAGATTTCCATTATCAGTACATCAAACATTAAACATAATGTACCTAACTCCACTGTGTTACTGTACCATAATTTATTCAACCATTTCACAATTAATGGATACTTAGGCTGTTTGCAATCTATCACAAACATTTCTGCAATGATGTGTCTTTTTTAAAATGTGCAAGTATGGGGCACGTGGGTGGCTCAGTCGGTTAAGCATCCAACTTCAGCTCAGGTCATAATCTCACAGTTTGTGAGTTCAAGCCCCACGTCGGGCTCTGTGCTGAGAGCTCAGAGGCTGGAGCCTGCTTCAGATTCTGTGTCTCCCTCTCTCTCTCTCTGCCCCTCCTCCGCTAGCACTCTCTCTCTCTCTCAAAAATAAATAAGTATTCTAAAAACATTTTTAATGTGCAAGTATATCTTCATTATCTAATTATTAGCCCTCACAAAAACCTTGAGAGGTAGGTACTATTATCCCTATTCTACAGAAGAGGAAAAACAGCTACAAAATTCCTAACTCAATTCAAGTGACCCAGGAAAAAGGACTTAAACCTAGGTGCGCTTGCCTCAAACTCTTAAACCACATCGAAATGACCACAACTTTCACCATAACAATATTTTACTTATGTCCAAGAATACCATATTCGGAATCCCTTTTCATGACTTAAAAAAAAAAAAAAAATCTCATTGGAAGGCCTGGGGGGCTCAGTCAGTTAAGCATCCAACTCTTGGTTTCAACTCAGGTCATAATCTCACAGTTTGTGAGTTCAAGCCCCACGTCCGGCTCTACACTGACAGCGTGGAGCCTGCTTGGGATTCTCCCTCTCCCTCTCTCTCTCTCTGTCCATCTCCCACTTGTGCTCTCTCTCTCTGAAAATAAATAAATAAGCTTTTAAAAAAGTTATTAAATCAAAAGTTTGTGTTCTTGAGATAATTATTTGAAACTAGTGATTTCTTGTGAAAATAACAAATCTTGAAAATTATTGGAAATATTCAAAAGCAACTGTATTATTCCTGTTTTCTGTATTATTAAAAATTCATGATGATCACTTTAAAATTCTTCATAGTCCTTAAAATGGGAAATTCCATTATCTTTAAATAATAAAAGTAAAAAAAGAAACCCTAAAATGTATAGTTTATAATTTTCCCACAAGTTCATTATACAAATGAAATTGATGAAAAATTTGGGACTTCCTTTCACTTTATTTTTCTTTCAGTTACTATGCTGCATGTAGAAATAACTACAATGAGGGAACAATGCCTCATGAGATTAAAATGAGATTTAAAAATACAAAGTCAGAGCTCTCAAGTTATATCATGACAAATAATAAAAATTGCCTTACCCTGAATCCACTCCTGTTTCTTCTTCTTATCTGAGGCACTGATTTCAAAGGTTTTATCAAAACATTTTATGAGAAAAAGGCATTTCTTCCCATCTTTGTCAGGCAAGGACTAACAAAGAAAGCAAAATTAGTTATTTTTAATTTTATTTCTAAGCATTGAAATTAAGTTCAATCTGAACTATTTACACAAATCTTGCTGAAATTCAACATCAATAAAAAAAGTCCATAAGAGCATATTTCTAATTTACAAAATGCTGTCCTCTAGGCAACATTAACTATGGTAATAAATAACCCTGATTAGCATACTTCATCTGGACTAGGAGAACCACCAACACCTGATAGGGACACTATGCTTTGGCTTTCCTAAGCACAATGACTCTTGTACGTGAGCACATCCTTTATAGGAACCCTGGAAGGTATACCCACGTATTGACTCCAATGGGCTATGAGACTTCTAAGCCAGGGTGATTCCCACATCTGCCTGATGCAGATCCACTCTCTTTGACCTGGGATGTTACTGCTAGCAAGCTGTAGCTCCTCTCCTATATCCTTATAAGTAGACTGGTATGGCCTATGATAACCTTGTGAGTATCCATGTGTAGTTGAATCTAAGAAGACCGCTTAGTGGGCAGTGCAAACCCAGAGGCATTAATATATCTATACTATTTCATCCATCAAAATACACTGTCATTTATGAGTGAGATGTTAGGTATTTTAAATGTTCTTCAAGAAATACAAATATGGTGATAGTTTAGATATAAATTAAAAACTCAGAATTACTGTTCTTGAAGACTTCACTTCTTTACCAAATTAATATCTGGGAATAAAGTGTACTGAAAGTCACCCAAAATACTCAAAGGTAATGCTCCCATTTTCATTAGTTTTATTTACTATACTCAAAATGGCCCAGATGTCATGGTATATTCATGATTTCAAACACTGTCTTACTGAATAATTTTGTGCTCTTTTTTATGACTCCATTTTATTCAATAAATGATTCCTTAAACGTACAAACAAATCTGATTTAATCCCTATACTTTTTCCATAAGATAGAAGATAAATTCACATTACAAAAAACTTTTGTCAGTTATCTCTGGTTTTTGGTTCAGAAACTATGGCAACTGTATGCCTATGTTATTTTAGAAATGTAAATTTTAAGATTCTTTCAAGACTCTAAAGTCTAGAAGGAATATAAAACACTTGGGCAGCAGGGGGCAGCAACAGAAAGAAGTAACAGTAGACTGACCTCCACACAGCAGTTTTCATCCAAGAGAATGTCTCCTTTCTTATCTTTCAGATCTTCACCCACATAATAAGAAATTATGTTGGGTTTTAGTACAAACCAGCGTTCAGTCCAGTTTTTCCGTCTATGGCCTTTTTTCATCATGTAACCCTATGAAAGATTAAATTTTATATAAATATCTGTTCTTTTTCTTATAAGAGCTGATATCTCTTCCTGAATACATGAATATCAGTGGTTCTTGACCTCTGGAGATCATGAACCCACTGAGGATCTATGAAGGCCAGGGGCACTATACCCAGTCAAATTCATGCTAATACATGCACACAAAAGTTTACACAGAATTCTGGGCATGCAGAGACAACCCCTCTAACTCCACCCCATGCTACATACAGAGAGTAGCCTCAGGACTCCTGGTGCTAAAAACATTGTGATTTTTTAGAATTCCTTATCTTTTAGGGATACCTATTGAAATATTTATAGATAAAATGAAATATCTGGGATTTGTTTCAAGATACAGGAGAGGCAAAAGTAGGAGGGTAGGATTAACTATGTGTTGGTAGTTACTGGGGCTGGGTGAATGGTTTATGGGGGTTCATTATACTATTCTGTCTATTCTGATTAACACACACACACACACACACACACACACACACAACCCTAACAGTGATTCTCAGCAAACTAAAACCTCAATCAATGAAAATATTAAAGTTGGCCAAATATATCTTTCAACCAATCACCTTCTGGCACCAACCTACCCTTCCTACCTGACCTCTCACTATTCTGGAGGATGAACTCCTCCAGATGAGCAGAAAGAAAAAGAACTGGACCAAGTAGTTAGGATTCTAGCTTCTACACTTGCACTTCTATACTTTCTTCCCACAAATCAGTCACAAAGGTATATAACTCATATTTTTACTTCAGCAAAATTATAATTATAGGCCAAAGCCCTTCAGGGTTGTCTGAGAATAGATGAATTTTAAATAGTAAATGTACAAGTGCTGATACCCTATAGCAGATTATTCATTATCATTATATAATATAAGCTTGACTGTATCATTTGGTTATTATACCAAGTTCTAATCATATTACTTGTTCAGCTTCCTCATCCTTGGACATTTAAGCAAAAGCTATCTCATATTGAAATTCATCTGTAGTCCAATTATCCTGCCATCCTGGTGGGCCTAGAAGTCCTCTTTGGACACAGACCATGTCTCACATCTCTTTGTAGCACCAAAAACCTATACAAATGAAACCTCAATTAATGTTTCTTGATGGGTTCAATTAGGGAAAAAGAGCAAAGACACAACTTCACCTACTGAGCAAATAAAGGACCAAAGTAAGGAAATCCCAAATTGGAATTATTATTCAGTATAATAATGTAAAAAATATGAAAGAGCCGCTAAAAAAAAAAAAAAACATGTAAATTCTATTTAACAATCATTAAGCATTCCATATTTATATCAGATGCTATGTAGGTCATAATCTAACAAGATAAATGCAACTTTGCTATATAAAGGTATTTACTCCAAAAATAAGGGTATTTTTCTAATTTTATAAAAATATATAGGGGTGTCGGGGTGGTTCAGTCGGCTAAGCGTCTGACTTCAGCTGGGGTCACGATCCCACAGTTTGTGAGTTCGAGCCCTGCATCAGGCTCTCTGCTGTCAGTACAGAGCCCACTTCAGATCCTCTGTCCCCTTCTCTCTCTCTGCCCCTACCCAGCTGGTTCTCTCTCTCTCTCAAAATAAAGAAATAAACTTAAAAAAAAATAATAAAAAAATTAAAATATGTAATCATATGCATACATTCATGTATAGAATCTAGTAGTAAATCCAATCAACAAGAGAGGAATAAAGAATAAAATAAAATTTACAGGAATCCCACAATCCAGGAGTAATCACTTTTAACATTTTGGTGAGCATCCTTCCAGATAGCCCTACACATATATATCACATTACATGAAAGGGATTACAATATACTTCCTGTTCAACAACCTGCTTTTTTTTTCCTCTGAACAACATGCCATGAGGATCTCTCAGATCAACAAGTATGGATGTACACGTGACATGAAAGTACTTTAAAGATAGTTTGGGGGGCGCCTGGGTGGCGCAGTCGGTTAAGCGTCCGACTTCAGCCAGGTCACGATCTCGCAGTCCGGGAGTTCGAGCCCCGCGTCAGGCTCTGGGCTGATGGCTCAGAGCCTGGAGCCTGTTTCTGATTCTGTGTCTCCCTCTCTCTCTGCCCCTCCCCCGTTCATGCTCTGTCTCTCTCTGTCCCCAAAATGAATAAACGTTGAAAAAAAAAAATTTTAAAGATAGTTTGGAAATGTGGTCATTTAAACAATTCTTTCAAAATAGCAACTACCCAATGCTTAAGTATACTTCAAAATTGTATCAGTAATTTTTTTTAAGCCTAATACAAGACTGGGAAAATAAGAAACTTTATTCTTGTTCTAAATCAGTATAAAGGTATAAATGACTTATACTCAAATGAAAATGTCTTATTTCAAACATGTCAAAGTCTAAAGGTAAGGAGAAACACAGTGTTCCAGGACTCTTACCTGTTTCAACACATCTAATATAAGCTCATTAAAGACTTCATTAATTGCCATGGACACCGTCTGCCGATCCATGCCTTTGCTAAACTGTCCATTTCCAATAAGTTCAATCAGTTCCCACACAGAAAGACCATCTTTACTGTCATCAAAGTTGATTTTATAATGTTCAAATTGTTCCTGTTGCCAACCTCCTCCCATAGCTTCTGTAAGTTTCTTAAGCAGGTATTCAATCTATAAAAAGAAAAATTTTTAATTATTAATTCCTAGTAAAAAAAATAATAACTTTTAAACTTAGGTATGTATCCATGTTATTTACACTGATAAGGTCAACTTAGGAAATGTTCCTTTTTAGTTTCAAAATTATATCTTTAAAAAATCATGATATTA